>NC_057803.1:119078682-119430959 GCF_018294505.1 Triticum aestivum
TATCGAGTATGGTGAGTCATGAGCCTCCTGAAGTATTAACTTCCTGATCTCTGTGTTATTGGGCACATAAACACGGTCCTCAAACCATAAGGTGTCATGCTCATCCTCACGAAAACCTTTGGCCTTTCCGTCGCTCATTCTCTCTTTTATCTCGGCAATCTCTTTGTCCTCCTTCTGAGCTTCTGGAATCTTTCCTAACAATGTAGACTAAATCTCCATTGTTGCAAGAAAACCTCTAGGAACAATCTCCAATCAAAGTTCCCTGAGATCCTCTGCTAACTCCTTTGGCAATCCCGTGCTCACTAGGGTATTAGCATAAATCTTCTAACTCAAAGCGCCGGCTACGACATTGGCCTTGCCTGGATGATAGTGAAGCTTCATGTCATAATCCTTTATAAGCTCCAACCATCTCCTCTGCCTAAGGTTCAACTCCTTCTGTGTGAAACTGTACTTCAAACTCTTATGATCCGTGTACACATCACAACGATTTCCAATAAGGTAATGTCTCCAGGTCTTCAACGCATGCACTGCGGCAGCCAACTCCAAATCATGCGTGGCATAATTCAACTCGTGCGGTTTCAGTTGTCGTGAGGCATACGAAACAACTCTTCCGTCCTGCATAAGCACACTTCCAAGTCCTAGGCGAGAGGCATCGCAATACACTTGAAACTCCTTACGTATATCCGGCAGAATCAGCACTAGGGTTGTAGTCAAACGTTTCTTTAACTCCTGAAAACTCGCCTCACATTCTTCTGTCCATTTAAATTTGGCATCCTTCTTCAATAACTCCGTCACTGGCTTCGCAATTTTGGAAAAATTCTTAATGAATCTCCGATGGTATCCCGTGAGTCCAAGAAAACTGCCGATCTCACTAACTGAAGTGGGTGCCAACCATTCAGTGACTGATGAACCTTGGTGGGATCTCATGCTACACCTTCTCCTGATATAACATGTCCAAGGAATCCGACCTCCTTCAACCAAAACTCACATTTGCTGAACTTGGCATACAACTGGTGTTCCCTGAGTTTCTCGAGAACTAAATGCAAATGCTCTTCGTGCTCCTCCTCATTCTTCGATTATACCGTTATATCATCAATGAACACCACAACAAACTTATCCAAATATTCCATGAACACCTTGTTCATCATGCTCATGAAATAGGCAGGGGCGTTAGTCAGTCCAAACGACATGACCGGATATTCATACAACCCGTACCGTGTGGTGAATGCTGTCTTTGGTATGTCCTTCTCTCGTATCTTCAACTGGTGATATCCAGATCGCAGATCGATCTTTGAAAACACCTTGGCTCCTTGCAGCTGGTCAAACAAATCATTGATCATCGGCAGTGGGTTTTTGTTCTTGATCGTCACCTCATTTAACGCACGATAATCAACAACCATTCTTAGAGACTTATCCTTCTTCTCGACCAAAAGCACTGGGGCTCCCCATGATGAGGAACTCCGTCGAATGTAACCTTTCTCCAATAACTCCTTGATCTGTTTCTTAATCTCCTCCAGATCATTTGCCGGCATCCGATATGGTCGCTTGGATATTGGCCCGGTGCCTGGCAACAGTTCTATCAAAAACTCGATGTCTCGATCCGGTCGCATGCCTGGTAACTCCTCTGGAAAAACATCTGGGTAATCCTTCACTACAGGCACTTCCTCCTGAACAACTCTCGTGAGGGTATTCACTTGGCTACTCCTTGGCGCATGCCTATATACATACTTAATCCTTTTTTCCTCAGGGGTGGTGAGACAAATTAACTTACTAACACAGTCAATGCTTCCTCCATACTTTGACATCCAATCCATGCCTAATATCACATCCAATCCTTGTGACTCCAAGATTATTAGGTCAGACGGAAAAACATGGCTACAAATGGTTAAGGGTATCTGGTCGCACCATCGACTAGCCATATACTCTGCTCCAGGTGAACTCACTAACAGAGGGGTCCTAAGAGTTTGGGTTGGTAGTTTAAGCTTATCCACGAATTCCCTCGATATGTATGAATGCGATGCACCAGTATTAAAAAGAACAAGGGCGGTAAAAGACTTAACCAAAACCTTACCTATAACCGCGTCTGGCTCATCTTCAACCTCCTCCATGTTAACGTGGTTCACTTGTCCTTTGTTGAATGGATTGGGCTTCTTTCCAGCGCTGCCATTGCCGTTTCCATTCTTTGCTTCAGGGCACTCCGTGGCATAGTGTACAGTATTCCCGCACTTGAAACAAGTAACATGGCTTAGGTCTCTCTTGGTGGGTGTGGCTAGATTGGAACGGTTCTGATTGTTGCTTGCTCCATTCCCATTCCCATTCCTTGGGCCAGTATGATTATGGTTACTTCCTCCATTATGGGTGTGGCCTCCATGGTTATGAACAAGTCCTCCCATGTTCGGGGTTAGGCGAGGCTTCTGTTGAGCTCCTGAATGGTACCTTCCTTGTCCATACTTCCTCTTACGGCTCTCAATCTGCTGCTGCTTCCCTTCAATCATAACAGCCTTATCTACCAACTCCTGGTAGTTGTTGAATGTTGCCACCATCAACTGCATGCTCATCTCATCATTCAGCCCTTCCTTAAACTTCTCTTGCTTTGCGGCATCTGTGGCCATGTCATCAAGGGCATAACGAGATAACTTGCTAAACTCATCTGCGTACTGAGCCACAGTACGGTTCCCCTGGCGTAAGTTGCAAAACTCACGCTTCTTCATACTCATAGCTCCAGTTGAGACATGGGTTGTACGGAAAGCTTGCTGAAACTGTTCCCATGTAATAATGGCTATAGGGTAGGTGACAGTGTAATTCTCCCACCATGAGGCTGCTAGTCCATCCAACTGATGTGTGGCAAAACGCACCTTCTCAGCATCTGTACATCCTGCAGTGGTTAACTCCCTTCCAATCCTGCAGAGCCAATCATCTGCCACTATCGGCTCGGTGCTACTGGAAAACACCAGTGGCTGCAACCTCAGAAAGCGGGCTAAGTTGTCAACTGGTGGTGGTGGCGGTGGGTTGTTGTTGTTGCCTTGGTTCTGAACTAACAACTGCATCAGGGTATTCTGCTGCCGGATCAACCGAGTGAGCTGCTGTGGGAAAGTAAATCCGGGGTCACGTCTCGAAGGCATCTGATGGGTTTAGAGGGGAGAGATTAGAATTGAAGGAGGTCTAATGAGAAAAACACTACCCATATGCACATGAGACAAACACAATCATTTCACTCAATCAATCAAGCAAGGGCGTACAACCGATCTAACTATTGTTACAAAATTGATCGGGCTATACTATATACATGGTGGAATACTACTACTGATGTGGTGGTCTACTAAAAATATTGATCGGTCGAAGACTCCATGATGTCTGCCCCAGCTTCGTCTTCATAGTCATCATCGCTATCGTCGGGGTCCGAGTCAGTGTCGTCGATGATGATGTAGTCCTCCGAGCGAATCTCCTTGGGTTCTACGTCTTCTCCTCCTGGTGCGGGGTCTCCCATGAATACTCCTAGCTTTCTTTCCAGATCGTCATTCTTCTCCACTAGTATGACGATTTCCTCCTCATAATCTTCGCGTGTAGCCTTGAGTTCTTCCTCCAGTTCCGTGATCCTTGTCACTGCCTTCTTCAGATCTATCATTCCTGCGCACATCTGGTTCTCCTGGCGAGGAATGTGCCGGTTTAGCTCCTGGATGAAAGCGGCGATTGATCTATCCTTCCTGGTGCTGATCATCTCCCATTGCTCATGTCGGCGCCCACAAATCTGGTAGATAGTATCCTTAAGCTCCTTATGGCAAACTTCTCCAATGCATCCCATGGTGATGTGAGCTGCCATACTCTTTCCTAGACTCTAGGTTGGTGCATCAAAGGAAAACTCTATGGGCTTAGTGACTGGCGTGAATGTCCTTCCTGGCACTTGAACTTGAATCATCCATCGCTCCTCTTCTGGTAATGTGGCGTTGTAAGTCCCGGTGAAGCTTGGTATTCCAATGTTTAGGTACCTAGTGATTTCCTTCAAGTGTCATCCAAAAGGTGCTTCTTCATCCGGTTGTGCAAACTTGTTCCTTGCGTCCGCCATCCTAAAGAATAGAAAATGGAGAGGAGTTAGAAATGAGAAGAGAATAGTGATCTAGGGTTTTAGCTTACTGGTCGTGTCCTACACTCAGCGTGTGCTCTGATACCATCTTGTAGCGACCCGACCTCAAACGGCCAAGTCTCTATGCTTCAGTGTCATTCCTGGATCAGTAATGCTGACACACACAGTACTCAAGGATTTATAATAGAGTAGCAATCACACACTTATTACATCGAATGTCTTAAAAGAGAACTTATTACAATAAATATGGCTTAAGGCCATCTAATACGATAACAGCAGAAGGCTTGGAAGATAAAGTGAGTCCATCAACTCCAACGGCATAGCTGAGCTGCACGACAATGACCTAACGAACCTTACTCCTCATCTGAAAAGTCTGCAACATAATATGTTGCAGCCCGAAAATGGGTCAGCACATGGAATACGCTGGCAAAATAACACAGTAGAGCAAGAACAGAATAATGCTATCACTACATGCATATTTGGCCGGTGGAAAGCTCTATGGTTATAGTTTTTGCGAAAAGCCAATTTTTCCCTACAACAAAGGAATAGATTTTATTTAACTATCATGGTAGTTGAAACATCATTGAGAAGGTTCCTCCAACTCAATCCCAATTAAAGTAATTAACAACCCAACAACATTATTTAATAGTGATGAGATACTTAGGATACTCCAAGTACTAGATACTCAAGATGTCCATAACCGGGGACATAGCTAACCATGATTATTTTATACACTCTGCAGAGGTTTGCACACTTTTCCCCACCAGACTCGGTCTCCTCCGTTGGATTTCTCGCACTACATGGTGTTTGAGAAACGGATGACCGAGACATAGTCTTTCAGAAACATTAACTCCTTACTCCGGGCAGACCATACCAACCTACATCCCTCTACCTGCTGATCCACCTCTTCGGGAGCTTCACGCAACTTACTCAACTATGCTAGAGCCCATAATAGCTTGTGGCTGCACACAGAAGTTTCTAGCATGAAAATATCTCAGTTCCCTTTGAGCCTAGGTGGCGGACCTTAGGATGATCACACGGGTACTCCGGGATATCCTAGGACAACACTAGATTCCCTGGGTGCCCAACAAACAATCCACCCAGATGTGTATTCAAGTTGCCACCTTAAGTTGAACCATTAATTAACAATCTCACATCTGTCATGGATTTCACTCACCCAAACCACGTCTACGAGCATAGCATAGCAATATAAGCAATACGTAGAAGTAACTCCCAAGGTTTGAATATAACAGGGCAATAGGTTCTACCTCATCAACTACTTCCCAACCCACAAGTTAATCACTTCCCAATCATGAAATGTTTGAGGATTGGAACTAATGCATAAAAACTGGGTGATCAAGGGGTATGATCAAAGTGTTACTTGCCTTGCTGACGATCCGCAAAACCTAGGGACTCGTAGTAGCACGCTTCGCACTCCGGGTGTTCTATCGCAAACAAACAATAGCATACATAAGAAATCAAGCAAAGAAACACGGGTAAATCTCAAATAAGAAGATCTAACCAGAAAGTTCAACTTAAGAACTCCGGTTTGCGAAAAGAATCAAATCAAACGGAGCAACGAAACTCAAACTGCGAAAGAAACAAGATCCGTTTACTAATCTGGACTAAGGTCAAATTTTACAGTACCAAAATCTTGTTCAAGTTGATTAAACAGAAAGAGGGTTTCGAGACGAAGATCTAGGCCCTTGAATCGCCTGATTCCGATAAACGAGCGAAAAGATAAACTGAAATGAAAATCAGATCAGAAATCGCGATTGAAAATAATCGTGGAAAATCCGAGAAAAAGAAAACTAACGAACAGGCTAACGAACGAACGTTCGTTGTCTGTAACTAACGAGCGGAAGCCGTTCGTTAAAACGAACGTACGGATGAACGTCCGCAAAGTAACTAAACCGTGAAAAACCGGTGAACCGATCTAAAAAAATCGAACTAGGGTTTCTAAAAAAACCGGATCGTTTTTTAAAAATCGAACGACGGCTTATACCTCCGGCGAGGTCCGGCGAGGTGGGGCGGCTCCGGTGAAGCGGCGCTCCGGCGACGGGCGGCAGGCGGTGGCGCGGTGCTAGGCGGCAGCGGCTGCAAGCGGCGGCGGCGCGGTCTAGGCGGCGGGGCGGCTCGGGTTGTGTGGCGGGGTGGGGTGCGGGGGCGGTGTATTTAAGGAGGGGAGGGGGCAAGGCGGTGCGGGGAGGAGGAGTCCCGGCCGGACTCGGCTAGCAGCAGCGGCACTCGCGGTCTCCAGGTCGGAGACGAGGCGCGGGGCGGGCCGACTCGGCTGGGCTTCGGCCCAGTCGGGCGCTGCGACTTTTTTTAAATAATTTCGCCAGAACTTAAATAAATCCTAGAAAATAAAAATAAAAATCTAAAAATGACAAAACAAATTTTCGCCGTCTAAATAAAATATTTGGAACAAGATGAACATTTTCTTGGCCCTAAAATGCAACTTTGAAAACGTGTAATTTTTCTAATTCAAATAAAATAGCAATAAACTCCGGATAAAATCAAATATTTGATTTTAATATTTTCCTCCAATATTTCATTTATTTTGGAGAAGTCATATTATCTCCTCTCATATATTTTAATATGAAATATTTTCGGAGAGAAAAATAATTAAAACCAAAATCCTCGTTTCAATATTTGATAAAATTCAAATATGAAAACAAAGAAATCCCCAACTCTCTCCGAGGGTCCTTGAGTTGCTTAGGTTTTCGAGGAACGAGAAACGAAATGCAATAAAATATGATATGCATGAATGATCTATGTATAACATTCCAAATTGAAAATTTGGGATGTTACAGATAACCAAGCGAGTGAGAGTGTCCAAAGACAACCATTGCATGCATGTCTCCCAAACATATTTATGGAGGTGCGTGATGCATAAATATGTGTTGAATAGCCAATGCACAACATTTATGTGGTGCATGCATTGAAAATTGCATAGTCCCCACATAGAGCAAGAGGTTCATGACGTGGCGTGTGCTCGCCCCCCACTTCGATCCAGCGGGATGGATTCATGTGTACACATGCGCTATTATGTAATCTCACATCATAACCTAGACCGTGAGACAAACAAAAAATTAATCCCCTCCTAAGTCTTAACCTCTCTCGCTGTCGGTGAAAGTGATGGACCAAGCGGGCCCACAGATGGAAGCATCACCGATAACCGTGTGAGTGAGTGTTAGAGGACAACCACCATCGCTTGCATGTGTGCCAAAACATATGTATGGAGAGGTGTGTGGTTGTGATGTTTTGAATACCTAATGCACAACTTTGATGTGGCCTCTACCTCGAAATCCGTAAAGTCCCCACACGGAGTGAGGTTCATGACTCCTAGTATATGCTGGTCTCATCCCCACTTTGATGCGTACTATATACTCCTACTATAACACAACCCTAAAAGAATTAATCATCCTTGTTCATCAAACTAACCTCTCTCTCGTTGGGTCAAAGTGATGGACGATGACCTCGCGGGCCCACGGGAGCGAAGCGTACGTCGCACGCGAGTGAGCGTCCTATATAGGACAACCACCATTTGCATGTGGCCGAAATAGGTGTTTGTGTGATGTTTGAATACACAATGCACAAATTTCATGTGGTACCTATACCTCGAAAACCGAAAAGTCCCCATAGAGAATGAGGTTCATGATGCATGGTATGTGCTGCCCCCTTCGACGTGTGGTATATACTCCTACCATAGCACAAACAAAAAAGAATCATCCTTGATGGTCAAATTAAGCTCTCTCGTTGGGTTAAAGTGATGGAGGACAACCTCGCGGGCCCATAGATGGAAGCGCCGCACATGAGTGAGTTCCTATAGGGCAACCACCGCCTGCATGGTGTTGTGTGATGTTTGAATACCAATGCACAACTTTGATGTGGCACCTGCCTCGAGAACCGGAAGTCCCCACATGGAGTGAGGTTCATGAGCATAGTATATATGTTGCCCCCTCTTTGACATGTACTACATACTCCTACCGTTCATATACGTAACACAAACCAAAAAAGAACCATCCTTGTTGGTCAAATTAACCTCTCTCTCGCTGTAGGTTGAACTGATCGACGACGACCTCGCGGGCCCACAGAGAGCGTCATACGCGAGTAGTGTCATAGGACAACCACCGCGTGCATGTGCCCCAAAGAGGTGTTGTGTGATGTTTGAATACCCAATGCACAACTTTGATGTGGCACATGCTTCGCAAACCAGAAACACACTACACAGAGGTTCACGATGCGTAGCCCCCTCACCTCGAGCCGGTGGGAGGGACTCATGTGTACGCACGTGCCCGGACTTCGATATGGAATCTCACCATGATCCACACCATAACAGATGCTAAGATGAATCCACCTTTGGTCAAATTACTCTCATTGTCAGTGGAAACTGATAACCTTCGCGGGCTAACCAATGGGCACATCGCTGATAACCCCACGAGGGAGTGTCCGAGGACCACCAATGCATGCACGTGGCCCGAACATGTATGTATGAAAGGGTTGTGTAATATGTTTTAAATAACCAATTCACGACTTTGATGTGGCATTTATGGCTCACAAAACGATCAATCTCACATGGAGGCTCATGACTCATGGTGTACTGCCAGAGCCCCCCCTCCCCCGCGCACACACATCCCGCACCACCACCGCCACTTTGAGGCTTGTCAAACTTTTTCTACAGTGAACATGTGACCAAAGGAGTGTCGTGTTAAAATTAAAAAACCAGATCATTCGACCATTTTTATACATTGATTGATTTCCTAGGGATTTAATGTGAAAAAATCAAATTTGATCTACATGTGCAGCAAAATGGATTGCATAATCATATTTGTGTCCCTGGGTGCATGTTTCCTCGTGCAAGAAATTTCAAAACATTGAGAATCTTGATTTTTAAAATTAAGTAAATCTAAAAGTTAGTTGAAATTCATCAAACTTATCGTGGTGTCATATGGACACAAGTAGACTGTGATATTGTATTTTTTTGTCAAATTTGAGACAAGTTTTGATATAATCTTCTTACAAATGGGAGATTGTTAATAATTGGCAACCAATATCACAAACGGATTATTTATTTAAACCGTGGGTGTTAGACCAACAATGTATATGTGCCATGCTTCGGTTAAGCAATAAAGTGGCATAATTAATCATCAAAAAAAGAAAAACAATATACGTGCCACCACGCGCCCCATGTGTCGTGCGAGCAGGCATGAGTTGATGGGATGCATGTGAGCAGTCCGTCGCGCAGGCTGACCGGGAGGTGTGCGTGTAGGTGTGTGGAATTGATGGGAGGCGTTTTCGCTGCATAGTGTCACCGGGAGGCATGCGAGTAGCTGTGTGAAATGATGGTAGGCATGCCCCGCTGCATAGGCTTGCCGGGAGGCGAGCCAGCCTTTGACTGTCGCCCGCCTCGCTCCCACTGCTCCATATTAATGGCGCGCCCGAGCTGCTCATCATAATAGGTGGCCGCACCCCCCGTCCATGGTGGTCATCGTCATTTGGAGTGTATGAGGATGCCGCCTGTGACGCCCGGATAATCAAGCTACAGTAAACCTTTGCTAATGATGCCACGTCACCACGATTACTGTTGCTAAACTCACATTGGTTCGAAACCGATTCAAATTCAAATTCAAAATAAAGTCAAACAGTTAAAGTTTTCAAAAGTCAAAACTAAAATGTTCTAAATGTAACAAATAATTCATAAGTAATGGTGGTGGAGGAACCACATTTTTATAAAATGTCTAAATGCATTCAATTAATTAAAACTGTCGGTAAAACAAATAAATAAATGTGTTGGTATTTTATAAAATACTAAACTATATTATTTGGGGGTTAAACCTTTTGTGGCAGAGGTATAATTAGTGTTACTATTTAAGATGCAACTTTTATATTTTATAAAACAAAAATAAAAGAAAACTGAAAAGAAATAGAATAAAAAAAAAGAAAGAGAGGAGAACGAAGGAAGACCCATCCCTTCCCTGGGCTGTTCGGCCCAACAGGGCTACCAGGCCCCCCCTGGCCGGCCCATCCCGCCTTCCTTATCTCCCCACCCCGAAACCCTAACCCCCCTGAACCACCCCCCACTCCCCCACTCGTCCTGCACGATCCCCTCGCCTCTCCCTCTCGTTTCTCTGGCGCCGCCGCGCTCCCCGCGTTGGAGCCCCATCCCGCCGGCGCGCCCGCCCCCGGGTGGATCTGGATCGGGGGCAACCGACGCCCCCGACCCGTTGCGCGCCATCGCCCCACCGCCCTCTCCGTCGGCGGCTCGGACGCCGCCGTGATCCAGTCGCCCCCGACCCGAGACGCCTCGACATCGCCGGACTTCGCCGAATCGCTTCCCCGCCCTCCTCCTCGCCGGTCCTCCTCGACCTTCCCCGAGCCCACTGCCCCGAACCCCTACTCCGCGCCGTGAGCATCGCCCCTCTCTTCTCCCCCTCTGCTCCCGTCGCCGGATCCGACCGTGCCCGCCATCCGCGCCGAGGCCTTGGTGCCGTCCCCGAGGGCCACCGGCCTCGCGCTGCTTCGCCCCGCCCACGCACGCGCTCTCGGCCGCGGCCTCCGCGCCGCGACTGGGCAAGTGCCCCGCTCGCTCCCCCCCTACCGCCTCGGCCTACCACGGCGCTCCGCCCCGTCCCCTGCTCCCCGTGGCCGCGCACTGCGTGCTGTGGCCGCCGTCGCCCGCCGTCCCGCTTCCCCCATGCGGCGCCGCCCGGTTCCACCCCCGATGGCCGTCGTCCACACCGGCCAAACACCACCGTGCCCCGGTGGCCTCGCCTCGCCTCGCCTCCCCGATCGGGCTCGGCCCTGGACGGGTGCGCCCGTAAGCGCACTGCCGGCGCCCGTGTGCCCGTGTCCGCTAAGGCCTAGTGGCCCTATGACAACGGGGCCCACACCCCAGAACGGTTGAAAAAAAGAAAAAAAAGGAGAATTAAAAAATAATAATAAATTATTAAATAGAAATAAAATGATTAATAAAATTAATTATTGATTAATTAATTAACTAATGAATTAATTAAGTTAATTAATCCGGTTTAATTAAATTTAATTAACTAGTTAATTTTAATTAAACTGTAATTAGGATTAAACTAAACCCTAATTAAACCTAACAGTGTATGACAGGTGGGTCCCATTGGACCCACATGTCAGGGTTGACTCAGTCAACCCCTGTTGACTGCTGACGTCAGCATGACATCATGCTGACGTCATAAATACCTTTTTTCGAATTAATTAAATAAATAATTAAATTCCAAAATTATTAAAATCTTTTAAAAATCATATCTTTTAATCCGTAACTCGGATTAAAATATTTTCAACATGAAAGTTGCTCAGAACGACGAGACGAATCCGGATACGCGGTCCGTTCGTCCGCCACACACCCCTAACCTATCGAACCCGCAACTTTCCCCCTCCGGCTCCTCTGCCCGAAAACACGAAACACCGGGAATACTTTCCCGGATGTTTCCCCCCTTCACCGGTATCACCTACTACCGCGTTAGGGCACACCGAACACCGCGTATTGCCTTGTTATATTTTGTGATGCTTTGTTTGCTCTGTATTCATTTTTCTTCCCCCTCTTCTCTCCGGTAGACTACGAGACCGACGCTGCTGCTGACCAGTTCGACTACGGAGTTGACGACCCCTCTCTCTTGCCAGAGCAACCAGGCAAGCCCCCCCCTTGATCACCAGATATCGCCTACTCTTCTCTACACTGCTTGCATTAGAGTAGTGTAGCATGTTACTGCTTTCCGTTAATCCTATTCTGATGCATAGCCTGGCATTGTCGCTACATCTGTTGATACCTTACCTGCAATCCTAAATGCTTAGTATAGGATGCTAGTTTATCATCATTGGCCCTACATTCTTGTCAGTCTGCCTTGCTATACTATCGGGCCGTGATCACTTGGGAGGTGATCACGGGTATATACTATACATACATACATATTGTACAGATGGTGACTAAAGTCGGGTCAGCTCATTGAGTACCCGCAAGTGATTCTGACGAGGGGGCTGAAAGGACAGGTGGCTCCATCCCGGTAGAGGTGGGCCTGGGTTCCCGACGGCCCCCGACTGTTACTTTGTGGCGGAGCGACAGGGCGGGTTGAGACCACCTAGGAGAGAGGTGGGCCTGGCCCTGTTCGGCGTTCGCGGATACTTAACACGCTTAACGAGATCTTGGTATTTGATCTGAGTCTGGCTACGAGCCTATACGCACTAACCATCTACGTGGGAGTAGTTATGGGTATCCCGACGTCGTGGTATCAGCCGAAGCACTTCAGACGTCAGCGACGGAGCGGCGCGCGCCGGATTGGACTGGAACGCCTACTAGGCTAGGTCTGCTTCCGGCCGCCCTCGCAACGTGCAGGTGTGCTCAGGGCGATGGGCCCAGACCCCTGCGCGCTTAGGTTTAGACCGGCGTGCTGGCCTCTCTGTTTTGCCTAGGTGGGGCTGCGACGTGTTGATCTTCCGAGGCCGGGCATGACCCAGGAAAGTGTGTCCGGCCAAATGGGATCGAGCGTGTTGGGTTATGTGGTGCACCCCTGCAGGGAAGTTAATCTATTCGAATAGCCGTGATCTTCGGTAACAGGACGACTTGGAGTTGTACCTTGACCTTATGACAACTAGAACCGGATACTTAATAAAACACACCCTTCCAAGTGCCAGATACAACCGGTGGTCGCTCTACCTCAGGGATATGAGGAGGGGATCGCCGGGTAGGATTATGCTATGAGATGCTACTTGGAGATGCTACTTGGAGGACTTCAATCTACTCTCTTATACCTGTTGCAAGACGAAGGTGACCAGAAGCGTAGTCTTCGATAAGACTAGCTATCCCCCTCTTATTCTGGCATTCTGCAGTTCCGTCCACTGATATGGCCTCCTTACACATATACCCATGCATATGTAGTGTAGTTCCTTGCTTGCGAGTACTTTGGATGAGTACTCACGGTTGCTTTCTCCCCCCTTTTTTCCCCTTTCCTTCTTCCTGGTTGTCGCAACCAGATGCTGGAGTCCAGGAGCCAGACGCCACCGTCGACGACGACCCCTACTACACCGGAGGTGCCTACTACTACGTGCTGCCCGCTGACGACGACCTGGAGTAGTTTAGGAGGATCCCAGGCAGGAGGCCTGCGCCTCTTTCGATCTGTATCCCAGTTTGTGCTAGCCTTCTTAAGGCAACTTGTTTAACTTATGTCTGTACTCAGATATTGTTGCTTCCGCTGACTCGTCTATGATCGAGCATTTGTATTCGAGCCCTCGAGGCCCCTGGCTTGTATTATGATGCTTGTATGACTTATTTTATTTGTAGAGTTGTGTTGTGATATCTTCCCGTGAGTCCCTGATCTTGATCGTACACATTTGCGTGCATGATTAGTGTACGATTGAATCGGGGGCGTCACAAGTTGGTATCAGAGCCAACTGCCTGTAGGAATCCCCCTTCCAACTCCTTGGCCGAAGTCAAGTCTAAACTTTACAAAACTTTTACTAACATGGCTGTGCGGCCCATGGGCCCACGTCGCCATTGGGTGGTAGTAGGATCTTTTACTCCTCGACCTTTACTCTGGGACTCTGATCTCTCCTCTATTCGGGCTAAATGAAGTTTACTAAAATCTAACAATTAGGATCTCGTTATCACTTTCACCCGGAGAGCCCCTTGTTACTGATGATCGTCTGCTGCACCAGAAGACCCTGAAGATACTCTTCGCTGTTAACCCGAGAACTTGTGTTCATCGCGTTTGCAATTCCCCTTCCACCGCAAACCATTATGGATAACTACTTGCAGTTGTTATTCTTACATTCATCCCCAGTTGGTCTTGTTATTACAAGATAACCTGAAAATCTCGTCGTTGTTTCGATAATCCTTTGAGCTTACTGCCTTGTTGTTCTTTGTCACCTGAATACCCCTACGGTTAATTATTGCACTTATCGAGTATCCGCTCATCCCCAGTTGTTCATGAGTTTCACAAAAGTCTTCAAAATACTATTCGATCTTCCGAAAATCCTCTGGAGCCTTTGGATCTTGAAATTCTTGCTTGCTCGCATTATGGTTAATCCCATAAGTCTTGTAGTCTTAATGACATTCCATGTCATTATCATTTTGAGTCTGTTGACTCAATATGTTTGCGAATACCCGCAAACATCATTGATCCTTATAAACTACCTTCCGGCTGAGCTGCCATTCTTTTAACTGGAATTGGTTCCCGACCAATCCAATTGTCGTTGATTGTACCCTATGGCTATTCAACTTATCCATCCCTAATCAGAGCATTGCTTCTGATCCCTTAAATTGGAAATCATAATTCCTTTGCATTTGACAATTGAGTTAGTTAGTTGTTTCTATAATTTGATCTCCTTGCACTCTTCTTCCTCTAGTTGAGTACCGATGCTCACGTCAGATCCCTTGTGGACCACCAGATCCTTTGTTGGATTTTATCTGACAATGCCCTTCATATTCAATAACCTTGTGAGCCTTTCCTCTGATACATAATGCATTTGGTAAATTGTATCCTCTGCTTTCTTAACCATGCTCTGTCTTCGAGCTTGAGTTAATTACTTCTAAAGGTTCTGGTATATGATTCTAAGATGCCCCGATGGGTTGAACCTATGCCTTCCTTAATAGGTGTGAACTCGAAAATTTTCACGAGTCGTACTCTTCTGGTATTTTGCCAAATAAAATTTCAAAACTACAACTTCATTGAGCGCGAGAAGTGAATGAAAGGTTGTGCATTGGAGAAGTGGGGGTCGACCTTGAACTTGTGTTCATGCCCATGGACACGATGTAGATCCTGTCATAGAAGCTTCTTGTAAAAATAACTATTTCCTTGATAACTAACATATGGTATCTGTGAATTGATCCCTTGCAACCGTGGTTCCGACCATGATTGTTCTTCTTTGATCTCCTTTCTCGGACAATTTAAAACAATTGTCTCCTATGGATCAATACGCCAGTCCAACCTTTACTTTGATCTTGTGTCGAGTATTACCCCCCTGGTATCTCGAGATTATCATGGAACTGCATAACTTCTTATGAGTTCTTCATCAAGTGCTACCTTCCAACTAATTCCAATTTTTCACGGGCTCTGAGTTATTAAACACTCAAAGACACCGATAACTAAACCGAGTCCGCATTACGGTCCAACAACTCTTACTAATATTCTTTACTTACGAGTTTGTACCCGATCATGTCATTCCTAGCCTGATCGGTTATATCATTACCATGCTAAATTTTAACTGTGCTACCTGGTCCTTAATCCTGGAGCACAACTTTTGACAATGAGCTAAGCTTACGTCGATCTTCCTCGTCATATCAGTTCGCCTTGAACAACAATCTTGATTTCAGGTTTGGGTTGTACCTATGGTTCCAATAACCTCTTGCTTCATCATTCTTTTGACTTGATGTGATCGCGGATCGATTACATCTTCGTGGAATCTCTCGACAAATGTGTCATGATCACCATCTACATTCTGATGCTCTTCCAGGATGTCAAGTGAATTAATGATGAGAAATACCATCCTTGCCCTCAATGAATTGTATTATCGTCGACCACCTTATTGCCCTCCCACCAACACAAACTTGTTCATGTTTGGTGTTATACCTTGAGTTCCTTGCTATCCAGCAATTGTTCTTATTTACCTTGGAGTATTACCATCCTTTATGTCAAGAATGTTCTGAGATTTGTCCCACCTCTTGAGAATTCTTGAGATAGAAATACTTCTCACCGTCACCATTCTTTCTTGGTCCCCGTGTTAATTCCAACAAGTGAACGGTGTTGTTTGTATTCTTTCCTTCTAGCAATCCTATTGCTTTGAAGTTAATGGTCGGTCGTTCATTCTTAGACTATTGATTATTGAATCATCATTCCGGCATTGGTCGTGCAACCCAGGCCATATTCCCGGTGCACCTCTCATCCAATGTTTAACTGTGTATGTTCTCCTCGAGCATACACCATGTTCTCATTTGATCCGACAAATGTTATCTCCTTGTTCACGTAATTGTGGAAATCCATCTTTTGGAAATCTCGATGAATTGCCGTTGAGTTCACCAGACACCTCCTTGTCCTCTCCTTGGTTTAATGATGAACTATTGTTTCAGGAACCCCCTCCCATAGTTCATTTCCCGAGAATCTTGCAATGCCATTTCAACGATTTGTGTTGCGCCTTTTCTTCTCAGGTATCCTAAGTCTGAGGTATCATGACACCAATTGGATCTGAATCTCGGTCAGTTATGATGGTTGGGACAACTTTCCAGGAGTTATGTTGTTGGTCCTTTGATGACCCGGTAACATGATGTCATGCCTAGCACCCCCCCCCGGCTGGAGGACCTATCATTATAGATTCCTTTCAGCAGGGTTATCCATTCATCCATGGGGGAATTGTAATACTGATTCTACAAGTTATTCCAGATGGATCCTTCGTGATTCCAAAGTCTGATCTTCACCTGAAGGCCATGTCAATGCTATCTCGGAGCATGTCTGCGATACTCTGATTTTCAACAAGAACATCCGAAGCCCAATGCTAAATGTTTCTTGCTCAATTATTCGAACACCGTTGTATGGGTAATGTCATGAAATTTCTCTCCCCTTACCTAAAGGGTTTTCTACATTATATCCTGTCATGGATATCAATCTCTACTTGTCCTTGGTAAGGATATACCCTTGAAATATGTGTTTAGACACATTTTCCTTTCCATTGTTCTGTTTAAACCTGATAATCACTTTTCCTTTCCATTGGTTTGTTTGACCTCTCTTGTGATCTATATAATCTAAGTAGTAATGATTCACTACTTATGTAAACACCTCGGTGCGCAATTCCGTCAGCAAAACCCTGTTACTATTGTTGATGACATTTCGGTAACCACCGATGGACGGGAACCTTGCCTATTGGTCCGCCTCGTTCAACGAGCAGGAAAATGGTTCTCTTCGTCCCTCGCCCTTGGTACCGATGTTGTTGTCGGCATAGCTGACAAGCTATTCACTGACATGCCTCCCTGTCGCGGCTGTGCAAGATGTCACCACCCTTCCTACTTTCAACCCGCATGGTGGGCCCATAACCCACAGGTCCACTGGATCGAAACCTGACTCTTCTTTACAACTCGGATTCTAATGCATCCTTTGCACCTGGCTTTGTATGTGATTCACTAGCTAATTGCTATACCGTTATTCATCCTAGAATCAAACACCATGTTATTCTCGTTGTTCAAACCCCTATTCCAGCTTCTGTCTAGTCATCGAATGATTGCCTACCCGTTTGAAACTTTGGTACCATCGTATATTGCACTCAACGAATTCACGGAAATACAACTCGTGGGGTACCTTGTGTATTTCCCATTGAGTTCACCGTCAGATGCCCAGCTTTGTGGATATGCGTTCTTTCGGAGTTTTTCCCCTTGGTCGTGTTCGTAGGATGATGGAGTTTCTGAAGAAAGGACGTCGACTTCATCATGATGACCTGCAGCAGAGAAATGAAGACATCAACGTAGTGGATCTACCTCTTCGAGAAGAGTAACCAAGACCAAGAAGGATCGTTAGAGTTTCGTAACCTAGTCTTTCCCTTTACTCCCCTCTTAAATCTCGGGACGAGATTTCTTGTAGTGGAGGAGAATTGTGACGCCCGGATAATCAAGCTACAGTAAACCTTTGCTAATGATGCCACGTCACCACGATTACTGTTGCTAAACTCACATTGGTTCGAAACCGATTCAAATTCAAATTCAAAATAAAGTCAAACAGTTAAAGTTTTCAAAAGTCAAAACTAAAATGTTCTAAATGTAACAAATAATTCATAAGTAATGGTGGTGGAGGAACCACATTTTTATAAAATGTCTAAATGCATTCAATTAATTAAAACTGTCGGTAAAACAAATAAATAAATGTGTTGGTATTTTATAAAATACTAAACTATATTATTTGGGGGTTAAACCTTTTGTGGCAGAGGTATAATTAGTGTTACTATTTAAGATGCAACTTTTATATTTTATAAAACAAAAATAAAAGAAAACTGAAAAGAAATAGAATAAAAAAAAAGAGAGGAGAACGAAGGAAGACCCATCCTTCCCTGGGCTGTTCGGCCCAACAGGGCTACCAGGCCCCCCCTGGCCGGCCCATCCCGCCTTCCTTATCTCCCCACCCCGAAACCCTAACCCCCCTGAACCACCCCCACTCCCCCACTCGTCCTGCACGATCCCCTCGCCTCTCCCTCTCGTTTCTCTGGCGCCGCCGCGCTCCCCGCGTTGGAGCCCCATCCCGCCGGCGCGCCCGCCCCCGGGTGGATCTGGATCGGGGGCAACCGACGCCCCCGACCCGTTGCGCGCCATCGCCCCACCGCCCTCTCCGTCGGCGGCTCGGATGCCGCCGTGATCCCGTCGCCCCCGACCCGAGACGCCTCGACATCGCCGGACTTCGCCGAATCGCTTCCCCGCCCTCCTCCTCGCCGGTCCTCCTCGACCTTCCCCGAGCCCACTGCCCCGAACCCCTACTCCGCGCCGTGAGCATCGCCCCTCTCTTCTCCCCCTCTGCTCCCGTCGCCGGATCCGACCGTGCCCGCCATCCGCGCCGAGGCCTTGGTGCCGTCCCCGAGGGCCACCGGCCTCGCGCTGCTTCGCCCCGCCCACGCACGCGCTCTCGGCCGCGGCCTCCGCGCCGCGACTGGGCAAGTGCCCCGCTCGCTCCCCCCCCTACCGCCTCGGCCTACCACGGCGCTCCGCCCCGTCCCCTGCTCCCCGTGGCCGCGCACTGCGTGCCGTGGCCGCCGTCACCCGCCGTCCCGCTTCCCCCATGCGGCGCCGCCCGGTTCCACCCCCGATGGCCGTCGTCCACACCGGCCAAACACCACCGTGCCCCGGTGGCCTCGCCTCGCCTCGCCTCCCCGATCGGGCTCGGCCCTGGACGGGTGCGCCCGTAAGCGCACTGCCGGCGCCCGTGTGCCCGTGTCCGCTAAGGCCTAGTGGCCCTATGACAACGGGGCCCACACCCCAGAACGGTTGAAAAAAAAGGAGAATTAAAAAAAACAATTATTAAATAGAAATAAAATGATTAATAAAATTAATTATTGATTAATTAATTAACTAATGAATTAATTAAGTTAATTAATCCGGTTTAATTAAATTTAATTAACTAGTTAATTTTAATTAAACTGTAATTAGGATTAAACTAAACCCTAATTAAACCTAACAGTGTATGACAGGTGGGTCCCATTGGACCCACATGTCAGGGTTGACTCAGTCAACCCCTGTTGACTGCTGACGTCAGCATGACATCATGCTGACGTCATAAATACCTTTTTTTCGAATTAATTAAATAAATAATTAAATTCCAAAATTATTAAAATCTTTTAAAAATCATATCTTTTAATCCGTAACTCGGATTAAAATATTTTCAACATGAAAGTTGCTCAGAACGACGAGACGAACCCGGATACGCGGTCCGTTCGTCCGCCACACACCCCTAACCTATCGAACCCGCAACTTTCCCCTTCCGGCTCCTCTGCCCGAAAACGCGAAACACCGGGAATACTTTCCCGGATGTTTCCCCCCTTAACCGGTATCACCTACTACCGCGTTAGGGCACACCGAACACCGCGTATTGCCTTGTTATATTTTGTGATGCTTTGTTTGCTCTGTATTCATTTTTTCTTCCCCCTCTTCTCTCCGGTAGACTACGAGACCGACGCTGCTGCTGACCAGTTCGACTACGGAGTTGACGACCCCTCTCTCTTGCCAGAGCAACCAGGCAAGCCCCCCCCCCCCTTGATCACCAGATATCGCCTACTCTTCTCTACACTGCTTGCATTAGAGTAGTGTAGCATGTTACTGCTTTCCGTTAATCCTATTCTGATGCATAGCCTGGCATTGTCGCTACATCTGTTGATACCTTACCTGCAATCCTAAATGCTTAGTATAGGATGCTAGTTTATCATCATTGGCCCTACATTCTTGTCAGTCTGCCTTGCTATACTATCGGGCCGTGATCACTTGGGAGGTGATCACGGGTATATACTATACATACATACATATTGTACAGATGGTGACTAAAGTCGGGTCAGCTCATTGAGTACCCGCAAGTGATTCTGACGAGGGGGCTGAAAGGACAGGTGGCTCCATCCCGGTAGAGGTGGGCCTGGGTTCCCGACGGCCCCCGACTGTTACTTTGTGGCGGAGCGACAGGGCGGGTTGAGACCACCTAGGAGAGAGGTGGGCCTGGCCCTGTTCGGCGTTCGCGGATACTTAACACGCTTAACGAGATCTTGGTATTTGATCTGAGTCGGCTACGAGCCTATACGCACTAACCATCTACGCGGGAGTAGTTATGGGTATCCCGACGTCGTGGTATCAGCCGAAGCACTTCAGACGTCAGCGACGGAGCGGCGCGCGCCGGATTGGACTGGAACGCCTACTAGGCTAGGTCTGCTTCCGGCCGCCCTCGCAACGTGCAGGTGTGCTCAGGGCGATGGGCCCAGACCCCTGCGCGCTTAGGTTTAGACCGGCGTGCTGGCCTCTCTGTTTTGCCTAGGTGGGGCTGCGACGTGTTGATCTTCCGAGGCCGGGCATGACCCAGGAAAGTGTGTCCGGCCAAATGGGATCAAGCGTGTTGGGTTATGTGGTGCACCCCTGCAGGGAAGTTAATCTATTCGAATAGCCGTGATCTTCGGTAACAGGACGACTTGGAGTTGTACCTTGACCTTATGACAACTAGAACCGGATACTTAATAAAACACACCCTTCCAAGTGCCAGATACAACCGGTGGTCGCTCTACCTCAGGGATATGAGGAGGGGATCGCCGGGTAGGATTATGCTATGAGATGCTACTTGGAGATGCTACTTGGAGGACTTCAATCTACTCTCTTATACCTGTTGCAAGACGAAGGTGACCAGAAGCGTAGTCTTCGATAAGACTAGCTATCCCCCTCTTATTCTGGCATTCTGCAGTTCAGTCCACTGATATGGCCTCCTTACACATATACCCATGCATATGTAGTGTAGTTCCTTGCTTGCGAGTACTTTGGATGAGTACTCACGGTTGCTTTCTCCCCCCTTTTTTCCCCTTTCCTTCTTCCTGGTTGTCGCAACCAGATGCTGGAGTCCAGGAGCCAGACGCCACCGTCGACGACGACCCCTACTACACCGGAGGTGCCTACTACTACGTGCTGCCCGCTGACGACGACCTGGAGTAGTTTAGGAGGATCCCAGGCAGGAGGCCTGCGCCTCTTTCGATCTGTATCCCAGTTTGTGCTAGCCTTCTTAAGGCAACTTGTTTAACTTATGTCTGTACTCAGATATTGTTGCTTCCGCTGACTCATCTATGATCGAGCATTTGTATTCGAGCCCTCGAGGCCCCTGGCTTGTATTATGATGCTTGTATGACTTATTTTATTTGTAGAGTTGTGTTGTGATATCTTCCCGTGAGTCTCTGATCTTGATCGTACACATTTGCGTGCATGATTAGTGTACGATTGAATCGGGGGCGTCACACCGCCGAAGCGCACCATCGGAGGGAGTGGCGACACCGGGGCTGGTGAAGCACTTGCATAACGCGTGAAGCTAGGCACATAGGTTGTCGTCGCCGCCAACGAGGTCTCGTGCGGGCAGCAGCACGACCTTGACTTCGTCGGCGCTGTCGTGCCTCCGCAACCGGAGCCGGAGGTCCACAATAACTCCAGCAATGACTCCAACTCCACGAAAAACAAGTTAGTCATCTATACCCATTTGTGTGGCAAACATATCATGTGTTTTCTCTGGTTACTCCTCCCCCACCCCCTCTCATATTTTGGAATACAAATCCTATGGTTACGTTCTCTTAGTCCATGAAATCAGAATAAGATCCGTTAGATGCATGTAGTGTATTGATTGTTTTAATGGTATCAGTATAGGGTTAGTGATTAAATGTTTGTTCAGGAAAAATGATATTTGCTAATAATCCGACTAGGGTTAGCATGCATGCTAATAATTCATAGCCAAATCTTGAGAATTTATTTTGAATGTCCTACATATATGGTTGTGCCTTTTCTATTCTTCTGGATCTTGAGAATAGATTTTGAATGTCCTACACGTATGTTTCTGCCTTTTTTCTTCTTCTTCAGATTGGTATGTACACAAATGAGGCTCCGGCCAATGGTGCCGCTGGTTATAGATCCTGCACCCGGCAGCGTGGGCAGAAGTGACCACGCCCCCTGTATCTGAGGAACCCATAGAATCTCGGATGACCGCATCAGCGATCTACCGGACGACATCCTTGGGGAGATCATCTCCCTTCTCCCCACCAAGGATGGCTGCTGCACACAAGTCCTCACATCTTTATGGCGCACTCAGTGGCACGCCATACCTCTTAATCTCGACTGTCGTTAGCTATTTGTCGATGATGATTCTGATCTCCCCGGAGCCACCATCTCCTCCCACTAGGGCTCCATCCAATGCATTTTCATCCCGGTATGCTACTGATGTCACTTAAAGCTACATCGTTGTTTCCCCAAAGAGGAAGGGATGATGCAGCACAACAGTGGTAGGTATTTCCCTCAGATATGAAACCAAGGTTATTGAACCAGTAGGACGACCAAGCAACACAACGTAAACAGCCCCTGCACATAGATAACAAACCCTCGCAACCCGACGTGTTAAAAGTGTTGTCAATCCCTTTCGGGGTACGGCGCCTCAAGTGACAAACAGACATGAGATAAATTTGTAGTAAATTGATAGATCGAACGCTAAATAAAATAAAGAAAGAAAAATTACAGCAAGGTGTTTTTGTATTTTTGGTTTAATAGATCTAAAAATAAATGCAAGAGAAAAGTAGATCGCAAGGGCAAATATATGAGAAAGAAGACCCCAGGGGCCGTAGGTTTCACTAGTGGCTCCTCTCGAGAAAAATAGCAAACGGTGGGTAAACAAATTACTGTTGGGCAATTGATAGAACTTTAAATAATTATGATGATATCTGGGCAATGATCATTATATAGGCATCACATCCAAGATTAGTAGACCGACTCCTGCCTGCATCTACTACTATCACTCCACACATCGACCGCTATCCAGCATGCATCTAGTGTATTAAGTTCATGGAGAAACAGAGTAATGCAATAAGAACGATGACATGATGTAGACAAGATCTATCTATGTAGAGATAGACCCCATTGTTTTATCCATAGTAGCAACGATACATACGTGTCGTTTCCCTTTCTGTCACTGGGATCAAGCACCGTAAACGAACCCACTACAAAGCACCTCTTCCCATTGCAAGATAAATAGATCAAGTTGGCCAAACAAAACCCAAATATCGGAGAAGAAATACGAGGCTATAAGCAATCATGCATATAAGATATCAAAGAAACTCAAATAACTTTCATGGATATGAAAAGATATAACTGATCATAAACTCGAAGTTCATGAGAACCCAACAAACACACCGCAAAAAGAGTTACATCATATGGATCTCCAAGAGACCATTGTATTGAGAATCAAGAGAGAGAGATGAAGCCATCTAGCTACTAATTACGGACCCCGAAGGTCTACAAAGAACTACTCACGCATCATCGGAGAGGCACCAATGGAGGTGGTGAACCCCATCCGAGATGGTGTCTAGATTGGATCTGGTGGTTTTGGACTCTGCGGCGGCTGGATGAATTTTTCATCGATTCCTCTAGGGTTTCTGTAATATTGGGGTATTTATAGAGCAAAGAGGCGGTCTGGGGGCACCCGAGGTGGGCACAACCCACCAGGGCGCGCCTGGGCCTCCTGGCGCGCCCTGGTGGGTTGTGCTGCAACTGGCACTTGGCACTATGTCAATAGGTTAGTACCAAAAAATGATATAAAATGACTATAAAATGATTATAAAACACCCAAGATTGATAATATAACAACGTGGAGCAATAAAAAATTATAGATACGTTGGAGACGTATCATCATCCCCAAGCTTAACTCCTACTCGTCCTCGAGTAGGTAAGTGATAAAAACAGAGTTTTTGATGTGGAATGCTGCCTATCATGTCATATCATATTCTTTTCTTTATAGCATGGACATTTGGACTTTTAGTTGTTCAAAGCAATAGTCTAGTTTTTACATGATAATTTAGATACTCAAGCATATCAACAAGCAACCATGTCTTTCAAAATATCTATGCTAAAATAAGTTATCCCTAGCCCATCATGCTCAAACATTGATCCGTTCGTGAAACACACTTGAACATTAGCTACACCCAATACATAAGTATGATCATATTGCCTCCTAGTTGGTGCTTTTATAAGAGAAGATGGAGACTAATTTTTTTTGCATAAAGTAAGAGAAAGGCCCTTCGCAGAGGGAAGTAGGGATTTGTAGAGGTGCCCGAGCTCAAAGCGAAAAACTTAGAGGTAAAAACATTTTGGGAGGTGTATCCATCCCACCAACGAAAACGACTTAGAGTTCCCAACACTTTCCATGCTAGATATATCATAGGCGGTTCCCAAACAGAAAATAAAGTTTATTCCCTTTTCCACCATACTTTCACTTTCAATGGCTAACCGTATCCACGGGTGCCCTCCATACCAACACTTTCCAAGGAATTTATTATTTGACAATAGAAAGTAAATTAAACTTTTTTTTTGCATTTCGGGACTAGGCATCCATAATACCTTTGCCTTACTCTCGTGCAATGACAAGTGAATAAACACTCATCTTGAGAATAACACATCTAGCATGGAAAATATTAGCCACCCCTCACCGCTCCGCGAGCGAAACAAACACACAAAAGAGAAGTTTATTTTGAAAATTAGAGATGGAACATGCAAATTTTCTTAGAACGGCAAAAGAATACCGCATATAGGATATAGTGGACTCATGTGGCAAAACTGGTTTAAGGATTTTGGATGCACAAGTAGAGATCATACTTAGTGCAAAATGAAGGCTAGCAAAAGATTGAGAAGCGACCAACCAAGAAACAGATAATCTCATAAGCAAGCATTAAGCATATATAACACCGAATAATGCACCACAAGTAGGGTATAATTTCATTGCATGACTATTGACTTTCGTACTTGCATAGGGAATCACAAACCTTAACACCAATATTCTTACTAAAGCATAATTACTCACCAACATAACTCACATATCACATCATCATATCTCAAAACTATTACTAAGAATCAAGTTTATTTTTTCCAATGATCTTCATGAATTTTTTTATTATATCCTTGTTGGATATCTATCACTTTGGGACTAATTTTCATGTGTTGCTTCTGATAAGCTCCAACAAATATAAGTGAAGATCATGAGCATAATAAATTTTTCTTTCTCTCAAATTAATTTAAGTGAAGCAAGAGAGAATTTATTGAAAATTTTACTAACTCTCAAATAAATCTAAGTGGAGCAAGAGAGCATTTCTTCAAAATTACTAAAGCACACCATGCTCAAAAAGATATAAGTGAAGCACTAGAGCAAGTCCATTGCTCATAAAAATTTAAGTGAAGCATAGAGAGCAATTCTAACAAGTCATGGCATAATTTTGGCTCTCTCAAATAGGTGTGTCCAGCAAGGATTGATGAATTAAAACAGAAAATAAAACAAGCAAAGACTCATATCATACAAGACGCTCCAAGTAAAACGCATATCATGCGATGAATAAAAATATAGTTTCGAGTAAAATACCGATGGTCATTGGAAGAAAGCGGGGATGCCACTCGAGGGCATCCCCAAGCTTAGTTGGTTGATCATTTTTGGATAATAGATTGGGATGCCGGGGCATCCCCAAGATTAGGCTCTTCTATACTTTATTCCTTCACCCATCGTAAGATAACCCAAAACTTGAAAACTTAAATCACAGAAAACTCAACAAAACCTTCGTGAGATCCGTTAGTATAAGAAAGCAAACCACTACTATAAGTACTGTATAAAACCAATTCATATTTTGTTTTTGTATTATATTTACTGTATTCCAACTTTTCTATGGCAAAAACTCATCAAAGAAAACCATAGAGCCATAAAAATAAGCACACAACATAAAGAAAACAGAATATGTCAAAACAGAACAGTCTGAAGCAATCTGACTATTTAGAATACTTCTGTAACTCCAAAAATTCTGAAAAATTAGGATGGCCTTAGAAATTTGTATGTTGATCTACTGCAAGTGGAATAGGTATTTTATCGATCTCTGGTAAAAAACAAAAATTAATTTCGTGAGCATAAAAGTTTTTGTTTTTTCAGCAAGATCAAACAACTATCACCCAAGAAGATCTTAAAGGCTTTACTTGTCACAAACACTAATTAAAACATAAAAAACACAATCATAACAGTAGCATAATTGTGCTATCACTCAAGAACAGAAAGAAAAAAATAAAATTTATTCATTGGGTTGCCTCCCAACAAGCGCTATAGTTTTACGCCCTTAGCTATGCATAAAGCAAGGATCTAAGTTTTGTCATCTTTGGTTCGAGATCCATAAGATGCCCTCATGATTGATTCATAAGGTGGCTTAATTATAGTTCTAGGAAAGTGTTCCATACCTTCCTCAAAGGAAATTAGAACTTAATATTGCCTTCTTTCATATCAATCACGACACCGATAGTGCGTAAAAACGGTCTACCAAGAATAATTGGACAAGACGGATTGCAATCAATATCAAGAACAATAAAATCTATGGGCACATAATTCCTATGTGCAATAATAAGAACATCATTAATTCTTCCCATAGGCTTTTTAATAGTATAATCCGCCAAGTCTAAATTCAAAGAACATTCTTCAAGATTAGTAAGACCAAGCACATCACATAAAGATTTCGGAATTGTAGAAACACTAGCACCCAAGTCACACAAAGCAAAACACTCATAATTTTTAATCTTGACTTTGATAGTAGGTTCCCATTCATCATGCAATTTTCTAGGAGTTGAAACTTCTAATTCCAAATTTTCTTCAAGAGCTTTCATCATAGCATCAACAATATGTTTAGTAAAAGCTTTATTTTTTTCATAAGCATGGGGTGAATTTATCATGGATTGCAACAAAGAAATACAATCAACCAAAGAGCAACTATCATAATTAAAGTATTTTGTCGGTGTCAAAACCGGCGGATCTCGGGTAGGGGGTCCCGAACTGTGCGTCTAAGGCGGATGGTAACAGGAGGCGGGGGACACGATGTTTACCTAGGTTCGGGCCCTCTCGATGGAGGTAATACCCTACTTCCTGCTTGATTGATCTTGATGATATGAGTATTACAAGAGTTGATCTACCACGAGATCGTAGAGGCTAAAACCCTAGAAGCTAGCCTATGGTATGATTGTATGTTGTCCTACGGACTAAACCCTCCGGTTTATATAGACACCGGAGGGGGTTACACAGAGTCGGTTACAAGGGATGAGATCTACATATCCGTATTGCCAAGCTTGCCTTCCACGCCAAGGAGAGTCCCATCCGGACACGGGATGAAGTCTTCAATCTTGTATCTTCATAGTCCAACAGTCCGACCAAAGGATATAGTCCGGCTGTCTGGAGACCCCCTAATCCAGGACTCCCTCAGTAGCCCCTGAACGAGGCTTCAATGACGATGAGTCCGACGCGCAGATTGTCTTCAGCATTGCAAGGCGGGTTCTTCTCCAAATTCTGAATATTGCTGAGTAGTGTCCGGCTCCCCATAAATGTTGCACTTCTTGGCTTCCGTGCCCAATAAGGGTTATCTTACACGTGTTGAGCGAATGCGAGGAGCCAGGGCATTTTTACATTCGCCACCCTAGCCATGTAAGTAAACTATCTATTAAATAGACGGGGATTCTTAGATCCAGACTACACCATCCTCCCACGGCGAGTATCCATCAGAGCACGCTCGGAAAAATCCATTCCAACATGGCCGGCCATCGCAACTCCTCTTCCCGCTCCCGTAGCCCTAAGCCCGGTGATTGGGAGAAGTGTTCTGTCCCGCACAACCAATTAGTAGAGTTATAGACCCATGGATTTCTCCCTCCAGTGTATATGGTCCCCGTTCGAGCCGGGCTCGCCACCTATAATGGCGGGGAGCAAGCGGATAGCTTCCCCAATCCCTCCAAGGGGGAGCGGGTATGCCTTATCCCTTATTTACTAAGGGGACTTGGATTTCCAATCCATCCGTTCCTCCGCGGGCTCCTGGAGTTTTATGGCCTCCGGTTGCATAATTTCACCCCTGCTTCCATATTACACATTGCTGGTTATGTTGCCCTTTGTGAGCTGTTTCTGGGCTGCGAAGCTCATTTCGAGCTGTGGAAGAGGCTATTCTGCCTTATGCTCATACACAGAAGAGGTCAATATATCAAGTGGGCGGAGCCAAAATATGGCACATCGCCGGGACCGGATACCTATCCGGTACCCCGAAGAAGATGTCCGAAGACGGGCCTTCGGAGTGGTTTTACATGGAGGACGTCCCCCTTCCAAATCCTATTCAGATGGGTCTTCCCGAGTTCGACAATGCTCCTTTGAAGAAACGCCGAAGCTGGCGCCCACAGAGCCCTCAGGAGGAAGATAACGGAGAAGTCCTTTACCTAATGGGCCGGATAAAAGTGCTGGTTCAATCAGGACTGACAATAATCGAGGTTATGTTAATATGTATAATGCGGGGGGTGCAGGCACTTCAATATCGAGGGAACCCCTTGTGGCACTTTAACGGGGAAGATGATGCCACCCGTTGCGGGCGTAAGGGACCGGACTCAGTTGCTGCTCTAGCAAAAATTTTGTCTGATTTGTTCAAGGGAGAGGAAGAGAGTTCATCCGTATTAAGCCACGGGATGGATTCTCCATGTACAACCCTCCAAGCTGGGTGAGCTGTCACTTTTTACTCCCAACCTTCCCGCATTCTTCGTCATAAATACTCACCTTGCCGTTTTATGGCAGGAACTACAAAAAGCTGTAAGGGAGGGTAACAGGCCACCTCCACAACCGGAGGACCCTGACCGGGCCCTCGATCCCAGACTCGAAGAGGATCCGGACATATTTGTGGAGCTAATCGACAGGACATTCTATCAATTGAGCTGTGATGATGCCATGGTGGCCATCATAGCCGACTATCCTGGGCTACTCCCTGCATCGCATGTAAGAAAAACTGGAGTCCCAACTTTCGAGAAGGATCCCCTTTTATGCACTTCACCTACCGTACACATATTGCATTTTATAGGGAAGGCCCTCGGGACGCCATGCCGAACCCGCAGTGACTCGCCAACAAGGGACATCGAAGCCAGGTAGGCTAAAAAGGAAGGTGGTTAGGACTAAGACGCCGGCGCAGAGGTATGATATAGAACCTCGCTCGGTGGTTGTCGTCTTTCTTGAAATATAATGACGTCCATGTTTCCTAGTAGGAAAAATGCTCGCCGGACTATATCCGGAGAGGTTGCTGATCACGCCTCCACCAGTCGGGCTCCAGGGCCGGACATAGAGGCGGAAGCTAACACGGGGCGAACGTCGGATGCTCCTCCTACAGAGGATGCGGATAGACTATCCGCTACAAATTCCGAAGTGGAGAGTGCCATGAATCACATGCGTCGCTGGGCCGTACTTCGTGATGCTTGTTTCTCCCAAGAGGCATTCGATGCCTTCAACTCAGGAGACGCGTACATCCGTGCTGCTCAAAACGGTCTTGCCAGAGCCACGAACCAGTATGTAAAGGATATACGGGTAAGAAAATCTGACGATTATATATATCAGTAGCCCTTGAGACCTGAAACAGTTGACACAACTGATTTAAGGATCATTATTTGTGCAGGTTCTTACAGAGAAGAATACCCAATTATCTCAAGAGCTGGAAGAGTGCAAAGCCCAGCTACGGGCCGCGGTTGCTGCGTTGAAGGAGTCCGAAAAGGCCCCCTCTGGTAACACTTGTTTCCATTGCAAAGAATGACAGGTACCAGATAGTATGCGGCATGCATGCAAATCTAATAATAGATGTTCCAGATGACTCCGGAGTGAATCCGGAGGCCGTGCCGGAGAATGCGCAACGTGCTAATCGACAGCGAAATGCTGGCAAGCGCATGCTTACGCAGGTCAGGCAGGAGAAAAATAATCTCCAGGACGCCAATATCCAGCTGGGCGTGGAACTGAAAGATGTCCAAGCCCAGCTTGCGGACTCCGTGAAGGAGAATAAGCGGCTTCGACGTGGCATTTTCAGTAAGTGCTTGAACGAACTTTTGAAAGAGTTCGGCGAAGAAGCCGGCTAACAGAGTTATGTCTGCAGGTATGCTGACGGGTCGTCCCGCGGAGGAGATGCCCGGGTCTGCGGGTGATCTTCTACCAGAGCTCTCACAACTGCACGAACAAGGTCGGCATGTGATGCAGGGTATTGCCCAAGCCTTGTGGCCATCCGCCTCCCCGCCAGGAGGCATGGGGGAGCTTATAGAGAAGCTCAAGGGAGCGCGGCGGCTCTTCCGATTATGGAAGATATCAGCCTGCCGACAAGGTGCAAGGGAAGCATGGGCCATGGTGAAGACGCGATATACCAAAGCTGACCCAAACCACTTGGCCAAGGTCGGACCTGTGGGGCCCGATGGGAAAGAGATCCCCGTCAGTTTGGTGTATGACCAAGTAGAATTAGCCGCAAAGTATTCCCATCAGGATTGTAGGCTAGACAGCGTGTTGGATGGTATAGAAGAAGAATTTAGTCAGTCTTAGTGACTGTGTACTTTAAGTGACATATATAATGTCCCTAGCCGGATTGTAAATCATTTGTCATGGCGGACCTTTTCGCTTTGACCTCTGGACCCGATAGTCCGGAGTGTATCCGAATACCCGCTCGGTTATGTAAAAACTGGGGTATGCGTGGAAACCAGGCGTAGGTGTCATAAGTGCTTGAATAGACAAGTACCCAACTAGCTATGCTATATTACATGGATAGTAAGAAACATCTTCCAGGGAGAATAGTTCCATTAAGGGTTCCTTTCCCTGGGTACGCATGCCCTAATGTGCATGTCCGAACTGCGAAAAGAGACGCAGGCTATAAACATCTAGGGGCATGTATCAAAATAAATAAAAGTAGTCTTTTGTTCACCGACCGAATATTCCCTTAAAAACGCTAACTTTCGGCTTCACCCAATCTGAGGTACACATCCGTCCGACCCGGCAGTAACAATCGTAGTGGTGCTCCCCTTATGCCCTAGCCGAATTAACGGGAACGTGGGGCATAAATACAAGAGCCAGGCAACCCAGCTTGGCCAAACTGAAGTCATATCGATGCATATAATGGCGAAAAAAGGTACATGAGAATAACACATGCGTGGGGCATAAAGCCCAGAAAAATAGTTATATTAAGCTTCTGTATAAGAAGCCCCCAGGTATAATGAGCGCGGTTAGCGCGTCAAGATTGTGTAGTCAAGACACAAGTTAGCCTTTTAAGTCCTTGAGGAGAAGAAAAAAGAAGAGAGAAAGAGAGAAAAGACAGATAACGGATATGCAAAAAATTGACGTGGGTAAGGAGATGAACATAGAGTCCGGCACTAGCCGTAGAATCTTCGAAGTCTGGCTGCGTTCCATGGGTTTGGCTCGAGTCGGTTGTCTGATGCATCCCGCAGACGGTACGCTCCACCGGTCAAAACCTGGTCAATAATGAAGGGACCTTCCCATTTGGGCCTGAGCTTGTTCTTTTTCTTCTCCGGCAGGCGTAGAACTAGTTCGTCAACGTTATAGGTTTTGGCCCGTACTTCTCTGCTTTGATATTTTTGAGCCTGTTGCTGATAGAATGCGGAATGAGCTTTTGCCACGTCGCGCTCCTCCTCCAGGGCGTCCAAACTGTCCTGCCGATCGAGCTCGGCCTCTTTTTCTTCGTACATGCGCACTCGAGGGGAGTCATGAATTATGTCACAAGGCAGAACCGCCTCTGCACCGTACACCATAAAAAACAATGTGTATCCGGTAGTGCGATTCGGCGTGGTCCGCAGCCCCCATAGTACGGAGTCGAGCTCCTCTACCCAGTGCGTGTTTGATTCCTTTAAGGACCACACTAATCTGGGTTTGATGCCGCTCATGATAAGACCGTTTGCTCGCTCGACTTGACCGTTAGTTTGCGGGTGATAAACAGAAGCATAATCGAGCTTGATGCCCATGTTGCTGCACCAAAGTTTTACCTCGTCGGCTGTAAAGTTTGTGCCGTTGTCAGTGATGATGTTGTGGGGGATGCCATAACGGTGTACAACCCAGATATGAAGTCTATCACCGGTCCGGATTCAGCCGTTTTAACGGGTTTGGCTTCTATCCATTTGGTGAATTTATCTGCCATGACCAGTAAGTATTTTTTCTTATGGGTTCCCCCTTTGAGGGGTCCGACCATATCAAGCCCCCAGACCGCAAAAGGCCAAGTAATGGGGATTGTTTGGAGAGCGGTAGGCAGCATATGGCTTTGGTTTGCAAAAAGCTGGCAACCGACGCAACGTTGGACCAGATCCTGTGCATCTGCTCGGGCCGTAGGCCAATAGAAACATGTACGAAAGGCCTTGCTTACAAGGGCCCGGGCTGCGACGTGGTGGCCGCCGAGTCCAACATGGATTTCTGCCAAAAGCTTCTGCCCTTCCTCTTCAGAGATGAACCTTTGAAGGATTCTGGTAGTGCTTTTCTTATAAAGCTCTCCCTCATGGACCTTGTAGGCTTTAGATCGCTGCACTATGCAGCGTGCCTCATTTTGGTCCTCGGGTAGTTCCTGCCTGGTTAGGTAGGCCAGGAATGGTTCTGTCCATGGGGCGATGACAACCATTATCACGTGGGCTGAAGGTGTTATTTCGATGGCAGAGCCTCCGATTGTGTCAGAGCGTTCGGTATCTGGTGTTATGGCCGGGTCCGGACTATTGTTACTGGTGTCCCCTACCCATACCATGGATGACTTAAACAACCTTTCCAAGAAGATGTTAGGTGGGACAGGATCGCGCTTAGCGCCGATACGGGCGAGGATATCCGCCGCCTGATTGTTTTCCCGAGCCACATGGTGGAATTCAAGCCCCTCGAACCGAGCTGACATTTTCAGGACGACGTTGCGATATGCCACCATTTTCGGATCCTTGGCATCGAAGTCTCCATTTATTTGAGATATTACGAGGTTCGAGTCCCCACGCACCTCCAGGCGTTGAATGCCCATGAAAATTGCCATCTAGAGACCATGTAATAGGGCCTCGTATTCGGCTGCATTGTTGGAGTCTGTGTATAGTATTTGGAGTACGTATTGGACTGTATCTCCGGTGGGGGGCGTTAGGACGACGCCAGCCCCCAGACCAGCCAGCATTTTAGAGCCGTCAAAGTGCACGATCCAATTGGAGTACGCGCCGTACTCTTTAGGGAGTTCGACTTCTGTCCACTCGGCGACGAAATCGGCCAGTACTTGCGACTTAATGGCTCGCCCTGGTCTATATGTTATGTCGAACGGGAGGAGCTCGATAGCCTATTTGGCAATCCGGCCCGTGGCATCATGGTTGTTTATTATGTCGTTGAGTGGTACTTCTGAGGCCATTGTAATTGAACACTCTTGAAAGTAGTGTCGTAATTTCCGGGATGCCATGAATACCGCGTATGCTATCTTTTGATAATGTGGGTACCGTGATTTGCATGGAGTGAGGATAGTGGATACATAATATACCGGCTTTTGAAGTGGGAATTTATGTCCGTCCATCTCTCGTTCGACGATGAGCACTGCGCTTACAACTTGGTGAGTTGCCGCTATATATAACAGCATTGATTCGCCGAAATTTGGCGCGGCCAAGATTGGGTTGGTGGCCAGGATGGCTTTTATTTCTTCCAATCTGGCCGTGGCTGCGATCGTCCACTCGAAGTGTTCGGTGCGCCGAACAAGGCGATAAAGGGGGAGTGCCTTTTCTCCTAATCGGGAGATAAAGCGGCTTAAGGCCGCCACACATCCAGTTAACTTCTGGATTTGCTTGAGGTCAGTTGGGATAGCCAACTGTGACAGAGCTCGGATTTTAGCCGGATTTGCTTCAATTCCTCTACTGGAGACGATGAAGCCCAGGAGCTTTCCGGCGGGTATGCCGAAAACACATTTTTCTGGATTGAGCTTAATGTCATATGTTCGGAGATTGTCGAACGTGAGCCTCAAGTCGTCTATTAAGGAGTCGACATGTCTAGTTTTAACGACCACATCGTCTACGTATGCCTCCACTATTTTGCCGATATGCTTTTCCAGACATGTCTGAATCATGCGTTGATACGTTTCGCCGGCGTTTTTGAGCCTGAAGGGCATTGTGTTAAAACAGAAGGGGCCGTATGGAGTGATAAATGCCATTGCGGCTTGATCGGACTCCGCCATTTTAATTTGGTGGTAACCGGAGTATGCGTCGAGGAAGCACAATGAGTCGTGTCCTGCGGTGGCGTCGATAATTTGATCGATGCGAGGGAGGGGGAAGGGATCCTTTGGGCAAGCCTTATTAAGGTCCTTGAAGTTGACACATAGGCGCCAGGATTTGTCCTTCTTTGGTACCATTACCAGGTTTGCTAGCCAGTACGGATGTTTTATTTCTCTAATGAATCTGGCCTCCAGTAACTTGGCTAGCTCCTCTCCCATGGCTTGTCGCTTAGGTTCGGAGAAATGCCGAAGAGTCTTCTTGACCGACTTGAATCCTTTTAGAATGTTAAGGCTATGCTCGGCCAGCCTGCTTGGGATTCCTGGCATGTCTGAAGGATGCCATGCGAATATGTCCCAATTCTCGCGCAGGAACTCCCATAGTGCGGCGTCTACAGCGGGGTTTAACTGTGCCCCGATGGATGCTGTTTTTGTGGGGTCCGTTGGATGGTCTTGGAATTTGACTATTTCATCCGCTGGTTTAAAAGAGGTGGACTTGGATCTTTTGTCGAGTATCATGTCATCCCTGTCCACTGTGGAGCGTAGCATAGCTAATTCCTCCGCCGCAAGGGTTTCGAATAATGCCTCGAGGGCCAATGCGGCCGTTTTGTTCTCGGCGTGGAGTGCTATGTCCGGATCACTAGCTAGAGTGATGATTCCATTGGGCCCGGGCATTTTGAGCTTCATGTACCCGTAATGGGGTATGGCTTGGAAGATCATGAATGCCTCCTGCCCTAGAAGGGCGTGGTATCCGCTGCTGAATGGGGCCACTTGGAATGTAATTTCTTCGGACCTGTAATTCTCCGGAGTGCCGAATACCACATCTAGTGTGATTTTCCCAGCGCAACGTGCCTCCCGACTGGGGATGATTCCTCGGAAGGTCGTGCTGCTTTGCTCAATACGGTTTCTTTCTATTTCCATTTTTTGAAGAGTTCTCCTCATAAATGAGGTTTAATCCGCTGCCGCCGTCCATGAGTACTTTACTAAGCCGAAAGCCGTCCACAATTGGACTAAGGACCAAAGAGACTGGTGCTCGGGCTGTTCGGAATTTAGGTTCGTCACTGGCATTGAAGGTGATAGCCGTGTTGCTCCATGGATTTATTGCTGCCATGTGGCAGACTTCGGCAAGGCTGTGGAGTGCTCGCTTACGCCTATTATTTGAGGCAAAGGATTTTCTCAGATCTCATGACATCCGTTTGACGAAAATAATGCTGGAAGGATACGCATCCAATCATGCAAACATTAGCTTTGTCACATTCTTCATGTTGAATGTGAGGGCACTATTGTTCATGAGGATTAAGGTTTTTTTACAAAAACTTACTCATGGATGGACATGTTGAACAACATAAAAAGAAGTTTCAGGTGGACATAAGGGCTTGTGAACGTGCTCGGCTTCTATGTACAACAACTTGTCGTCATCATGGACCAGTAGAATTTTTGCCCCGAGATCTTGATTTTATGGATCAGACCGATCCATTTGATTGTGACTGCCCAAAACTTTGGTGTAGTTAGATGTTATTGCCCTGTTCAATCTAGATTTTATCTAAACCTGATGAACAATTAATCCTCGTGCTTTTCTATCGTTTGTAAGATAGAGTTAGATATTGTTGCTCTTTTCAAATCGGCTTCGACCCATATTTTATTTCATACTAGGCCAATGGATTGCCATTTATTTAATTAAGAGATAAATATTATAGGCAATCATAATGTATGGAAAGAACATCACTCTCACGGGATCCTTGAGATCATTGTTCATTATAGAACCCACAAGTTCTTAGCGCCCGCCAGCACCCACAAACTTATTTTCAGCTAGCACACCAAATGGGATGTAATTGTTAATAAGAAAAGCTGCATGGTAGTGACAGATTTGGATTCTGACATTTGGGACCCACGAGGAAAAAGCCTGTCCAAGGCGATGTCAACTCGACTGTAAACATTGATAAACCTGGTTTTAAATTTACTATAAATACAAAACTCACCTGAAATCAAGAAACTTGGCATGGTGTTATGACATGGCAACAACATGTCGTGGTACAAAATTAGTCCAATTTGAGACAAGTTTTGGTATAAACTTCTTACAAACTAGAGCTTCTCTCAAGAAGCCTCATGGTTCCGAGAGGGAACTTGTCTCCTATGTGTGCGAAATGACATACACTATCTCTTCCCTCCTTGATTTATATTACAGAGGCAACATGCAACTATAGGAGCATCGTCCTGAAAATATGAAATTATTCAGGGTTCATTTTGCCTTTTATACATTATTTTCGTTCTCTAGGCATTTTGGAACAGACTTTGGTGTGTACAAATGTCATGTGTGTACTAGCCACCTATGTAATTGGATGTTCAATTTGGTTATGGAATCAAGTCCTTATAAGTTATAAGTACATATATTGTTGTTCTGTATGCAATGGCATCACACATGGACCATACTAGGTAACCCGTCAGTAATGAGTTCATCAATCGCTGACAAATGTATACCAGCAAGCGTTTGCGCACAACACACACGACTTATTAGTAGCAATCGTCTGTGTTATTATCGGTCTTGGCACACATTTCTGATTACGAACCTGTTTGCCGCGTATCACACACATGAACCGTTTATGTTGTCCCGGCTCATGGCAAACATTTCATCCGAGTGAACTATATGCCTTCTATCACACACACCTTGATCTACCCGAACATTTTTATTGTGTTGCCTAATCACAAGCAGTTCATCGGGGTGAACTGTATGCCGTATATTGCACGCACCTTTATTTGGCTGCCCTTTTCTGTTGTTAAGCTCATCGCAAACAGTTCATTCGAGTGAACTGTATGCCATCCATCACACACGCAACTATAATCTGAAACATGTTTGTTGTGTACGCCATTGCAAACATTTTGTATCTTTTTTGACGATTTTATTACATCACTGTTTGCGATCAATGCATCGCACACAATTTCGTCGAAGGGTCTCTGGTTGTAGTGTCGCATTTGGACCATCCTGCGGTAGTGCTTGGTCAAATGACCATTGTTGTTGTTGTTGTTGTTGTTGTTGTTGTTGTTGTTGTTGTTGTTGTTGATAAAAACAGATAGAATAGACCGCTCAGGCCCATAGATTGGACCATCATCAAAAACCGCACGAGAGGGACACAAAACTAGCAGCACCTGCATGCGGCCCAAAATGGTGTACCTTGGGAGGGGTGATGTGTTTTAAATACCAAATGATGTACAATTTTGATGTGGCGCCTACCTCTCGATACATGAAAGTTAGGTAATTAAGGACAACATGTCGGTCCAACCCACCAATTCGAGCATGTGGGAGGGAATCCTGAGAACTCATAACCTCGAACTTTGCTCGAACATGTCACCGTGACCCGCCCTAATAGGAACTAGGAGGAATCCATTCATGGCCAAACCCCCTCGTTGTTGGTCAAAGGGATGATATATATAGACCCCAAGGACACTACTAGGGAAAAGCCTAGCAGCAGCGCGGGTTTTAGACCTATCAGTAGCGCGGGGTTATGCGCTACTGATAAGGCGCTACAACTAACGTGTAGCAGTAGCGTGCCTCCTCCCACGCTATTGCTAAATTGACTTAGTAGTAGCGAGTTCCCGGAGGAGCGCTACTGGTAATTAGTAGTAGCACTTCTCCCTGCCCGCGCTGCTACTATTATTTCGTATTTTATTTCTTTTTAATTTCATGTTGTATTCGTACACCTTTACACAAGTTTTCATACAACAGGAATTTAGAAATTGTTTTTACATCATAATGAGTTATTACATCACGGGGTGAAAGAACCGTGTGGACTAGTTTCAAGTGGATGGACATCCACTTGAAACTAATCTGCGGTTCTTTCACCCAATGATATAATAAATATCATCATCATCATCATATCATTAACAACTTATCATCATCATCATCATATCACTGGTCACTAGTCATAATCACAAGTACTCCTCACATCATCAACTCTAACACATTATATCACATAAAAAACATATTGTACCTCATAGGACCTACTACATTCTCTTAGGACCTACTATATTCTCTAAGGTAAAATAGCAAAAAACAAGATAGCCCCTGACTCTCCATTATGGAGAATGGAGATTATCCTGTCTCCAATTCTTGCCTTTCGCTTAATGTTACTTCCAAGAACCTCCTTGCGAATGTCCAAACATTTTTTCCATTCTTTGATTAGCATGTGTTCACCGCTTTTAGAAATCCGATATGCACAGGTGAGCTCCTTAGATTCACCTGGCTGTATGTTCATAACTGCAAGGCGACCATTCTGATACATCAGATGAGGCACACAATCCATCGGGATTTCCTGTTGAAAAACATAGTAATAACTTCGTAGTTAGCAATGATGTACTAGTTTTAGAAGTATGCAAAAGATGCACGGATGTCGTAATAGTAAAAAATCTTACCAGGGTATCTCCATAGAAGTTAACGTGGTTCAACATGTGCACTAGTGGCACGTATTCACCATAATTTGGAGGAGTTCGATAATAGGTATTGTAATTCTCAAGAAAAGTACAATAAGCAATCAGATGACTTTTCTCCTTATAAGTTAATTCGGAGGCATCAGTGTAGTGGGTTTTGTCTACCATCTTCTGCACATTCTTTGAAGATTCAAAATAAGCTGTCAATGGAAATAAGCTATCAACTATTTTGAAATAAACAATATAAATTAGTTAATAACTATGTTTGAGAAACTCACATTGCGGTAGAATTGGAAGCGTATCAACAAGGACCCAAATGTCCATATTGTCTTGCTTGATGTCAGGATTACCAAGATCCATGGTTACAATCATACCCTCATAAAAACCATACATTTTGCAAAGTGCTTCCCAATTCTGGCAACCAAAATGGGTTACGCTCTGAGAATTGTACAGATTTACTTCAAAATCGATATCATGATGGGTCCTTAGGTGTATTTTCTTTGTTTCATAATTTTCATGGTCTTCAAAACCCATCCTCTCCAAGACATAGCATCTTGCATGGCATGGGATAAGCTATTCGAATTGTAAAAGATGAAAATTAGACGTTGAAATAGTTGAAGTCATGCTTAATTACGAAAAAAACACTTGTCGTTGTTGCGTACCATTTCAACATCGAAGATCTCCTCGAGCTTAATGCTGAAGCGCCGATCTTCATCCAGCTCAACGAACCTGTCGCACATACCTCGATCATCGTGGCACCAGCTGCACTCCCCCGGGAGACTGTCGTCGTGTGAGTACGACATTTCCTACGTTCATAATTCAAAGATTAAACTTGTACATATTCTAGCACAAGTCATGCCAGAATTCACGGAAAAATCCGGCATGACCTTTGCTAAAAAAAGGACATATCGAGCACCTGAAATTTGCCGGAACGGAAATTAATCAACACTCCGGCAAAACATAGGCCACTCGGAGGTGTAACCAAAACATGAAATAATTTCTTACTATAAATAGAAAGAAACTAATACATCTACTACTACTAATTAACATCTAACTACTACATCTACTACTAATTAACATCTACTACTGCTAATTATACAACTAGTTTACCATCACTACTAGTAATTAATATCCACTACTTCTAAATATCATTATCTATGAACCCTAAATTAACATCTACTGCTACTAAAATCATCTACTAACTAAGCAAAGAGAGAGGGGGTGGGGGAGGGGTGGGGGGCTTACAGAGGGAGAGACGGTGGAGGGGAGGTGCTCGGCGACGGAGGGGCGGCGAGGGCGGGCTCGGGATCGGGAGGCGGCGGTCCTGGGCGGCGGGCTCGGTTGAGGGCGGCGGCGGTGAGGTCGAGGGCGGCGAGAGTGTGGTAGAGAGCGTCGGCGGGTGGCGGCGGTGAGGTTGAGGGTGGGCTCGGGCGGCGGCGGTGAGGGCAGGCGCGCTCGGGCTCGGGCAGCGGCGACAAGAGTAGGGGAACAGGCCAGGGGGGAAAGGAGGACTTAGCGAAATTTTGAGCCGGGGGGTGGTTAACTCAAACTAGCAGTAGCGCTCATATGGAAAATGCACTATAGCTAACTTATCTATATCATGCTTCAGTGAAAACCGCTACTGCTAATGGAAGCAGTTATATCAAAAATATACATTGGTCATCATTGATCTTTTTGTGTATAATCTAAATAGTCAACATGAATCCTCACTGTACCTGTATAGGTACAGGAGATGATTCATATTGCAACCACAAATCATACACATATAGTTCAATGAAGACCAAGTGCTCGAGATAGGTTGAGAAGTAGCATATTTAAGGTGGTAAACACCTTGTTCGCTTAGCAGTATGGGACTAAACTTAATTAGTTACGGTGATACTTAGCAGTAGCATGTTTTGAAGAAAACCGCTGCTACTAAGTTCTTTAGCAGTAGCGCGTCCATGGGAAGGGCGCTACTACTATATCTAGCCTGGGGGCAACATCGTGGCAATTATAGTAGTAGCGCTCTTTCACCTAGAGCGCTACTACTACTTAGTCATTAGTCTCGCTCTTCTGAAGCTCGCTACTGCTAATTAGCAGTAGCGTTTGTTTTTAAGCCACGCTGCTACTAAGATTATGTGTATAAGGTTTTCCCTAGTAGTGGGAGCCCACAGATATGCGTGTCATCAAAAACCGCACAAGGGAGATGGAGTCGATCAGAACACCCCTATGCAAGAGGAATCCATCATTGTCAAACCCTTCTCGTACGTTGGGTCAAAGGGTTTGACGAGGAACCCGTCATGGTCAAACCCTTCTCGTATGTTGGGTCAAAGGGATAGTTTGTGTGGGCCCATAGATCTTAATCATTCTCCGATTTTCAAAACAAGAAATAACAAAAAAACATCATTCTACAAGTTACCAAAACAAGGATATCAAGGTACGAGAAAAGTTAAAGGGATAGATTGTGTGGGCCCACGGATCTCAATCATTCTGCAAATTTTCAAAACAAGAAATAAAAAATCATCATTCTACAAATTACCAAAACAAGGATCTCAAGGTTTGTACAATCGACATGACAGGTCACTATAGACACATTTAGATGCTAAATGTCTATAATGACCGTGTCATGGCACTTAAATGAAGCTTGAGATATGCAACTTCCCACCCGGTCACCCATCCTTAGACTCCTCCAGCCCTAGCATGCTTAACTTCTGCGTTCTATTTTACTCGGTTAGAGGATGGGAAGCCGCCCCTTGCTGATAATAGTTGCCTCCTCTCCTTTAAGGCGTTTCCCACTGGTCATCGCGTGGGACCTACTCCCTACTATCACACACATTTGTGCTTTTAGAAATTGTGTGCAATCTTTACATACTGGACCACTACCATTCAAACTTACATTTTTACATAAAACTAGCCTAAAGAAGCAAAAGCTTTGCCTTTTCATTAATTAAGAATAGGATAGTTGCCCAGTTGATTGCGAAAAACCGCAGCTGATGCGCGGTAGAGCGTTGACACTCTTGCTCTGCTCCGCTCCATGTGGGGTGATGAACACGTGTGTGGACATTGGCCCGCTCAAGCACTATGGCATGTTGATACTGTCATGCTCGGCGGTGCGGTGCGCTCTTGCTCGGCGGCACATGGTCGTTCTTGCTCTCCGGCCTACTCTGGCTCATTCTCTTCATCAAGGAGGTTGATGATGACGGCGGCACTTCATCAGATTGGCATGGTTGGAATGGTATACTGCGGTTTGGCCAGTGTGTCACCGCCTGATGTCTACTATGCAACTTTATTCTTGTAGACTCGTGTTGGGCCTCCAAGCGCAGAGTTTTGTAGGACAGTAGCAATTTTCCCTCAGGTAGATGACCTAAGGTTTATCAATCCATGGGAGGTGTAGGATGAAGATTGCCTCTCTCAAACAACCCTGCAACCAAATACAATAAATCTCTTGTATCCCCAACACACTCAATACAATGGCAAATTGTATAGGTGCACTAGTACGGCGAAGAGACATGGTGATACAAGTGTAGTATGGATAATAGATATATGTTTTTGTAATATGAATAATATAAAACAACAAGGTAGCAAGTGATAAACTGAGCACAAATGGTATTGCAATGCTTGGAAATAAGGCATGGCAGCCATTGTCGGTGTCAAAACCGGCAGATCTCGGGTAGGGGGTCCCGAACTGTGCGTCTAAGGATTGATGGTAACAGGAGACAAGGGACACAATATTTTACCCAGGTTTAGGCCCTCTTGATGGAGGTTATACCCTACGTCCTGCTTGATTGACTTCGATGAGTATAGGGGTTACAAGAGTTGATCTACCACAAGATCATAATGGCTAAAACCCTAATTGTCTAGCCTGTATGATTATGATTGCCTCTACGGACTAAACCCTTCGGTTTATATAGACACTGGATGGGGCTAGGGTTGTATAGAGTCAGTTTACAGAGAAAGGAATATTCATATCCGCACGCTAAGCTTGCCTTCCATGCCAAGGAGAGTCCCATCCGGACACAAGAGGAAGTCTTATGTCTTCCATCTTCATGGTCCATTAGTCCGACCCATGTCACATAGCCCAGACGCCCGAGGACCCCTTTATCCAGGACTCCCTCAGTAGCCCCTGAACCAGGCTTCAATGACGACGTGTCCGGCGCGCAGATTGTCTTCGGCATTGCAAGGCGGGTTCCTCCTCCGAATACTTCAAAGTAGTCCTCGAACAAAGAATGTGTTCGGCTCTGTGAAACAGACACCACATATAACCATAACAGGATTTAATATTTAACAAGTCCCATCTACTGACGGCCTTTGAGGCGAGACGTTACGTCCCCTGCCTAGTTATTATTTCGAACCGTCTTTCAACCTCTCGCTCCACATTAATAGAGACGGTCTTTATTGGCACATCTTGTCAAAACAGAAATCGTGCCCGCTTATCACGGGATTCTTATCAATACGGGCATGGGTAATCCAACCATGTCGTTTGCACGATCCCTGGGAATAGACGAGCTCTATGGCCCGTGAGGAGGCGTTCGATATTCATCTCCTTTATAAAGGGATACAGACCCACCTTTCTCCCCCATGCTTATTACCTCTTCCTCAGCCCTTCCAGCCCCGAGCTCCAGCGCCCAGGTCCCAGTTTCTTCCATTGCTACCAAGCCCTCTAGTCATGTATGAATCTAGCTCCCAAGGCAGGTGGACGGCCTCCTTGATTACCAAGAAGATATCGCGAAGCTCCAGGAGGCGAGGTACCTTATTGCGTAAATCCCCCATAGGCTCCCTACACAGGGGTAGGTTAACCCCACTCCAAAACCCGGCGAGAGGGTTGTATTCATATCGCACCTTCTCCGCCGGCTAGGGTTTGCTCTCCACCCCTTCGTTCGCGGCCTTATGTTCTACTATGGGCTAGATTTTCACGACCTAGCCCCGGACTCCTTTCTCCACATCTCGATGTTCATCATTGTGTGTGAAGCCTTTCTCCGCACCCCCCACAATTCAGCCTATGGCTCAAGACCTTCAGTGTGAAGCCAAAGATAATCGATGGGGAGCAGGCAGAGTGTGGCAGTGCTATGGTGAGTAAGCTTGCCAATACTATCTGGCCAAAGGACACCTTCTCGGAAACCTCCAACTTATGGCAGCGGGAGTGGTTTTACATCACCGAACCTTGCAGTACCAAATGGGCAGCCATGCCTACATTCCGATCTGGCCCTCCATTGCAACTCGCATCATGGATTAATAAGGGGCTTGACTGGGGATCGACAGATGAAGTGCATACGCTGCAAAGTCGTATCTAGAGCATTCTTGAAAAGGACACCAGCCTCATTAATGTGATCCAGGTGATGCTAGTCCGCCGGGTTCTCCTGTGTCAGCGACGACGTCTTTGCATGAGGGAGTTCAACCCAGAAGGGCCACAGACCCTTCAGCAATTCTTCAACACAATGCACAAAGGCATGTGGAAACTATTCTTCAAGGTTCTAAAGCAGTGGCCAAACACATCCGAGGACATCGGCCTCGACTGCAATCATCCAGATACCCCGGTAAGTACCCTACTTCCGAACGCAATTCAGTTAATTATCTCATAGCGATGTACTGAGAAACCTATCTTCAACCAGGGCTGGATAAAGAAGGCGGAGCGAATCAGGTGTTCGGCTCCACTTCCTGAGGACTCAACTGATCCTGTGTTAATGAGGATGCTGACCCCGGCGCAGTATCAAATGCCGGCGAGGGAGGACAAGAAGAAGAGCAAGAGGGCTGAAGATGGCCTCCGCTCTAAAGGTGTACTGGACGCCACCTTCGGGGAGGCTGAAGCTCCCTCTTCTGAAGACGAAGACAAAGGGGAAGAAGAAGAAAGGGAAATCCCTTCCCCCCATGGGAAGAAAAGGACTGCCCCCGAAGGCTTGGAGGTGGATGCACCCAAGAGTGGGAAGATATCTTTGTCAGATGGTTCGGGTTTGGAGGATGATGTCGACGCAGAGCTCCTTTTTGGGGACAAGCCCTTTGCCGAATCGTAAGTAAACAAGGATGCTCTAGACATATCCCATTCCTTTTGGTTTTGCAGTGTAACATTTAAACCATATGTTCACAGTCCCGCCCGTTATCTACCTCCACAATCCTCCTCATCGGGGGACTTGCCTCCGGAAATGATGGAAAGCGAGACGCCTCCACAAGCTTCACCGCCCCTAAGGGCGGACGACTTCGAGGTGTCGTCCCGAAGGATCTCCCCTGACCATCTAGCAGTGCGGGGGACAGAGGAGACAACGCCCAAAGGTGATATTTCGACCGTCAAGGGTCCAAGGGAGGCGGCCCTCGCGGGGACCAACAATACGGGGCTCGAACTATCCAATTTACAACCGGAGGCAACCCTAGGGTCGAGTAGGCGTACCCTTTTGGAGGGAGTTTGTACTCCCACGGTAGCTTCTGGGAATCCAGACATGCCGAATACACTGATGGGCACATTGCAAAGTGCATCCATCACAGAGGAACATCGTACCTTAATGGATACGATAGTTGTGAGGATTATGTCCACGAGAAGCGGATTGAACAAAGCCTTCACGAGCCTGCTGAGAGGCTTCAAGGTATGCAATGTAATAACTGCTCTTTTCATGCAAAAATGCGCCTGTGTATAGATAGTAGCCCTTGAGACTCTGGTCGGCTTCCACAAGGAGGCGATCAGAGGATCGAAAAGGATTTGCTCAGGAAGTAACATGATTAATTTGAAAATAGGCTGTTATGTCAAAGGCGACTGCCCAAGCCGCGGAAATTGCAGATTTAAAAAAGAAACTTGAATTAGCTGATGAAGACATTACCCATATTAACACGCGGCTCGATGAGGCACAAGGTATGTTTTGGGACCGCCCGCTTACGCATGTATGATAGTATGAGCATGAAGCTGAAAACTATACAATGTGATTTGCATGATTGTAGATGGTGCTACCGCGGTTGAGACCCTGCGAGCCGAGCTTGCCCAGGCCAAGGAGCAAGCCAGAGTGAGTAATGCGGCTGTCCAGAAGGCCGCTGCTGATTTAAAGGCCGAACAGGCCACTCGGCGCCAGTGCGAGGAGGGAATATCTGTCATGGAGCGTGTGCTAAAGGATGCCACTGGCAAGTGCAAATCACTCGAAGAGGATAACAAAGCCAAGGCCTACGAACTCTACAAGGCCTTACAACACTACAAAAAAAGACACATCCGTGACATTTTGGGCCAAATGAATTTTTTTTCTATCATACATATGACACTTCTATGACGATAATTGTGACAAAACCCGGTATCATCATAGATGTGGTGGGCTCCTACTTCTATGACAAAAAATCATGACAGAAAATGGGCTTTTCATCCTGGGCGGTCCAGAGACACAGCTGCATGACATTCTTTGGGCCGTCCATGATGGAAAAAACCGTGGTAGAAGCGAGGGCGAGGAAAATTTCGGGGAGTTCCCGGTTACGGTGGGAGGTCGGGGGCCAAGCGATGCGCGTTTCTCTCGTACACATACGCGCGTGTGTGTGCGGCGTTGGCTCTAACTGAACTCGAGCGAGGCGTTGGGATCTAACTGAACCCGAGCGATTGCACTGCAGGCTACACGTTACTGAACCCGAGCGAACGATTGATGGCTGTTAACTGAACCCGATCGAGCGATTCCTTCGCTACTGCTGCTAACTGAAGCCGATCGATGGGATGAACAGTGAGTGTTGCGGGGGGGGGGGGGGGGGTTGGATGAACAGTGAGCGGTGGAGTTGCCTCTAGATGAACAGGACCCCGTGGTGTGGAGGGCTGGATGAACAGTAGGCGGTGGAGGGGTGGTTGAACAGGACCCCGTGGTGTGGAGGGCTGGATGAACAGTAGACAGTGGAGGGGTGCCCGTGGAGGGGTGGTTGAACAGGACTCCATGGTGTGGAGGGCTGGATGAACAGTAGACGGTGGATGGGTGGTTGAACAGTAGCCGGTAGAGTAGCGCGCGGTGGAGGATGGATGAACAGGAGCCCGTGGAGGCTGGAGGAGGTCGACGGTGGAGATGAACAGTATCCCGTGGAGTCCCGTTTTGCGGTAAGCCACACCTCTCCCGATGAACAGGACCCCCGTTTCGATCGTAGCGCTCCAACACAAGTCCGTTTCCTCCGTTTTGCGGTACGCCACACCCCTCCCGATCAACAGGACCCCCATTTCGACCGTAGGAGGTCCGTTTCCTCCGTTTTGCAGTACGCCAGACCCCTCCCGATGAACAGGATCCTGTTTCGAATGTGGCCGGTCGAACACAAGGCCGTTTCCTCCGTTCTGCGGTACGCCAGGCCTCGTTTCCATCGCATGTTCCGTCCAAGCCCTCCTGATGAACACAACGAATTCCGTTGCCTCCCCATGAACACGACGCATTCCTTTTCCTCCCCATGAACATGATGCATTCCGTTGCCTCCCCATGAACACGACGACGACGCTGTTTCTCCGTTCTGACCCAGCCATGTACACGAGCCCTGGCCGTACGTATGCGCGAGTAGGCGTTCGAGACCCCGCCCGTATGTACACATACGTGGCTGTATTTTCTTTCTTGCACCCTGGCCGCTGTACATACGTGTAAATGCTACGTGCGCGCCTCAACTACGACACGTGCGCGCCTCTACTACGACACGTGCGCGCCTCTACATCGACCAGTATGTACGTACACGTTCGTGACCAGAATGACAACGCTACGTACGCTTCGACCAGGTGGGTCCTAACTGTCAGGGACTTCCTTGCCTGCGAAGATGTAGTTGGTGGGTCCCAGCAGTCAGGGGACGAATTGTTTTTTTGCCCGGACGCACTTCCTTGCGTGCGGAGATGTAGCTGGTGGGTCCCAGCAGTCAGGGGGAAATGTTTTTTTCGCGAAATACGGTGGCCCGTCCGGTGGGTCCCGCTGTCAGGTGGAGGAATAATTATTTTGCACGTAACAAGGAGGCAGTTCCTTGCTGCGGCCGTGGACCCAGCTGTCAGCCTCTCCACGTACAGTCCATGTCCGATGGAAGCCGTTCCTTGACCACGTTGACCACGCCGCGCCGAGAGCACCAGGGCGGTGGACGATGGCGGGGCCTAGGAAGGGGACGACGCGGAGCCGGGGAAGACGTGGCAGTGGATGCCCACGCGTAGAGGATTACGAGGGTTCACTTGTTTGCTGCGGTGTGAGGCTGCCGTCACCGCAGAATAACAGGGGGTGTGGGTGAGTAGAGGGATGGCCTGACTAGTGGTGGGAGTAGTAGGGGGCGGTGAGGCCTCCGCCGCATCGCAGCCGGCCACGGGAGGTAGGAGCATGAGGCACGACCAACGCTGGTTTGGGCGGCTGGAGCAAGAAGACCAGAGGTTGAAGAAGCACTACGGCCATTGGATGGACATCGTACGGTCACTGGAGCCAGAATCATGCATATTGACTAAGTTGACAAAGCCCTCCGTCCCCATCAACTTAGTAGGCCCACAAGTCAGCCTGCCACTATACCGGGTCCCAGCTAACAGGGGAGTATTCATTTTTTGTGCATAATAAGGAGGCACTTCCTTGCATGCGAAGATATAGCTGGTGGGTCCGAGCTGTCAGCGGCAGTAACATTTTTTCGCGAAATACAGAGGCCCTTTTGGTGGGTCCCTGATGTTAGGTGGAGGAATCATTATTTTGCGCGTAATAAGGAGGCATTTCCTTGCGTGCAGCCGTGGACCCAGCTGTCGGCCTCTCCACATAAAGTCCACTTCAGATGCATTCGGTCGTCGACCATGTTGACCAGGCCGCGCCGAGAGCACCAAGGCGGTGGACGACGGCGAGGCCTAGGAAGGGAACGACACGGAGGTAGGGAAGACTCGGCAGTTGTTTCCCACGCGGAGGGGAGTACGACTCTACGAGGTTTTACTGGTTCGTCTGCCGTCGCCAGAGAATAACAACAGGTGTGGGTGAGTAAAAGGATGGCTAGGCCAGCGATGGGAGTACGGTGGGGCGGTGAGTCCTGCGCGGCAGCAGAGCCGACCGCGGGGAGGAGGGAGCAGGCAGTCTCGCCGGCGCCTGTTTGAGCGGCTGGAGCAGGAAGAGCAGAGATTGAAGAACCACGACGGCCGTTGGATGGCCATCCAACAGTCACTGCTTATGCGTCAACCTTTTTTTAGGAAAGCCTCAAATCTATGGAAAACAACATACAACCCATTTGCTAATTCTTAAGGTTTTTTTGGAGCCCATATTCTTTTTGTTAGCATTACAACCCATATTGTGGCCACGGTTAAAAAACTATACGAAATTTTGCATATTTCGGTGCGGTCCGAACTGTTTTTAATCCTGAAATTTCGACTCACATTCAAACTGATTTTAAAAATAAATGTATATCAATATAAAATCTAACAAATTCTCCACGCATAAAAATTAATGTAATTTAAAATCTCGAAATGAAAAAAAGATATTTGAAACTAATTGCTGGTTTGATGTGTTTTAAAAATGTACAACCCATTTCTCATTACTGATGGGCCATTTTCTCGGCCAGCCGAATGAACACTCTCCTCGTCTTGAAAGATTTGCAGCCCAACAGGCCTGACAAAGCGACTTACTTGGCAAATCACAAAAAAACTGGGTTGTGGCCGTGGACCCAGCTGTCAGTCCATTTGTTTTTTCGTCCATTTGGTGGGCTGGGTGAAACAATGATGTAGCATCTATGCAGCCCATTTAAATCCCATTTGCATTTTTCTCGAAAGCCGCGGACTTGCTGGGCTGGGTGAAAATATCATGTTGGGCTAGACGGAGAAATGTTATAAGAACATAAACACATGATTGCATGTCAGTAAAATCTTTGCAAGCTTATATACGCAATCACTAGGAGTTAACTTGCCAAGTTATATATAAACAATTATTATTATTATTTTGTAAGAACTTTCAACTTACGAAATAAAATATCATTTTAATTTGATGAGTTAATAGTATGTGGGGTATTATTATTTTTTAGGCTAGATGTGGGACAGTTGAGTTGGTTCTAGGGGAAAGTACTGGGAGAAAACTCAGTTTACATCGAAAAAGAAAGTGGGAGAAAATTCAGAGACCTGCTAGGTCCACCTGAGGAGGGGAATATGTTGGGAGGAAGGAGATTCAAAGCATGACAACTGAGTGAACTTGTTTTTTTTACGGACAAGTGAACTAGTTTACATACATAAGCAAATTGCCACTAAAAAAGCAATCAGGTTAATGGGTTCTTAAAAGAAATATTTCGGGCAAAATAGATAATTACGACACATAGGCTAATGCATGAAACACTCACATGATAAAGGTGCTTATAAACAGATAAAGTACAACATCTAGACCTTCCTGGCACGCTTGATCATGACGCTGTGGCTGTCTGTGTACTCGTCGGTTATGGGAAGCAGACACGCCCTCATGTCCAAGATCTGCATGTACATGTCGTAGCATGCGTATGCGCCCTTGGCCGCGTAGGTTATGTAGGCTAGATTCGGAGGTACCTCCCACGTGTTCAGGTCGTCTTCTTTCATGTTGGTGTATCAGGGGTCGATGATGGTCTCAGCGAGGTCAACCATGGAGTCCTTCTCCTGCCCGTTGCTGATGATCTTGTATTGCTTCTGGATGTCGACAAGCTTGTTGCACCAGATGGCCGAATTGTCGCGTTCTTCCTTCTCTCCACCGTAGTGAAGGTGCAGTCGCCGCTGCCGATGAAACGAGCGAATGCTCCAGAACCTGGTGCAGCCATAGGACTGAGGCGAGGCAGAGCTTCACTGAGTCCGTATCGTTGGTGTACATCACATTCAACTTGGTGCAGCCATAGGACTAAACAGCAAACTCAAAGGGGAACTCCTTGCTGAAGTCCATATCCAGCAGGCTCACCCCTCGGATCGCCATTGGAGTCTCTTCGAGTGAACGAGTGTGTAGGCGGCGGCAGCAGTTCATTTTTTAGCTCTTGGGGAACTAGATTCAACAGTAAGCTGAGTGTGTACATGCAACAATAGTTACTACCCCTCCCTCATCCGCTGCATGCCCGACAGAAGATGCACCCTCGGCCAGACGTCGGTTCACGAGCGGGTCTGTATTGGTACTGTAATAACAGGAGTTAGTGGTCACTTTACTTAAATTTAATTAGCTTTAATAAAAATTTGTACTTAAAACAAGCAATGCATTCGCTCTTTCTATCAGTGCCATAGGATCAACATGCACAACAATTAGAATTATTATTCTCAGGACGCACATGATCATCACATTTGTCGCACTTTCACAAAAGATAATACTACCGAGTTTGAACTGTCTGTTATGGTTGTTGTCCTCCGCATCATCATGCCGTGTTTCCCAGCTTGCAAGATTCAGAACCAACAAATAAGATCCAAATAATATGTACAACAAAGATGCCTACACATCTCACTGATTCCCAGCTTGCAAGATTCAGAACCAATAAATAAGATCCAAATAATAAGTACAACAAAGATGCCTACGCATTTCACTGATTCCCAGCTTGCAAGATTCAGAACCAACCCATTAGAGCCTTTTGATAAAGTGAATATCGGAATTAAATCCATCTTGGCTAGCCATGTCATACAATCGAAGAACTTGGCAAACGCTCTTGACCGTCACAACATCTATAGTTGAGTATTCCTGTTTGCACATCACAAACAAGGAGACAGGAGAGCATGATTTCGCTTTAATAGCGGCCTCCTTGAACTCAACCTCCAGCTCTACTTGGATGAGGTCTGCCTGGAGTTCCATGATTCAATTCATGCGCCTTTTTTTGCAGTTCACCTGAAATGAAGCAAAGATTGCATCATTCAGCTAGCAAGAAGTACTTGCTCTTGTGAGCTGGCAGGTTCTTCTTTAGTAGTTGCACTAAAATTGAGGAACATTAAGGTTGGCTGTCCGGCTCATGTAAGGTGCAACTATAATTTTCTTATCCTTTTGTGCAGTTCCACTAAAATAAAGTGCCATTGTGGTGACAATGACGGCTCCATCTTGCAAAGGCTAATAAAATGTTGCACGAGATTACCAGCAGAACTTGACGGAGATTTTGGAAACTCCAATCGCCATTTTGTGCAGTTCCACCAAAATTGAGAGATGTTGCCCACGTGACATTTTAGTTGAACTGCATAAGACACTCATTCCAAAAAAAGTGTTTTCTACAGTTCACCAAAAGGTCACAATAGCAACAAGGTGAAATGGATATCCCTATCTGCACAAAAAGATAGAAAGTAAACAGTTGCTGGTCAATAAGAATATACGAAACATATACAAAATGAAAATAAGCATCTTAATTATGTTCATGGCAATCAAGCAAGGACAATATAAATTTTAAAACGTCAGCGATTCTTCATGTTACCAGAAGCATTACGATCAACAATGAGATTCCTCAAATATGGGATTACTTTAATGGTGGCATTGCTTGTTTACCAGACACAGTAAATCAATAGCAGCTAAAGAGTTGGTTTAAGGGCATGGGACCGTGGGGACACCAGGACACTCAGCAGCGTAAAGGAGCAACTTACTTATCATACTGGGGAAAACAGTAGGAGTGCCATTGTACTATGTGAGGGCAGCAAATATAATCCTGGAGACCTTTTACTATGTGAGGGCAGCAAATCTAATCCTGGAGACCTTTTACTATGTGAGGGCAGCAAATCTAATCCTGAGACCTTTTACTATGTGAGGGCAGCAAATCTAATCCTGGAGACCTTTTACTATGTGATGGCAGCAAATCTAATCCTGGACATACTCTGTTGACTTGTCCACCAGCCGCCACTTTCTATCCTTTTTCAACCAATAATAGATCTGTTCCTTATCCAGTTTGTATTGTGTTTTCCCATCATTTCCCTTCTCAACCAAGAGACCGGTTGGGTATCCGGTCTCTACTATTTTCACCATATTATTTCCTCTTTGAATCATGTCCTAGATTCATGCTACAACTTTCCCCCTTTCTTCGTTGTTTGAACAAAGCCCTAGATTCGAATGCATGAAGTAGCTTTACCTCTAATAATACTAAAAATTTAGGTGGCTTTGGAAGAGCTGGTGGGAGTAGAAAAAGATGCACATGCAGACACGTGGGGAGTTGGGGCAGTAGAGCAAGGCCGCTTTCGAAGAACTTATACCTAAGGGTCGCCGGGATGTCGGCAGCGGCAGGTCGGATCTGCGGACAATACGACAGGGAGGAAGAAGGGTCAGAGGACCTCCCGAGCCGGCCATGTGTCGGAGAGAACAACACGGGCAGAGGATCGGGCCCCTCTGGCAGCTGTGGGTTTCCTCCCTCGGCGGCGATGACCGCGTGAACGATGCACCTTTTAGTCCTCTACACACACCGGCCGAAGGGATCCGACCAGATCTGTGACCAGCGGTGAGCAGAGAGAAAATGTCGCTACCGCTGTCTTGTTTATATCTGGAGAGGAAAAGAGAATGAAGAGAGCAACCCTAGTAAAGCAAGCGCTCAGGCCCCTGCGTCCATATATAGTGGAGTGATTATCTTTTTTCTCTCCACAACAAGCATTTCAATTTGTGTACGTGGCATTAAAGAAAAGAAACTCTCTATTTAAGGTGACTACTGTACGACTCCTACTTACTACTAGTAGTACTACAATATTGTTCACTTGTGCTCCCCGCCCCTCTATTCATTGAACAACCCCACGGGTGAATAAACATAGAGTAAGTACTGTATTTATATAGAACGAACAAGCTCGAACTGTTCATGTAGTTAAAAGTTGAGGGTGGGGCTTTTCTCGGGCAGTATGCGCGGCAGTTTTCGGGTAGGGCCAGAAGACTATTTTAATATTTTTTTAAAACTTCGAGACGGCCACATAGCATGGAGCCGACCCCAACGATTTTAAGCTTACAGGCACGGTACATGCTATCCTAGACTACTATACACATGAAACTGCCACACGAGCATCCGGGCTGCGCTTGGCTCTTCGCCTCTTCGGGAAGTCGAACAATGATGGAATACTACTGCACTGGAGGAGTACTACAGTATGCTTCCGGCCATCTGACACCGATTGAACTGCTGCATGTCCATCGCGTGCGGGAGGGAGAGCGTGTAGCGAAAGCTTCTCCTAGTCTTGCCAGCCACCACGCTCATGGGCGAGGGAGGGACGCTCCTGCCTTTGCGTGTATGACAGGTGGGCCCTACAGGTGTGTGGCCAACCTGTCATACAGCCAAAGGCATGTGCAGTTAAGTCCGCAAGGGAGAGGATAATCAAACTTCTCGTTGATGTACAAGTTGACGCGACACATCAAAGCACTTCACTCGATATATTTCAATAATTTGCGTGTGTGACTCCCAGATGCAGAGGCCGGGGGTCATCATCCTCCTTTTCGAGAAAAAATAGACGCGTGTGTGAGAGGATGAGTGCGTGCGTGCACCCCTTCTCTTCCTGTATAACGTACTACTAAACTCAGAGTACAAGTTTTTGTGGGTGGCACGATGGTGCGTGCGAGAAGTCCTGAGAGATAGGTTTAATGCATTAATTGCAATGCATGCATAAAGTACATGCATTGGTCAATTTTCTCTTAATACTTGCATGCAATGATTTAATGCACCTTGGAATCTGAACATGTGTTGGGGACAACCAAATTGAGCCTTATAAAATGGAAAGACTAAAATTTTGAGATAAGCCCTATAAAACTGAAAAGGAGGGAGTACAAAAAGTACTCCATCCGGGAATAGTGCCGCACTTTGAAACTAGAACCATCAATAAATTTTGAGCTTGCATCTCGTCACATTCCAAATTACTCCACGCTATATTGAATTGCAAACCTGTTCACACCAATAACAACCTAAAAGGTTTCCCACTTAGGAGCGTATTAGTACTCGGTTATAAATACTAGTATGCCAAGATGACTGCACATTCCTCCTCAATTCCTCATCCACAAAAACAAACAAGTCATTCAGCATCCTTCCCTTGCGTCTGCCATGGCCAACGTGAGTTCTGTGTCGAGAGATTCCCACTAGGGAGAGGCGAGCATGGAAGCGGAAGCACGAGAGATGTCCCGCCTCGCAGCGAGAGCAGCCGACATGTCCCGCCGCACGGAAGTAGCAGCACAGAGGTCCCGCCATGCTGCTGAAGCAGCATGGAGGTCCCGCCGCACCGTCGATGCAGCAGACTGGTCCGGCCGCACCGCGGAAGCAGCAGAGATGTCCCGCCGCACCATGAATGCAGTAGAGATGGCCCGCTGCACCGCAGTGGCCTGTGAAAATTCTCGCGGGCACACGACGACTGTTACGGGCGCATGCATGCGATCGTCCATAGCCAGACGGATCAGATCTCCTGCTCGTCGAGGTTGCAGGACGACATGATAGCTTCGTTTGAACAGGCTACCGGCGTCATCCGACAACTAAGGGAGGGTAATGAGAGGCTCCGGGCCGAGCGTGACCTGCTGAGGGAGAAGATCGTCCGAAGTGCAGACCTGCAGGAGGAGACTAGTGCCTTGTTGAAGAAACTTATGGACGAGAATGACATGCTCCGCAACAAGCGCCAAAGGCTGGTGGAGGAATCTGTGGATGTTCTCAAGTAGCGTCTTGAGGACACGAAAGAGCTCATTGCCGCTCGCTTCGGAGACTAGTTTCCTGGTTTCTTTTGATGTAATAATCAGTTTAGGATGTGGATTGTGTCATCAGTTGTGAAATGTTGGGTTCTAGCGTGGATGTTTGGCCTTTGTTGGCCTCTTGGGATGTTGCAATTTCAATCTGGTAGCTTTTAGTCCTTCGTGTTAGGCTGGAGTTGTGCTGAACTTCTTGTGAATTGTGGTGGTTTTTAGTAATGAAAATCGGAAGGGGCAAGCCCTTATTTGATCAAAAGAAAAATTTAATCGTCCTTATATATTCATCAGTCTTGCTATAAGTCGCAGTAGATGCTATATAGGTCCGTTGGATCTTACATCAAGATCCATGCTTTCAGATTTTCTTTTTTCTCTCTTAAATCTTAGTCGAGTGAGACATAGCCACGCCATTAAACAGAGGCTCGGGCGCCATTAATGGAGACCTTGGGAGAGAGGTGGATGGCAGATGGAGGTCAAAGGGCTCTCCTCCCGATAAGCTTGCGCAGGTGTCTGATCGCATGCCTCTCATACTCAAATAGCTACCCGGCACGTCGCCTCCTAGCTAATAAAAAAGGGGACACGTGGCGGCACGTAAATGGTACTAGTAAGTAGAACGCCCATGGTTTCAATAATACTTGTGTTTCCAATTGTAACGTGATAGCACTTCTTCCAAAATGACTTTGTTGATTGTTAATGTGTGCGCCTTCGCAAATCGGACTACAAATTTACCACAACATGTTGGTGCCATGTCATGGCACCAAGCCAAGTTTCATTATTTTCATGCGTGTTTTGGATTTATAGGAATTAAAAAACTAAGTTTCTCGATGTTTCCAACCCAGCCACGATGCCCAGAATTTTGAATTTCATTCCCATTTCTTGCATGGAACCTAGAAATTTACCCGAGGACACACATGTGATTTTTCAACCAACTTTGGTGCACTGGAACATGTGCTTGTATTTCAAATTTGAATTATGCACACAAAGGTGACACGTTCCCTCCCAGAACCACGAGCCTTCTTGAGAGAAGCTCCGATTTGCAAGAAGCTTATACCAAAATTTGTTCCTATTCGGCCAATTTTTTTACCACGGCATGGTACTACCATGACATGACACCATGCCAAGTTTCATGATTTTAAAACCAAGTTTCTCAATGTTATCGACCGAGCCACGATTCCCAGATGTTTGAATTTTATTCTCATTTCTTTCATGGGACCTACTCCCTCCTTCCATCTATATAGGGCCTAATGTGTTTTTCAAGACAACCTTTGACTATTGACAAGGTTAATAGCACATGAGATGTATACTATGCAAATTATATTATTGGAAGCTCCTTTGACATACAAAATTGAAGGTATGCTTTGTGTAAGTTTCATGTCATATATTATTGCTCTAACGTTTGGTCAAAGTTAGACTCGAAAAATGCATTAGGACCTATATGCATGAGAGGAGTCGACTTCGAGAGAACGTGTTTGTTCGAGAGACACCGAGGAAGACTACTATATATCGATGGTGCATGTAGGCGGGAATTAAACTAAGGGATGGTCTTATTGGTTTCGGGGATATAGGGGAAGAGTGAGAGGCGGGGGGGGGGGTAGCTAGAAGGAGATTGTTAAGTGTGAGTGTGTGTTTTACCCATCCAGGCGGAAGTTATGTGCACAAAAGAGGAGAACAATTCGATGTGGCGTTAGGATTGAGGGTAATTAACTACGTATGGTGACATAGAGACCTTGAATGTGCATGTGTGAGAGGTATACATGTATACGTGGGATGTGTGTGTGTGCACATGCGCATGATCGAGATAAAAGAAAGAAGACATAAGTCATAAGATCAACGACATGGGAGAGACGGATCGGTATGACAATATGCATGCATGTGAGAATGCATGGAAGAAGTCCCGACAATTGAGCATTTGTTTTTGTCTTTAAGAGATAGTGGCGTGGGCTGGAGCATGCATCTATGGCGAGTAGAGGGAGTGAGGCGCAACGATTGTGCAAAAGAGACCAACCTATAAATGCATATGTATGGAGAGACATATATAGTGTGGGTGATAGGAAGCAAGACTCCGTGCGAGAAAGAAATGTTGACAGAGAAACTAAAGATAGATACAGAGATGGAGATGCTAGCTAGAGGGACATCCGCTAGTTTGGGTGTTGGAGATGACCGTCGGGTGGTTCAAAGGGTGAAGTTATATATGTTTGTGAGAGGGCACTTGACTGCATGTAGAGAGAAACATATGTAGTGTGCATGATAGGAATCAAGAGTGAGGGTGAGAAAGAAGGTTGATGGAGAAACAGATAAATAGAAAGATAAAGATGCTAGCTAGTGTGCGTTAGAGATAGGAGTCGAGTGGATCAGAAGGCTGGGTTATGTGTGTGGGTGTGAGAGAGATAGAGAGAGGGTGCGTGTGAGTCACATACAAACAGATATCAGAGAGAAATGAGATCCAAAGAGATGGAGTTTTGTGTCTGCGAGAGAGAAAGATATTTCACAACGAGAGTGATAGCTAGAGAGACATACGAGGGAATGCAAGATATCTCTAGAGAGAGGGTGTGTGTGAGCGACATACAAGAGAACAATGGAGAAATATGAGACGCTGGGAGACAGAGTTTGTGTTTGTGTGTGAGAAAGAGATATTGAAGAGGAAGAGTCATAGGTTCTCATATATAAGGAGCGAAAGACATCTCTGTATGAGGGGTGTGCGAGTGGCACACATGGGAATAGTAGAGAGAAATGAGACCCCGGGAGACAAAGTTTTGTGTTTGTGTGAGAGAAAGAGATTCCACATGGAGAATCATAGTTAGAGACACATAGCAGGGAGAGAGATATACTTAGAGAGAGATAGAGTGATGAAGGTCAAGGGAGAGAGTACCGTCAGTGTGTTACGAAGATAAAAGATCATTGTCGACATACAGGTAGCACGAGAGATACCTGAGAGACGATGAACGCGTATAGGTCCAGAGAGATAGTCCTATATAAGCATGAGTGATAGCTATATGAGACGAATATCTAGATTAAAGGGGATTCAAATATTTAAACTGTAGATCACGACATCGATAATATCATAACGCAAATTGGTGTATCAAACATGCATATTCATTTGAATTTGGGCACACGTGTAATGTTATATAGTTTATCAATATTGGTGATCCATAGATTCTTCAATTACAAACAAAGCATGATTTATATGTAATTAATGTCTAAATGGGATTACACTATATGTTGCGTGTGTGAAACACATTATACATGTTTGAGAAGTAAAAAAACCCCGCATGAAACACACATTAATTGGAGACAGTTAGCGAGGAATGCATACATTGGATTTCAACATAAAGTGGTTTCAAATATTTGAAAATCCAAATTGATGGATACAACCTTATGAATCTGAGATCATGCCATTTGTAAACCATATTTATGTACAAATGGTGTTGTGCTTTTGAAAGTATATATAAAAAATGATGTATAGAAAATGTAATTCCAATTGAAAATGGATCCCGCCCGAAAAAAATAGAATACAAACGGGATTCGAATTGAGTTGGCATGGTAAACGTGCACTCTACAAAATTTGAACGAAGCGGGGAAAGTCGCAGTAACCGCCCGAAACCAAAATCTGCGAGATGGAAATCACTGCTGCCTATCCCTGCCATGCAAAGCCTATATGCTGGATTTCTATAGGTTTCGATAGGGGTAGGTTTGTAATTTCACCCAAACGTGACGTAACCGCCTCTCACCCAGTTTCATACACGGTGGGCGCCAAAACACAGTGTGTCCTCGGCCGAAATCGACTCCCTCCCCGATTCATATTCATACACGATGGGCGCCAAAAACAAACTCTCGTCGACAAATATTCGGTGTATGCGAGATTACCGTCCTATCCCCAACCGACTAGTGTTGCTGTGATGTAGTAGAAATTTGAAACGAGGGCTAAGTTTGTAAATTTCCTCACATTGAGACAAGCGCGCCCTGAATACATGGTTCCCCCTTTCCTCTCTACCTCCCTTTTCCCCATTCCTACTCCGTGGGCGCCAAAACACCCTCTCCACCCCACCCTCCTCCGTCCGCCACCATCCGCCACCCCATCCACCGCCGTCCTCCTCCACCATGCCGGAGCTGATACCCCGATGCCGCCATCCATTACAAGAGATCGACCTCTCTCATCCACGGCTTCGGACCGGGATCCTTGCATCCCATCCTCTCGCTTCATCCCCGCCGTCGTCCACCTTGCCGGCGCCGCTCCTACGACCGTCTCATCCACCGCGCCCCGCCACCACTATCTACCCTCCTAGATCTGCTTCCACGCCACCGACAGCCACCGCTACCGTAGCACCATCAAATTCTCAGCAGATGCGTACACGGCGCCGCACCAGAGGCGGTACTCTTTCGTATCTGCTCAACTTATTTATCGCAGCAAGAAAATAGATCACCACTGCTTTACTCTGATTTCTTGTCTTGGTTGTGAAGTTGCCTTTGTCCGGTTTGCACCTTCAGATCCGCCATGGCACGCTCAACACCATACTCGCAATGCATATGGTTTTCCCCTTTTATATTCCACACTAGTTAAATCACAGTAGACTAAATTTCAAAATTGGGTCAGTCGATTTTTCAGAGCTCGCCGGAGTTTGCCGGTGCGATCGAAGGGGCTCGGGTGGTTGCGGGGCCTCGCCGAACGAAGAAAACTCGATGCAGGTGGGGGTTGGGGGTGGGGGTGGCGGAGGAACACAGGCGGTGGGGGCTAGTGGTCCGGTCAGTGGCCCATGCGGTGTTCTGTATGAGAAGAATCAGAGACGAGGAAGAAGAAGGGTTAGGAGACGTAGGATCTTCATCCAACCGCCTGAAATGGTCGAGAGACAGCTAGGAGTTGCATTCTTAATGCGCTCTGGTTCATCATGTGTGGGCACTGCGCAACCAACATTTTATTATCCAAAATCTGCTTGCTCTTCTTTACCATGTTCCTCTTCCGTTCTTCTTTAATATGTACTCTCTCCGTTCCTAAATACAAGTCTTTGTATAGATTCCACCATGGACTACATATGGAGCAAAATGAGTGAATCTACAATCTAAAATGTACTTGGATACATCTGTATGTGATCCATAGTGGAAATCTCTACCAAGACTTATATTTTGGAACGGAGGGAGTATGATAGTAGTACAATATGTTCCTTGTACTGAAGATGAGTAGGGACATTTGCAGTGCAGAGGTATATATGGTCGGTTGTGATGGACACTTTGAGCCTCTTTGATTCGTAGGATCTTGTAAACATAGGAATAGGATTTGTAGTGGCCTGCCCACTTGAATCCTATAAGAATAGCAAGGAAATGCGGGGAGCCGTGTCACCTTTGAGAGTTACATTGATATTAACAGTACCGCACCTTCACTTGAAGAGAGCTGGTATCCGAAGCCTTTCTAGCCGTACCGACAATACTAGCACATATATTCCAGCAAGTTCCACTTTGCTGATTTTACTCTGATGCTTAAGGTTTTCCCGTTATATCTACACTATGATCTGTGTAGCTGCTTTGTGTCGCACTAGCAGCGGTCCACTCTTGAAGCTAAACACTGCAATGACTTACAAAATTGGCACCAAGGCATTGAGTGCCATTCTGGATGCAATGAAACTCATATGCTCCCCACCTGTTGATTCTTGTCCAGAATATGATCCTAATGACTATTCTAACCTCGAGGAGTCAAAGGCAGATGGCCTGTCCTGTTCACCCATCAAGGTGCCTATTCTAATTTGGCAATGTTTTATTGATTGCGGGTATCTTGCATATGTTGTCTTGCATTTCTTCTACTTTGTTGCACCACCATCTTCTTAGTTTACTCATCATATATGTCGACATGCCATGCCCATCCATTATCAATACATATTCCATCTGTCATCATACCATGTTTTTCCACTCAAATGTTGTTCTTGTGCATCAGACATCAAAAAGGAAGAGGGTGATTGCCGAACCTGAAGGAGCACCAGCAAAGTCCTTGAAAAACATGGTGGTGCCGGAGAAATCAGACAGCACCCCACTTATATTGGCTATACAACCAGTGACACAAAATGTAGGACCGACTCCAGCAGACTGTACCCATACTTCACTGGCCACACCACTAGCCCCACCACACAGGACCTGCACTCCAGAAAAAGGTATACCGATTTCATTTGCCATAGCACTAGCTGTACCATAGAAAAATCCCACTCCAACAAAAAGTACAGCAAGTCCATTGGCCGAAGACCTATCCCAACTGCAGAGATGACCAATTCCTGCAGATTGGAACCCCATTCCATTTATTCCCAGTTTAAAAGACAATGCTTTCAATGTTGTTAGGGACTACGTGCATATATTCCCATCATGGGAAGATTATTGTGAAGACAAACACCATTTTCACATCTTCCTGTCCAACTTACGTGTAAGTGCTATTATTCATGGTTATTATTTTCCTCTTTTCTGCTGATTGAAGACATGAATGATTTACATTACATTGTTGTAACTAGGCGAGGGTCAATCTGGATAGTCATGACGAGCAAAGCTTGCTTGTGCTTTTTAAGGAAGCATTGCAGCAGTATCGATGTTACCTGAGGAAATCACACTTTGATGGCAAGTCTATAGACGAATTTCCGGTGAAGTCTCCTGTGCTAAATTTAGAAGATATTGAATGGAAAAACCTTTTTATGCACTGGTATCGTTCCGAGGATGAGGTACTATCTATGAAATCACATGACAATTTGAACTTCTACTTTTCCGCATGTGCCTTACGGATATTTTTTGCAGGAAATCTGCTCGAAGAAGAATTCCGGTTTGACAAGAACGACATGATATCGCAAATATGCTGCCCGCTGCTTCGCTCTTGTTAGTACCTGTTGTCCTGTATCACTGTACTTGCATACATACCTGGTTCATTATGTGACATCAGTATGCATGATAGCTTGCTTATCAATTGTTCTCTCCAAATTATCTGATCTGTATGAATGGTTACATTAGTGTAGAATATATCCAATGCCAATGTTTTTTTAGCTCTACATTGTTCTTGTAAGTACATGATGTCCTTTATCAGTGTACTTATAATGACAGGTAGTTGTTCATGTACCATCACTCTGCAGCTTATTTTCATTTGCCCTCCATTTTCTACGCATCCGATCTATATTTACTCTTACCATAAGGTTGGTACTGAAGAAGTTTAGTTGTGCATTGATCTTGGCTGTACCTTTTGCCTGTATCGCTGCACTTACATTTATAGCTACTTGGTTATGTAGCATCACTCTTCATCTTATCTTAAATATTCTCCATTTTCTCGTATATTATCACATCTATATTTACTCTTAACAAAATGTAGAATAAAGGCAATGCTTTTGAAGAAGATTCTATGGTAAACTTCTTGAATTGCCCCCCCATCAGCATGGGCAAGGCCTTTATAGAGCGTGTCTTCACCAATAATGTAAGTTTGTCCATCTCAAGCCTTCAAACTTTGTTGTATATATTTGGTTAGGCATCAAATTGCTTGTTTAAAGTTTATTATGTAGTTCATAAGAAAAGTTTGTCCTTTCTCAATTTAAGTTTTCAGTTGTACAACCAACTTCCTTCTTCATACCATGTAAATTAAACTATACAGAGCAAGTGATCTTCTTTTGCACTGCATGTATGCTTCTGTTCTTCATCCGTAATCCAGTGGTGTGGTGAACCTACCCACTACAGCACAATGTCATATTCTGCAATGTCTTAACTATGAACAATGTCATATCATTCTACTATTATTTAAACCGTCTCTTTATTTGCCAATCTGAAATGGTATAAATTGACAGCACACTAACCATTGATACTTATGAGTTCTTGATCTGTAATCTAGTGGTGTCGTGAAGCTGCCAACTCCTTCACAATGTCATTTCCTGCCATGTCTTGACCTGAACAATACCATATTGTGTTAATGCAAATTTAAACTGTGTCACTTTATTTGTCAGTAAGAAATGCGATGAATTGTCAGCACTGATACTTTTATGTGCAAAATCTGTCATCTGTCTGCTTCTTTATCTTTCAGAGTGAGGAAGATATAAGTGTTGAACAAGCGCAGTCTCATCATCTTGCTCAGCTGCTTGTGCTGCAGCTCCCCAGCAGGGCAAACCTTTCTTGAACTCTATTGAAGTGCTGTCGGTTTTGTATATTATTTTGTCGGCATGTTTATTTGCACTGGTGGCGATCTTTGATGCCCAGTGTATGTAATCTGTTGTCTGCTTGTGCTTTATTATCATAGTGGTGAACTTTCATGCCCAGTGGATGTAATATGTCGTAATTTCTTTATTGTATAGTATATGTTTTTTCTTATTCACGATGTTGCAGTTATTTTACTGTATATATATCCTGTCTTCGTAGTAAACCGGCCAAACCGTAAAATTACGGTACATAATCGGCCGTCATGCAATCACGATGTAGGTTGGGCCTGAAACATGCCGATCAGCTCACGGGCTGGCAACAGCTCGAAATGAACCCCGGCCCATGATTGTGCGAATCAAATCACGGGCTTTTAACAGGCCGAAAAATTGTCTCGGTCCTTGTTTGGCCCAATCAGATATCGGCTGCGAGCAGGCCGGATGCAAACCGGGCCGTAGTTAGGCCCAACTACATGACGGGCTTTTAACATGCTGAAATTAATATAGGGCCGAAATGTTAAACGGGCCCTTAATAGGCCAAAATTAATATCAGGCCGAATTACTAAGTGGGCCTTTAGCAAGTGGGCCCAAAAGCATAGTGTCCAGTTGACGGGCCGAATCTGATATGGTCCATAATTAGGCCCAAAACCTCTTAAAGGGCCGAACCTGATCTGGGCCGTAATTTGGCCCAGAACGTGGTAGGCTTTTAACGGGCCGGATCTCATATGGGCCACTATTAGGCCCGGAGCATGGCAGGCCATTAATAGACCGGATCAAATATGGGCCGGCATTTGGCCCAAAACATGGCAGCCAGTTAACGGGCCGGCCTACTAGGGTCCTCAAAATCTTGTGGGCCTACAGGCTATAGCTGGGCCGACCCATTAATGTCGGCGAAATCTCGTGGGCCTTTAGCTGGGCCGACCCATTAATGTCGGCGAAATCTCGTGGGCCTTTAGCTGGGCCGGCCCATTATGATTCGCAATAATTTTGTGGGCCTTTACCTGGGCCGGCCTATTATGGCACACGAAAATCTTGTGGGCCTTTACCTGGGCCGGCCCATTATGGCCCGTGAAATCTTGTGGGCCTTTAGCTGGGCCAGCCCATTATGGTCCACAAAATCTTGTGGGCCTTTAGCTGGGCCGGCCCATTATGGTCTGCAAAATCTTGTGGGCCTTTAGTTGGGTCGGCCCATTTAAACTTGTTGGGCCATGCCACGTGTCGACGTATCGTAGGAGCATTCTGTCCAGTGAGTGGATGACATCTGTCCCGACGATGAGCCGACACGTGTTTCCTCTAGCCAATGATGATTTTACACGTGGAAAATCCCCATTGGTCGGGGCTGTTAACGGGTTATCGGATCCAAAACTCGACTCGATAGCTTAACGGCGTTCCGTTACGGTGGATGCCACGTGTCGGTCACCCTTGACGAAAGCACTTCTGTGACGCGTGATTTATCGTCGTGGAAGTGGACACTTCCATGATGATAATTTTGGTAATGTCATGGAACACTTCTACGACAGCACATGTATGACTATCTTGATTCTGTCATAAATTTTTCATGGATGTACATGCATGACAAAAAAAGCGACCTACTGTGACAAACACGTATCATCACGGAAGTGTATTTTTTTGTAGTGCAAGAGGCGAGAGAAGCACGGTCCGAGTGTAGAGCGGCTCGGGAGGAGATCCGGCAAGTTGGGGAGATAGCGGCTGGTAAGCCCTTTCTTTTACAGACTAAATTTGGCGACCCGAAGTATGCTCTGCTTAATCAATTGTGGAGTTCTCCAGACGTGTTCTTGGACCTGCTGAAGAGTGTCTCCGACGCGGCGCATGTTTTCCAAGCACGGGAGGGATGTTTTGCGAGAAGCTTTTCTGGTCACAATTCAACGTGCCACGGCATCAGGCGTTGCTGAACAAACAGATGGCATAGTGGGCCGAGCTCCACAAGATGTCCGGAGCTACCATGAAGGACGTCGTGGTCGGGCAATAGCCGACTGAGCCCATTCCGAACAACTATTTCGGTTTTGGTGCAGCGACTTGTTGATGCAGTGCTGCGTATCGATGCCGTCAAGCGGTCGGTGTGCATAGAAGGTGCTCAGATGGCCTTCGCCCGCGTCAAGATGTACTGGGCAAAGATGAAGGCCTCCGATGTTGCGGTTAAAGGTCCGCCCGGCGGCAAGGACCACCACACGCCGGAGTATTATTTGGACGATGTCCTAGAGGGCGCCCTCTTGATAGAGGGCCAGTGCTCGAAGGACATTATGTTCGAATAGATGCACTATAATTGTGAGAACAATATTATGATATATTAAGGCTGTGTTATATTCATACCTTTTTATGAAAGTTTTTTCCTCCTGTGTGGCCGTTCTTTATAATCTGAAAGTTTTCCAATCATCGGCTTCAGCCCCCTCGCATATAATACGGGGGTGTTCGGATTAGCACCTCATCACTCTTGACCCAACGTCTTGGTTTGTAACGGAGGTGTTTGTGGGGCGAACTAGGCAATCGGACTATAGGGCTTTAACACTTTCACTTAGCCGTAGGAGTTTTACGGTGGGTCTACGATGTAGCCCCTGGTATGTACACGATGATCCGAATACGGTTGCGTCACATAGGTGACCGGGAAACGGTCCTTTGTGTAATACAGAAAAATCTCTAACGATTGTAATGAATCGCCGAGTGGCTGACCAGCTCTTGCTGTATCATGACAGTCAGTTTTTGGCTTTCTCTACTAAGGTGCTTAACCGGACGAACCAGAAACACAATCGCAATAGTTCTCCCTTTACTACCCTAGCCGATCAGACAGAACGTAAGGTAGCAAGCACAAGAGCCGGGCAACCCAACTGTTGACCAAAGACATGATTCGGAGCTGATGCATATAATGCCGAACTCGAGATGCCAAATTGTGCTGAAAAGCTGTTCAGACTTTTGCTTGGCAACACATATGTTGCCTTATAGAGCCCCTGGCAGTTTTATGCCGAGGTGTGTACGTGGAACCATGTAACAGACGGAATAAAAGCGATACCGAATAAGAATTTTGGTTCACGGAAATCTGATTGATACGTCAAAATGTAATCTTACAGAAGGTATCATTATCACCAAGGCCATTTTACATGCCGGGGGTCTAGGGCGAAGGAAAAAGCTCTTTACAGGTCCTTGAGCGAAGTTGTGGTCTTCCTGCCGCATGTCTGCGCCGCTTTTTGCCCAAATGAGGAAGATTTCTTTAAGGGAATGGTCTTCGGCCATGTATATGGGCCAGGCTCGGAAAGAGTCCTCGTGGGTCTGAAGAATGAGTAGGTGTTGATTCACTTGCGGTAAAAAAGGAAAGATGATTAAAGAAAGGGCAAGGCCGTATAAGGTCGAACCTTTGTATAGGCCTGTCCTTATATTGCCTCCGCCGATGCCCAAGGTATTTTGAGTGCATAATTGTGCACACACGGTATGAATTCCACTGATGTACGTGGCGGTCGGCGGAGGCTAGGCTGCTAATTCAACCCTGAAGTTGCAGGACTGCCGATATGTAGGATTGATTGGTCCTGCATGGGGAAGTACGATGGCTTGACAGCCGAGGGGCCGTGCGGCTTGATAGGGCTGTTTTGTACTTCGACCGCAATGGCCGCTGTATGCTCCTTGGTGTGGAGGGAGCGCTCCCTGTTTCTATTGATTGTAATGATGCCACGTGGACCGGGCATCTTGAGCTTCAAATAGGCATAATGTGGGACCGCATTGAAGCGGGCAAAAGCAGTTCGTCCGAGCAGTGCGTGATAGCTACTGCAGAAGGGGACGATGTGGAAGATCAAGTCCTCGCTTCAGAAGTTGTCCGACGAGCCGAAGACTACTCCCAACATGATTGAGCCCGTACAACGGGCCTCTTTTCCAAGTATTACTCCTTTGAAGGTAGTTCTAGTGGGTTTGATTCTCGACGGATCAATACCCATTTTGCTGACAGTGTCCTGATAAAGTAGATTGAGACTGCTGCCGCCATCCATGAGGACTCGCGTAAGATGGAATCCGCTGATGATTGGTTGAGGACCAAGGCTGCCGAACTTCCATGACGGATGCTGGTTGGGTGGTCCTTTTGATCGAACGTGATCGGACAAGCCGACCATGGGTTAAATTTGGGGGCGACCGGCTCCCTGGCGTAGACGTCCCGTAGTGCGCGTTTGTGCTCCCTCCTGGGGTTATGTGTGACATATATCATATTCACTGTTTTTACTTCGGGGGGAAATTGCTTCTGTCCTCCTGTGTTCGGCTGACGAGGCTCTTGGTCATCATCGTCGCTTGGCGACCCCTTTCCCTTGTGTTCGACGTTAAGCTTGCCGGCTTGTTTGAAGACCCAACAATTTATGTTGGTGTGGTTGGCAGGTTTATTGGGGGTGCCATGAATCTAGCAAGGCCGATCAAGTATTGTATCTAGACTGGATGGGCCATCTCTGTTTGCCTTGAATGGTTTTTTCCGTTGACCGGGTTTGGAGCCGCTGAATCTGGCGTTAACTGCCGTGTCTTGCGTTCCTTCATTATTGTTTTGACGCTTGTGCTTGTCGTGTCGTGGCTTTCCATTGTCATCCCTGGCTTCGGAGGTACCTAGGTGCTGGTGATATTGCTTCTGCGAGCGAGCCAGCTGTCCTCTCCCGCGCAGAAACGGGTGATAAGTGCGGTGAGGGCTGCCATGGACTTCGGATTTTCTTGGCCGAGGTGTCGGGTGAGCCACTTGTCTCGGACGCTATGTTTGAAGGTCGCGAGGGCTTCTGTGTCCGGACAATCCATAATCTGGTTCTTTTTTATTAGGAACCTTGTCCAAAGCTGTTGGGCCGATTCCCCGGGTTTGCTGGATTTTGTGGCTGAGGTCATCGACGTCTGGGGGGCGAACATAGGTACCCTGGAAGTTGTTTTTGAATGCCTCCTCCAGGTCCTCCCAACTACCAATAGAATTTTCTGGTAGGCTATTCAGCCAGTGCCGTGCTGGTCCTTTGAGCTTTACCGCGAGGTATTTGATGGCATGGAGATCATCACCGCGAACAATATGAATATGGAGAATAAAGTCCTCAATCCATACTGCGGGATCTGTTGTTCCATCATATGATTCGATATTCATGGGTTTAAACCCTTCTGGAATTCATGTTCCATTACTTTGTCAGTGAAGCAGAGGGGGTGTGCGGCGCCTCTATAGCGGGCCACATCACGATGTAGTTCGGATGGAGTCTGTCTGCAGTTTTCGGCCCGGGCGTGGTTATGGCTGTTGTGCCCGGCTAGATAGCCATCTTTGCGTGTCGGAGCATGCCCCCGTGATTCGTAGATCGATCTAGTCTGGCCCGCTTTGTTTTCCAAATCCTGCCGCGGGTCGTAAGTATATTTCCGAGCTGTTGTGTCTTTGCTTTTACGGAGAGGTGGAGCGGGCTGGTGTTCGGCCTCGGTTGCCGTTCTGCCCTGGCCACATGGTGGTCGGTTCGATCCGTCAGTCGCATTATGTGCGGGAGGTATGGCCTTCGGCGCCTCGTCGTCGAATTGGGGTAGTAGTTTACGCTTCGGGCAACTCTTTGCTAGGCGTTCGAGGCCGTACTCTTCGGCTGCTAAGACATTAGTCCATCTGTCGTTGAGCAGATCTTGGTCAGCTTGCAGCTGTTGATGTTTCTTTTTTAGGCTTCTAGTTGTGGCTATTAGCTGGCGCTTGAAGCGCTCTTGCTCCAGGGGTTCCTCTGGCATGATAAAATCTTCATCGCCGAGGCTCACGTTATCTTTGGAGAGTGGTAGGTAGTTGCTGTCCTCCGAGGATTCGTTCCCTGCTTGTTCGTCGGGATCAATTTGCCCGTCCTCCCGATCGTCCTATTTGGATGTTGGCCCGATGGGGTCTTCTTGTTCTTCCGCGTCGTCCGGAGTGTTGTTCTCTCCGGTGCCAGTATTGCTATCTTTTCCACGGCGTGATTTAGAGCGGCGCCGCTGACGTCGGCGTTTTGGTTGAGTCTTAGGAGGTATATCCGCAACTAGATTTTTCTCGTTATCGCCGTTACTCTCTTTGGGTGTATCCACCATATACACATCATACGAAGAAGTGGCCGTCCATCATCCGGTAAATGGTATATCTTGGGCCTGCTCTTCTCCGGCATCATCGTCTATACCGTTGATGTCTTTGGAGCCGTAATCGAGCATGTCGGTTAAGTCCTCGATAGTGGCTATGAAGTGGGTGGTGGGTGGGATGTAAAATTCCCCACTCTTAGCCCCTAGTCCGGGCTGGGCGTAGTTCGGACGTTGCTCCTCTATAACGATGAGGGATCGCATTAAGTCCAGAGCCTCGCTTAAAGGCGAGATTCAGTCAGGAAGAAGGGAGTTCATGGAGTACAGCGGTGAGAGAACTCCTTGGCCGAGCTCACACGATGCTGACTCTGAGGGCTCGGGGTCAGTGTTCAGAGAAGAGTTCGGCTTCATAATGATTGCCGGTGACACTGCTTCCTCCGACTCTCCCATACTAGGCTTAATAGACGCAGAGAGTCCGGCGGGCTCGGGAATCCCGTCTTTGGACCTGGAGACGCGCTCCGGATTTAAGGCCAGAGCGGAGGTTGGGGTCGCGAACCCTTGGAAGATCAAGTCTCCTCGGATATCAGCGACATAATCTAGATTTCCAAAACTAATCTGGTGACCTGGGCATAGCTCGACATCTTCTCTAGATGGCCAATCGAGTTGGCCTGCAGTGCGAAGCCACCGAACATGAAGATCTGGCCAGGGAGAAAGACCTCCCTCAGGGCAGCATTGTTGTAGATGAGTGATGGAGCCATCGAACCTTCTGGCGACGACACAACGGAACTCTCAATGAAAGCACCAATGTCGGTGTCAAAACCGGCAGATCTCGGGTAGGGGGTCCCGAACTGTGCGTCTAAGGATTGATGGTAACAGGAGACAAGGGACACAATATTTTACCCTGGTTCGGTCCCTCTTGATGGAGGTAATACCCTACGTCCTTCTTGATTGACTTTGATGACTATAGGGATTACAAGAGTTGATCTACCACGAGATCGTAATGGCTAAAACCCTAATTGTCTAGCATGTATGATTATGATTGCCTCTACAGACTAAACCCTCCGGTTTAAATAGACACCGGAGGGGGCTAGGGTTGTATAGAGTCGGTTTACAGAAAGGAATATTCATATCCGCATGCTAAGCTTGCCTTCCACGCCAAGTAGAGTCCCATCCGGACACAGGAGGAAGTCTTCTGTCTTGTATCTTCATGGGCCATTAGTCCGGCCCATGTCACATAGCCCAGACACCCGAGGACCCCTTTATCCAGGACTCCCTCAGCCATCACGACCTCGTCCGCGCGTGCGGCCACGATTTGCTTCTCCATTGCTAGATGGTACTGAGCTCGATACTATACTGCGTGCAAAATTGTTGTGGGCGGCGCTTAATTGGAGGTGGGGCTAGTGATTTGGGCGAAAGGTGTCGCTCCGTCGGTCGGGGCATGTGGGATGTGGAAGGAGGAGGATGATGTGGGTGGGGTGTGGATTACCTCACCATATCGACAAGGCCGCGCAGCAAGAAGAAGGGTCGCCAGCGAGGAGGCTGCGCTGCAAGAAGAAGGGTCGCTAGTGAGGAGGCAGCGCTGCCAGTAAGTAGCAGTGAAGGTTTGAACTTGGAAAGCAGGTAGGAATAGTGGAAATGTGGCTTTTCGTGCAAGGGTGGGGGGTGGGGAGATAGATATTTCTATGGTGGCAGAAAAATTTCGGTCGGTGCCGCTAGGAACTGGCGTGCAAGTGTGGTTCAAGCATGGGCGATGGACTATAGATGATGAAGCTTGCTGCGCAAGCCAAACAAGACAATGCGCCAAGATATTTTATATCGCATCCCCCATGATTCTTGCTAGTAAACTGTTTGTGGTACACCTGATTTTTTCATTCTGTTTTGAAAGACTAAATGGTGTTTGAATTGCTAGAACATTTATCTGCAGTGAACATTCAACTATATGAGTGTCGTGTTAAAATTTGGAATTATTTTGGGTTCATTTGGCCTTTTTATGCATTAATTGAGTTTCTAGGCATTTAATGTGCATAATTCAAATATGAACTACAAGCACATGCTCTAGTGCACCAAAGATTGTTGAAAAATCACATGTTTGTCTTTGGGTGAATTTATAGGTCCCATGCAAGAAATGGGAATGAAATTCAAACATCTGGGCGTCGTGGCTCGGCCGAAAACATTGAGAAACTTGGTTTTTAAATTCCTGAAATGCAAAACTCGTCTAAAAATCATGAAACTTGGCATGGTGTAATTTCATGGCACCAACATGTTGTTCTAAAAAATTTGGCCGATTTGGGACAAGTTTTGGTATAAGATTCTTGCAAACCGGAGCTTCTCTCGAGAAGGCTCATGGTTCTGAGAGGGAACGTGTCACTTTTGTGTGCGAAACGACATACGCTGCCCCTCCCCCTTGATTTTTTATAGAGCCAACATAGAACCATATGAGTGTCATGTTAAAATTTGGAATTATTCCGGGTTCGTTTGGCCTTTTTATGCATTATTGTGTTCATAGGTATTTAATATGCATAATTCAAATTTGAATTACAAGCACATGCTACACCAAAGTTGGTTGAAAAATCACATGTGTGTCCTTCGGTGAATTTCTAGGTCCCATGCAAGAAACAAGAATGAAATTCAAATTTCTGGGCATCGTGGCTCGGCCAGGAACATTGAGAAACTTGGTTTTAAAATCCCTGCAAATCCAAAACTCGTCTGGAAATCATGAAACTTGGCATGGTATCATGTCATGGCACCCACATGCTGTGGTAAAAAATTGGCTGAATTGGGACAAGTTTGGGTATAAGCTTCTTGTAAACCGGAGCTTCTCTCAAGAAGGCTCGTGGTTCCGAGAGGGAATGTGTCACCTTTATGTGCAAAACGATATACGCTGCCCCCCCTTGATTTTTTACAGAGGCAACATAGAACTATATGAGTGCCATGTTAAAATTTGGAATTATTTCGGGTTTGTTTGACCTTTTTATACATTAATTGAGTTTCTGTGCATTTAATGTGCATAATTCAAATTTGAAGTGCATAATTCAAATTTGAACTACAAGCACATGCTCCAGTGCACCAAAGTTGGTTGAAAAATAACATGTGTGTCCTTTGGTGAATTTCTAGGCCCCATGCAAGAAAAGAGAATGAAATTCAAACATCTGGGCGTCGTGGCTCGGCCGGAAACATGGAGAAACTTGGTTTTCTTAATTCCTGTAAATCCAAAACACGCATGAAAATCATGAAATCTGGCATGGTGTCATGACATGGCACCAACATGCTATGGTAAATTTTTTGGCCGAATTGGGACAAGCTTTGGTATAAGCTTCTTGCAAGCCGGAGCTTCTCTCAAGAAGTCTCATGGTTCCGAGAGGGAACGTGTCACCTCCGTGTGTGGAACGACATACACTGCCTTTCCCCGCCTTAATTATTTTACAGAGTCAGCATTGACCAATAGGGGTTTCGTGCTAAATTTTGGAATTATTCCAAGTTCGTTTGGCCTTTTTATACATTAATTGAGTTTCTAGGCATTTAATGCACATAATTTAAATTTAAACTACAAGCACATGCTTCGGTGCGCCAATGTTGGTTGAAAAATCATTTATGTGTACTTGGGTGAATTTCTAGGTCCCGTGCAAGAAATAGGAATGGAATTCAAACATCCGGGCGTCGTGGCTCAGCCAGAAACATCGAGAAACTTGGTTTTAAAATTCTTGTAAATCCAAAACTCGCTTGAAAATCATGAAACTTGGCATGGTGTCATGACATGGCACCAACATGTTGTGGTAATTTTTTTGTACAATTTGTGACGGCGCACACATTAACAATCAAGAAACTCATTTTGGAACAAGTGCTGTCATGTTACAATCGAAAACACAAGTATTATTGAAACCGTGGATGTTCTACTTACCATTTACGTGTCACCATGCGTCCCCTTTTTTATTGGCTAGGAGGCGCCATGCGGGGTATCTATTTGAGTACGGGAGGCGTGTGATCAGACCCATGCGCGTGCGCATGCTTATCGGGAGGAGAGCCCTTTGACCTCCATCCACCACCCACCTCTCTCCCAACGTATTCATTAATAGTGCCTAGACCATGTTTAATGATGTGGTCATGTCTCACTCGACTAAGATTTAAGAGAGAGAAAATAAAATCTGGAAAGAAAATTTTGCACGGATCTTGATGTAAGATCCGACGGACCTATATACCACCGACTATGACTTATAGCAAGACTGATGAATATATAAGGAAGATGACAGTGGATAATAATTGTCTTACATATTTGGGAAGATAATTAAAAAAGCCACATGCAGCAACTCCCGAAATACACAAGGGCAAAAGAAGAAGGAAGACGTAGACAATGATCCGGCTCGTTGGTCTCTACTTTCTTGGTGCGCTGCAGGCCGCGGCGACTAGTTCTCACAGTGAGCGGTGATGATCTCTTTCATTTCCTCAATACGCTGCTTGGCCGCATCCACGGATTCCTCCACCAGCCTTTCATGCTCGATGCAGAGCATGACATTCTCATCGATAAGTTTCTTGACGATGACGACCGTCTTCTTCATCAAGGCAGTGGTCTCCTCGTGCCCCTTCACCCTTCCGGCGATCTTCGCCCTCAGCAGGTCACGCTTGGTGTGGAGCTTCGCCTTGTCCCCCTAGTCCCCGGATGACACCGACAACATTTTCAAACGAGGCGTTCATCTTGTCCTGCAGCTTCATCTAGCCGGAGATCCGACCCATCAGGGCATCGAGCATAGCGCACATGCGCCCATGAGAGTCCTCGCCTGCCCACGAGACATTTTCCCAGGCCACCGCGATGTGGGAGGATCTCTCCGCTGCATTCGCGGCGCGACAGGACATCTCTGCTACTTTCACGGCGCGGCCGGACCAGTCCGTTGCATCAACGACGCGACAGGACCTCTGTGCTACTACGGCGGCACGGCGGGACATGTCGGCTGCTTTCGCGGTGTGGCGGGACATCTCTCGTGTTTCCACTTTCATGCTCGCCTCTCCCTGGTAGTAATCTCTCGACCCAGAACTCATGCGGGCCATGACAGTTGCAAGGGAACGACGACGAAAGACTTGTTTGTTTTTGTGGATGAGGAGTTGAGGAGGAGTGTGCAGTCATCTTGGAGTAGGTAGTATTTATAACCGAGTACTAATACGCTCCTAAGTGGGAAACCGTTTAGGTTTTGATTGATGTGAATAGGTTTGCAATTAAATATAGCGTGTTAATAATTTGGAATGTGACAGGACAGAAGCTCGAAATTTATTGACGGGTCTAGTTTCAAAGTGCGGCACTATTCCCGGATGGCATAACATGGGCACGCGTTCTCGGCCGCGTACGTGGTGTTTGCACCATAGGGTGCACTGCAATAGCGATGTCAGGACACGTCTTGTTCCATCAACTGTGCATGCTCGTTATTACCATCGCACACGCTTCTTTTAATCAGAATGTGTGCCCGTTTAGCACACACATGTTGATCTGTCTAACTGTTTCTGTTTGTTGTGGTTAATCACAAACAGTTCATCCGTGTGAAGTGTATGCCGTCAATCGCACACACCTTGATCTAGCTGACCGTTTATGTTGTGTTGCCTAATCGCAAACAATTGATCCGAGTGAATAGTATGCCGTCAATCGCACACACACCTTGATCTACCCGACCGTTTCTGTTGTGTTGCCTAATCACAAACAATTCATCTGGGTGAACTGTATGCCGTATATCGCACACACCTTTATCTGGCTGCCCGTTTCTGTTGTTAAGCTCATTGCAAATAATTCATTCAAGTGAACTGTATGACACGCATCGCACACGCAACTATAATCTGAAATGTGTTTGTTGTCCCCGCAATCGCAGCTGTTCTGTATCTTTTTGGATGGTTTTATTACATTAGCATTTGTGATTAATGCATCGCACAAAGTTTTGTCGAAGGGTCTTGTCGGATTTCGGGTTCCGGTAAAACCCTTGATGGTCGAAAACTGGGGTGCGCATGTAGATCTCTCCCCCCTCTCTAGCTCGCACACATCATGATTTCACGGCCTAGCTCGGCGAACCCAAAGAACAAGAGACACAAGAGTTATACTGGTTCGGGCCACCGATGTGGTGTAATACCCTACTCCAGTGTGGTGTGGTGGATTGCCTCTCGGGCTGAGGATGAACAGTTACAAGGGAAGAGCAGCCTCCTAAGGAGAGGTATTCTTGTGCTTGGTGAACTTGCGTGAGGCTATGGATGGAATGGGTCCAGTCCAATCTGAGCTTCTCACTTCTCTCTCCTCTCTTACGGTGGTGGCTAGTCCTATTTATGGAGGCCCTGGTCCTCTTCCCTAATATTGAGCGGGAAGGGATCTCACAATCGCCAAATTCGAAGGGAGACAGCTAGTACAAGTTATCCTGACTAAAGGTGGTCTTCGCCTGCCAAAGGCTCTGGTGGTGACGCCGTCTTGGGCTCCACGGTGACCTCCGTCCTGCCGTCCTGCTGGTCTTGTTCTCGTTGCACTGATATGGAAACCTTTGCCTGATGCCTCGGGACTCCTCGCATGTGCTTGCCTCTTTAGCACCAAATAGGAGACGAGGACACCACGCGCGCTGGTGCCCACGTGGCACCTGCCTGGCTCCAGTCGTCATGGCTTGCATCAGAGAAACCTCGCGTGGTGTCCCTTTCCTTGATCTCTCCGGCCCTCACGAGCCTGCCTGGTGAAGCTACCCCTGAGGAGATCTTGCATCGTCCGCCTCACAAGGCTTGGCCCCTCGCGAGGGTCTTGAGTGTTTGCTGGTGAGGATGGGCGTACAGGGCCGCTGGTGGAGCCACGCCGTGGGCCGCAGGCAGGCAAGTCTGGGGACCCCCATTCCCAGGACGCCGACCGTAGCCCCCGGGCCCAAGGTGCGCTCGGACTTGGCTTCGAGGCGAAGCCAAAGGGCAAGTGCGGTGCGCCGCATGCCCCAACAGCCTGCGGCCCTGCTTGACGCGTGGCGATGGATTGGACATGGGCGTCTACGCTTCTCGACGCTGCCTCGGCAACTGTCCGTCTGTCAGAAAGGCTGGCGCGGGCAATGCTTGCCTTCATTGCTTTCCTTCGTCTTGCTCCAGATCCCCTCTCTCGCTCCTTGCTTCCGAAATCTCTAGATCTGCTTCAATCCCCTTCCGAGCTTTCGACCAATGGCGCACCGAAAGGCCAAGGCCGTTTCGCCGCCTGCCTGGTACGAGCCGGCTCTGGACGCGCCCAACGTCTCGGAGAAGAACCTCGCCGCCACGCGCCTGCTGATGGCAGGGGAGAACAATGAGAAGGGGAAGACCAAGCTCCGGGCTGGCTCCGCCATGCTGGAGGCTTCGAAGAGCTCCTTCTACCCCTTATTTATGAGCAGCGTCGTCGCAGCCTGGTTCCCCCTTCTCCGACTTCTTCTATGCCGCCCTCCGTCATTACAAGTTGCAAGCCCTCCTTCTCCATCCCAACTCCGTTCTTCTCTTGTCGATCTTTGCCTTCTACTGTGAGGCGTATGTCGGGGTGATGCCGTCCATGGCACTGCTGCGCCACTTCTTACTCCTCCGAATCAACGATGGCCACACCTCTGGGTGCGCTAACTTCGTTGCAGTCGGCAAAGCCAACACGATCTCGAAGGCCGGAAAGAAGGCCGATGGCTTCAGGAGCAAGTGGGTCATGATGGATGCCAAGTGTGTCCACCCGCGGTTGAAGCTGCCGACGGAGATGCCCCAGTCTGGCGAGGGGTGGTCCTGCGCGAAGCTTACTGACGACCGGGCAAAGTCGATGCTGGAGAAGATGACCACCGACCTGAGGCCAGGCAGCGTGAAGGCGGTGAAGATGACGAGGGCCATGCTCTTGAGATAATTCCTGGTGCTGCAGGTGGCTCCTCTCCAGGCGCGCTCGCGCCCCTTGTGGACGCTCGGGGGCAGAGAAGACAAGGTTCGCTTGAGTTTGGAGGCCTTGTCTGAAGAGGAGATGGCTGTAGATCTCCCCCTCTTGGTCGGGGACGACCAAGAGTATCCGCTAAGTGCCCATGTTCCCTTGTTCCTTCGGAAGGACAGGGCACAGGTCGCGGCCGCCATGCCCACCTTTGACGGGCGTAGCCTAGTGCCGCCAGCGCCCCCTGGAGTCCCGATGGCGACCGCGCCAGTGGACGTGTCTTCTGGCGCTTCCCGCATGGAGGGGGAAGAGGAGGAGGGTGAGGAGCGTGACTCGGAGGCGACCCCCGAGGGGATGGGGGAGACCTCCCCCTTGCGCCAGGCTGACATCCTCCGTGCCCTGCCTGATGACGATGACGAGACTGGCATCCTCCCGGAGAGAGAGAGGAGCCGTCCGTGGTTTTGACGAGGGGCAGGTCGGCGCTGATCTCCCAGGACGACGCTCCTGCCCCGACACCGCCTGGAGCTGCTTCCGGTCCATCTACTGCCCCTACTTCTGCTCCTGGAGCCCGCACGCCTGCGCCTTAGGCTGCAAGGCTCTGATGCTTCAAGCTTAAGAAGTGGAGGGACTACGCCGCGGTGGACCAGTAAGTGTTCTTGTCCTGCCTTGTTCTTGCTTCTGCTTCTCGTCATTGACGCTTCTCCGTTGTGCAATTAGGCCGACGCCTGCAGCGAAAAAGAGAAAGGAGGACGAGGTGGTACTGCACGAGCCCAGATCACCTCCTGCGGCCGCACCCCTCTCCATGGATAAGGGCAGCGACGGCGCTCGTGCTTCTCCAGCCTGATCATCCTCGCAAGGCTTGGTGGAGCATCCTCGGGAGGAGTCAGCCCCCGTGGCCCCGCTGGCTCCAGAGGTGCCAACGTCTGGCTCAGGCGCTGGGGGTCCCCGAAGCTCAGGAGCTTCTGGCCTCCCAGGCCATGGTGACGACATCGCCTCCTCCTCCTCCTTCTGCCACATTGTTGTCTCCTGGTCCTTCGTCCTCCCCTGACGTTCTGGAGCGCGCGCTTTCTGCGATGACCCTGCTATGAGAAGATCTTCAAGGTACCGACCGTCACCTGGTGGCCGGGCGCCTGGAGCTGGCCTCTGGCTGGCTTCACTCCTATGTGTCTGTCTGGGCAATGATGAGCCAGGTTGCTGTGGACTCCGAGAAGGACAAGGAAGCCGTCACCCAAGCTGTTGTGGAATTGTCACAGCAGATGTCCTTAGTGTCAGGACTTAGTCGCGAGGCCAACGCATCTATGTGGTAGCTTGAGAGGGGTTGAGCGGGACGAGAGACGCGATGTTTTTACCTAGGTTCGGCCCCTCACGGTGGAGGTAAAAGCCTACATCCTGCTTCATTGATATTGATGATGATGACCATGGTTACAAGATTGCTCTATCTCGAGAGCTGTTGTCTAAACCTAACTTGTCCAACTCGTGGAACTTGTCCAAATTGTCCGTTTTGGGGAGCCTTGCCCCTCCTTATATATGTTGGAGGGGCGGGTTACATGTAGAGTCCTATTAGGATTAGGACTAGTCTATCTCTAATACAAACCGGATACAAGTCTAGGTCTTAACTCCTTGTAAGATAAATGTTCCTCATGCCTTTCCTCTTAAACCGGCCCACCATTAACATAAACCGGCCTGCTGGGCCTTGGGCCTTGTCATCCATCTGGAACACGCGCCGGGTCACCAATGAGTCTTCAGGCTCGTGAATCGTCATACCACTGAACCGCCAGACACGTAAACAGCCAGACATGTAAACCGCCAATCACGTAAACCGCCAATCCTCTGGCGGTTTACCAATGAAACGCCTAGTCCGGCCGGGTTATACTTCCGGCCGGTTTACGCCGCGGGGTATATCCCCGACATTAGCCCCCAAGTTTAGCTTGGATTTATTCATGGTAAACTTATGCTGCAAAATAAACACAAGAACAAATTTGACAGGTTATGCTCCGGGTTAAGAATTTTTGTAAACCGGTACCTGATCATCTTTAAGTCCTTGTTATTTCCTCCTTCTGGGAAATCCGGGTCAACAGACCAACTTCATAATCAATTTGCCGACATTGGTTTGTCACCGAGAAATATTGTGAAGAATAACTCCTTTGACTCAGCTCCCAAAGCGCCGGTTTAAGAAATATGGGTCTGAAAATACTTATCTGATATTCAGCCGGTTTGAAGATGTAAAACTTTCCGGTTTAATATTACCAAAATGGCCGGTTTATAAATATTGATGGCGCCGGGTCATAATTGTTGTCGACACCGGGTCATGTAATTGATCTTCCTGATTTGCTCAAAACTGATAAAATGAAGATGTTCCTCCTTTATATGCATAATACCTGTAGCCCCCAAGTCTTAAGAGGAGAACATAGTGATAACTTAAGACTTGCTCCAATAAGTGTTTCAACCTTGAAGAAATCCGATTAGTTCATCTCAATCATATAAACTAAATACTCCATATATGTAGCCCCCAAGTGCCGGATTGTCATGCTTGCAGCAACCTGGGACTTGTAATTTGCTTATAAAAACTTCAATCAGTGTAACCCCCAAGGACCGTGTAGCGACCCGACCCGAATGGGTCAAGCCTCTGTGCTTAAGTGTCATCCCTGGATCGGTATGCTGACACACACAGTACTCGAGGATTTATAGCAGAGGTAAATCACATGTAAAAGTAACGTAAATACTATTACCTCAATCCATATAGCGGAAGCAACAAGGTTGTGGATTCCCATCAACACCAACGGCAAAGTTGAGTGTAGAAATCGTAACCCTAACGTATCACTTACTCGTCGTAAGATAATCCTGCAACATGAGACGTTGCAGCCACAGAGGGTCAGTACATTGAATGTACTGGCAAATTCACACCATAGAGAATGATGAATAAAGGCTATCACTACATGCATATTTGGCTGGTGGAAAAGCTCTATGGTTATAAGGTTTTTGCGTAAAGCCAATTTTTCCCTACTGCAAAGGAATAAATTTATTTAACTATCATGGTGGTTGTTGAACATTGAGAATGGTTGACAGCATTCTCAATCCCAATTAAGTAACATCATTAAACCCAACAATATTCATTTAAAGTAACGTGATGAGATCAACAGGATAATCCAAGAACTAGATACTCAAGATGTCCATAACCGGGGACACGGCTAATCATGATTAGTTTATACACTCTGCAGAGGTTTGCGCACTTTTCCCCACAAGACTCGATCGCCTCCGTTTGGTTTATCGCACTACAGGGTGTTTGAGAAGACGGATGACCGTGACATAGTCTTTCAGAAGCGCTAGCACCTTACATGTGGGTAGACCGGTACACCTACTTTCCCCTACATCTGCTAGTCTACCCGTAAGAGTTCGCACAACTTAGTCAACTATGCCAGAGCCCATAATGGCTTGTGGCTGCACACGGAAGTTTCTAGTATGAATAATCTCATGATCCCTTTGGGCCTGGGTGGCGGTCCAAAGAAAACAGGCAAGTCCTGGTAACCCCAGGTGCCTCAATCCACCCAGATGTGTGTTAGGTTGCCACCTTAGATAAACCTTAAATTATCAATCTCACATCTGTCCTGGATATCACTCACCCAATCCACGTCTACTAGCATAGCATGGCATAATAAGCAAACGTAGAAGTAACTCCCAAAGGTTTGATAATAAACAGGTAATAGGTACTACCTCATCTACTTCCCATCCCACAATTTAATTAGATCCTAATCATGCAATGTGTGAGGATTGATCTAATGCAATAAAACTGGGTTGTAGAAAAGGTATGATCAAAGTGTGAACTTGCCTGCAATGTTGATGAAGATGATTCGCACTCGAAACTCTTGATAGATCTATTCGTCACACTCTGGTCAATCTATCGTAAGCAAGCAATAGTAACCACACATAAGCAATCACTCAAAAGATCAGAAAGAACGAAGAAGACAATTCGGAAAACATCAAAACCAAGCAAATAACTCTTGCAACATAAAACAATTTCTAACAGTACCAAAATTATGTGAATTTGGCCTTATTTAGAATGTTTAGTTCAAGAGCTTCGATTTGCAAAAAGAATCAACTCAAACGGAGCTACGAAACTCAAGTTATGATCAAATGAAGTTTGAATTCAAATCTGATCTAATTCAAAGTTTAAACTTTTCAAAAACATGTTTGAGTTGGATTAATGGATAGATGGAATCATAACGAAGACGTGGGTGTTGGTTTTGTTGGATTTGGACTAACGAGTAAAAAGTTATGCTTGTTTGAAGAACAGGGACTATTCTGTAAATAAAGTATTCACATCCAGGTCCCTGGCTGAAAAATAACAGAAAAAGAAAAAGACTAAAAGGCGGACGTTCACTTATACGGTCTAAACAGTGGACGTTCGCTGTTTAATAAAACCTAAAAAAACAGATCTAGTCTAGGGTTTTTTTTGTTTTAAAAAAACGAACTTAAAAAAGAACCGGGGTCGGTTTATACCGGTTCGCAGAGGTTTGGCGATTTTCGAGAGAAAACCGGCGGCGGCGAGGTTGAACTCCGGCGAGGGCCGTGCGGCTCTGGCGAGCGGGGCGAGGCAAGCCGGCGGAGAGCGGCGTGGTGGCGGTGGCGCGGCGCGGTGGCGGTGCAGCAGCGGCTCCGGCGGGCGAGCGGCGCGATGGTGCGGCACGGGGCGAGGCGGCGGCGGCAGCAGCAGCTGGCGGCGGTGGAGGCGATGTGCGTCGGCGACGCGGGCAGCAAGCAGCGGCGGGAGGCGGTGGTTGCGGGGAGAGGAGAGACGGGGCCCGGGGCGGCGCCCTTTATAGGTGGGGAGGGGAGGCGCGGCTTGGGGAAGGGGTAGGAGGAGGCCGGGGCGGGCACGACGGCCATGGCGGTGCGGCGGCGGACTCGGGAGGAGTCCTGGTTGGGGACGGGAGGGAGGCGTCGTGGAGCTGGGCCTTGGCCTGGCTTCGGCTGGGCCGGCCCAGTCGGCGAGGAGGGGTTTTTTTAAAACAATTTTCAGAAAAACATAATCATAAAAACAAAAATAAAAGAAAATTTTTATATAGGCATATAATATATCAAAATTTTCAGAAAAAGATTTTCTACGACATGAACATTTTTCTAACATTAAATAAAATACACACAAAATCAGATAATTCAAACAATGCTACTAGTCTATTAAAATCCAACAAAAATCATTTTAAAAATACCAAAATGATTTCAAATTAATTTTTCTCCAATTTTCTAATGTAGGGAATCATGTTACCCTAATTTCCATATACTTTATTTTTGGAGGAAAATAATTTGAATAAAACTCAAATAAATCCAAATTGAAAATTAATTTCAAAAGGACTTGAAATTGATCCTTTGAAACTCCCAACTCATATTTCATAATTTGAAGAAGTCATTTTATCTTCTCTCGTGAAAATCATTGAGTTGCATAAAGTTTCTGAATTGGAAAATATTTCCCCATGGAATTCAAATATTTTTCAAACACCCTTTTTATTTTTAAATGGAAGAAGTCATGTCATCTTCTCTCTAGGGTTTTGTGTTGAAAAGAATTTGAATTCATGGAGATCATAAAAGCAAATATGAAAGTTTGGGAAAGTCCTTTTATTCCCTCTCATTTAACTTTCAAAAGTTTCGAATTCACTCACTTTCAGACAATCAATCAAACAATCAATCAAATCTATCTATTTATTATAACATTCCAAAATTTAGAATTTTGGGATGTTACAAACCTACCACCCTTAAAATGAATCTCGTCCTCGAGATTCAGAGAGGCTAGAAAGAAATAGGTTAGGGTTTGGGGGTCTCCTCAAAATCCATCGATCATGTCCGGGGTCTGGGGTGCTACCACCCTTAGAAGCATAGTTATGATTCTATCAAAACTCATATACTTCATCCTTATTCTTGACAGGGTCGGTCTTCTCAGATCCTCGAGAAAATTCCTTCTCTGAGCTCTTCCGGTCGTGGCATAACCTTTTCCTCAATTCTTCTGTCTTTATATCTTGGTAAGGTTATTCCGAGACTGGGTCTTCATAGCTGATAGGTCCGGCGCCAAAACTAAACAACTATCGATATCTCATGGTGGTCAACAATTTATGGTTTCTCCTGCAGGAAATGGGTCTGGTTGATCCTCACCGTATAACCTACGGTTGGCAACAGCTGCCGTGTACAAGGGGAAAAATTGCTATACCATTCTAGGGTTTAAACAAGGTTTACTATCGTCGTCTCTCTACTATAGGCAAGTCACTCAGATTTACCATCCCATATAGCAAGGCGAATAATAAGAGTAAGTCAGTATGGTGATCAATCCATCCCGCACCCAAATCATTACCTTGTATATAGTTTAGCGAATCTCGCATTCTAACACTCGGTCATCCTCACAAGCATTGCAGAATTTCTCTCGTCGACGAACCAAGTTCGGAATAATCCATTGATTCTGCAGGCCAGACAAACATCTATCGTTCCTTCACAACTCTCAGGTTTTGCGTTACTCCTAAAAATCGTCTATCGATAAGGGCATATCCTCTTCCAGGGTTTTTCCTTCAGCAAGAGTGTGCTTGCTTCTTGGTAGGTCCTGGGCCTGTGAGTTATGGCACATCCCATCACTTGCAAACCTTGAACTCATCATCGGGGCAACTGATCGTTATTCCAACATCCAACTTCCTAGTATTCTTAAATCCATCCAATTGTACTGTCTTTCTTCCTTCTATTGACACCAAACTAGGACATGATTACTCATACTCATCATGGAATTTCCATTGATCCATATTTCCGACATCATACCTCCTTTATATCCAATAGTACTTCATCTCTTCATCCTCGTGGGTTATTCCACATACCGAGATAAAAACTTATACTTATGAAGTCCATATTCCACTTCGTGGAACATCATTATCCTTTCCGCGGTCAAGCGTCCTTACAGGGGAATATTGGCCATCTCTGCATGGCACTTCTTCAACAGGGAAACATGAAACACATCTTGAACTCCTGACAGTCCTTCAGGTAACTCAAACTTGTAGGCCACTTCTCTCATACACTCCAAAATTCGGTATGGTCCTACAAATCTCGGGGCTAACTGTCCCTTAACTCCAAATTGTTTAACTCCTCGCAGAGGGGTCACATGAAGACATGCTCTATCTCCAATTTCATAGACTACCTCCTTGAGTTTTTGAGTCTACATAACTCTTCTGCCTGGACTGAGCTACCTTCAGTCTATCTCGAATCAACTTAACATTCTCTTCTGACTCCTTGATCACATTGGGTCCAAACAACTGACGGTCTCCAACTTCATCCCACATACTCTTGGGGCATCACACATATCGAGACAAAACTCATATTCATTTTTGTCCGAAATCCACTCAGTGGAGTATCCTTATCTTTTCCAGGGGTCAAAGGTTCTTACAGGGTACTACCACCCTTAAAATACACAAATCTTCCATAGACCATATTTCTCATATCCTCAAAATGGTCAAAATCCTTCTTCATAGAGTAACAACTCATAAAATCCATATCAGTACCTACGATGCTACTTTATTCATTCTCAAATGATTACAATCTCTTGCTTTTCCATTACATGTCTCAACTCAACACCTCAATATAAAAGAAAATGTTCTCACTTCTACTACTCCACTACTTCTGTTGCAAACTCAACTATCTAGCACAAGTTTCCTTCTCCTTGGGGCATTCTCTGGCAAAGTGCCCTGCTTCATTACAACGAAAACATATTACTTCTGGGAAGATTCGAGGTTTCCTCGTGATTATATAGCCTACTTGGGTCCTTGGCTTCCTTTTTGGGCAATTGTTGTGGTAGTGCCCTGACTCCTTGCACCTGTAACAGGTGATACAACTCAGGTTCTTTCTTTGTAGAAATTGGTTTGTTCCTGGGATCCAATCTACTTCTCTTCCTGGACTTTTCCATTCCAATCAGGGCTTCTATTTCTTGTGGGTCATAATCTACTTCCTCCGTCGGGAATTCTACTAGATTCCCATTCATACAATTCTGGGAGATGTGTCCTTCTCCACATGAATAGCAAGACTTGGTGTAGGGTTTAATTGGTTCCTCTTTGGGTGTGTCCTCCACCTCTTCTTTCATCACAGTTTCTTCTAAAATTCCCATAAGGGCTCCTTTCATTGCTTCTTTCTTCTGTTGGATGGTTCTTTGTACCAAGGGGTAAAAGTGACACTGAGCAGGGTAGTGGGTAGTCCCTTCACACAAGAAACAAGTAATTTGCCTAGTTGGACATTCTTCAACTGGGTGACTTCCTTCACAATTAGGGCATTCATCCTTGTGTTCTTTATGGGTGTGTCCAATTTCTCCACAAATCTTGCATGCACCATGTTTCTTCATATCCTTTCCATAAGGTTTCAACTTCTGGGACACAAACCAAGACTTTGGCAAAGTCAACTTAAATTCTTTCCAAGTGGTTACTCCTTGCCATCCATTCATGGTTTGGTACATCCTCCACCAAGTAGCAGCACCTCTTTCATAGCACAGAAGAGCATGCTGGGTCATATCATGTCCAACTATAGGGTTATTCTCCATGTGATCCTCCATGTTCTGAATCCATTGGTCTGTCTCCAATTGACTCATCGGTCCAGAAAATATAATATCATCTTCATTCATCCTCTATTGGGTCCATGGGTTTGGGGTGAGATAAGAGAGATCAAGAGAGATACACACAATACAAACAATGGTTTTGAAAAGACAGATTTTTTTGTTGTGGCTGTCAAAAAACAACAAACAAATGACAGATCACAATCGTCGCATCTAACGTAGGTGTATACCAGGGGTTTGGTCTTCTAAGGTCAACGTCACCAAACTCTTCAAGTCTTGTTCATGCCTCGAATGGCTTCTTCCGATCGTGTTTGTCCTTCTCAATTTCTTTTGCCAGATCCTCTCTGTTGACAAAAAGTTTCTCGTGACGTCCTTTAATATTCCGGAGTTGCATTTCAAACTTCTGGTTTCAACATCCTTCACATGAACCATGGTACTACTGCCCTTCAGTTCCTGATGAATCTCCTATATCTCGAGGTTGTAGCTCCTCCAGCTTGGCTACTTTCAGCTCCTGGGTCCTGAGTTCTTCACGAAACGCTTCCTCATAAAATATTGCTTTCTGCAGATCCCTCTTAACTTCTTGATGTAATTCTCCAAATCATGGCGATACACCGGCTAAGGTTAAAACTTCTTCTTACTAATAGGTGCTTCATCAGCCTTCTTCCATCAAATCCATTCTAAGGAAATGCATCCTTAACTCAGCACGGTGACAATAGCATTAGTGGGGGATGACATCACGGATAACCGTGTTTCTGCTCTTGTCATTTCCATGAGCTATCTCTCCACAGTTGATATCTCCTGCCTTAGAGTTTCTTGACAAAACTTTGAGGTTTTTAACTCTCCATGTTTTGGTCTTTCTCGAATACACCTTGATCTCGGGTATTGACAACTTCCATAGTCTGCCAAGCTCCATAAGGGTAGCCGTCCTAGGTCATATAAATCTGGGAATTCTTCAGAGCCTTCAAATTCTACTTGTCTTCAGAGTCTTCAACAGCTATAGTTTCCATTATCATAATGTATGGAAAAATCTTCTTCATTCCGAATGGTCTTACTGGTCTGATATCCTGTACTTCTTGGAATGGTCTCATCAGTCGAATCCTCGAGTGGTCAAAAGGGAAAAGGGTATGGTTTCACTAAAGGGAAATTTTGAATAAACTCAGAAGAGAAGAGAGGTAAAAGATCTTTTTGAAAGGGAAAGTTGTAGAGAAAAATCTTTGCTATGGGCTTGCCAGTTTCTAGGGTCACGTCCTACAGTCAACATGTGCTCTGATACCATCTTGTAGCGACCCTACCCGAATGGGTCAAGTCTCTGTGCTTAAGTGTCATCCCTGGATCGGTATGCTGACACACACAGTACTCGAAGGATTTATAACAGAGGTAAATCACATGTATAAAGTAACGTAAATACTATTACCTCAATCCATATAGCGGAAGCAACAAGGTTGTGGATTCCCATCAACACCAACGGCAAATTTGAGTGTAGAAATCGTAACCCTAACGTATCACTTACTCGTCGTAAGATAATCCTGCAACATGAGACGTTGCAGCCCGAAACGGGTCAGTACATTGAATGTACTGGCAAATTCACACCATAGAGAATGATGAATAAAGGCTATCACTACATGCATATTTGGCTGGTGGAAAAGCTCTATGGTTATAAGGTTTTTGCGTAAAGCCTATTTTTCCCTACTGCAAAGGAATAAATTTATTTAACTATCATGGTGGTTGTTGAACATTGAGAATGGTTGACAGCATTCTCAATCCCAATTAAGTAACATCATTAAACCCAATAATATTCATTTAAAGTAACGTGATGAGATCAACAGGATAATCCAAGAACTAGATACTCAAGATGTCCATAACCGGGGACACGGCTAATCATGATTAGTTTATACACTCTGCAGAGGTTTGCGCACTTTTCCCCACAAGACTCGATCGCCTCCGTTTGGTTTCTCGCACTGCAGGGTGTTTGAGAAGACGGATGACGGTGACACAGTCTTTCAGAAGCGCTAGCACCTTACATGTGGGTAGACCGGTACACCTACTTTCCCCTACATCTGCTAGTCTACCCATAAGAGTTCGCACAACTTAGTCAACTATGCCAGAGCCCATAATGGCATGTGGCTGCACACGGAAGTTTCTAGTATGAATAATCTCATGATCCCTTTGGGCCTGGGTGGCGGTCCAAGAAAACAGGCAAGTCCTGGTGACCCCAGGTGCCTCAATCCACCCAGATGTGTGTTAGGTTGCCACCTTAGATAAACCCTAAATTATCAATCTCACATCTGTCATGGATATCACTCACCCAATCCACGTCTACTAGCATATCATGGCATAATAAGCAAACGTAGAAGTAACTCCCAAAGGTTTGATAATAAACAGGTAATAGGTACTACCTCATCTACTTCCCATCCCACAGTTTAATTAGATCCTAATCATGCAATGTGTGAGGATTGATCTAATGCAATAAAACTGGGTTGTAGAAAAGGTATGATCAAAGTGTGAACTTGCCTGCAATGTTGATGAAGATGATTCACACTCGAAACTCTTGATATATCTACTCGTCACACTCCGGTTAATCTATCGTAAGCAAGCAATAGTAACCACACATAAGCAATCACTCAAAAGATCAGAAAGAACGAAGAAAACAATTCGGAAAACATCAAAACCAAGCAAATAACTCTTGCAACATAAAACAATTTCTAACAGTACCAAAATTTATGTGAATTTGGCCTTATTAGAATGTTTAGGTCAAGAGCTTCGATTTGCAAAAAGAATCAACTCAAACGGAGCTACGAAACTCAAGTTATGATCAAATGAAGTTTGAATTCAAATCTGATCTAATTCAAATTTTAAACTTTTCAAAAACATGTTTGAGTTGTATTAATGGATAGAGGGAATCATAATGAAGACGTGGGCGTTGGTTTCGTTGGATTTGGACTAACGAGTAAAAAGTTGTGCTTGTTTGAAGAACAGGGACTATTCTGTAAATAAAGTATTCACATCCAGGTCCCTGGCCGAAAAATAACAGAAAAAGAAAAAGAGTAAAAGGCGGACGTTCACTTATACGGTCTAAACAGTGGACGTTCGTTGTTTAACAAAACCTAAAAAAACAGATCTAGTCTAGGGTTTTTTTAGTTTTAAAAAAAAACCAAACTTAAAGAAAAGAACCGGGGTCGGTTTATACCGGTTCGCAGAGGTTTGGCGGTTTTCGAGAGAAAACCGGCGGCGGCGAGGTTGAACTCCGGCGAGGGCCGTGCGGCTCTGGCGAGCGGGGCAAGGCAAGCCGGCGGAGAGCGGCGCGGTGGCGGTGGCGCGGCGCGGTGGCGGTGCAGCAGCGGCTCCGGCGGGCGAGCGGCGCGGTGGTGCGGCACGGGGTGAGGCGGCGGTGGCAGCAGCAGCTAGCGGCGGCGGCGGCAGTGTGCGTCGGCGGCGTGGGCAGCAAGCAGCGGCGGGAGGCGGTGGTTGCGGGGAGAGGAGAGACGGGGCCCGGGGCGGCGCCCTTTATAGGTGGGGAGGGGAGGCGCGGCTTGGGGAAGGGGTAGGAGGAGGCCGGGGCGGGCACGACGGCCATGGCGGCACGTCGGCAGACTCAGGAGGAGTCCTGGTCAGGGACGGGAGGGAGGCAGCGTGGAGCTGGGCCTTGGCCTGGCTTCGGCTGGGCCGGCCCAGTCGGCGAGGAGGGGTTTTTTTTAAACAATTTCCAGAAAAACATAATCATAAAAACAAAAATAAAAGAAATTTTTTATATAGGCATATAATATATCAAAATTTTCAGAAAAAGATTTTCTACGACATGGGCATTTTTCTAGCATTAAATAAAATACACGCAAAATCAGATAATTCAAACAGTGCTACTGGTCTATTAAAATCCAACAAAAATCATTTAAAAAAATACCAAAATGATTTCAAATTAATTTTTCTCCAATTTTCTAATGTAGGGAATCATGTTACCCTAATTTCCATATACTTTATTTTTGGAGGAAAATAATTTGAATAAAACTCAAATAAATCCAAATTGAAAATTAATTTCAAAAGGACTTGAAATTGATCCTTTGAAACTCCCAACTCATATTTCATAATTTGAAGAAGTCATTTTATCTTCTCTCGTGAAAATCATTGAGTTGCATAAAGTTTCTGAATTGGAAAATATTTCCCCATGAAATTCAAATATTTTTCAAACACCCTTTTTATTTTTAAATGGAAGAAGTCATGTCATCTTCTCTCTAGGGTTTTGTGTTGAAAAGAATTTGAATTCATGGAGATCATAAAAGCAAATATGAAAGTTTGGGAAAGTCCTTTTATTCCCTCTCATTTAACTTTCAAAAGTTTCGAATTCACTCACTTTCAGACAATCAATCAAACAATCAATCAAATCTATCTATTTATTATAACATTCCAAAATTTAGAATTTTGGGATGTTACAGACCGGGTCATTATGCAATAATGAGCAGGAACTTTGTAAATATAATAATGTAGATTTTAGCAATGATGTGTATCCCCCAAGGGCCGGCTTAGTAAGATAATACTGAACCGGGACTTGATATGTACTTCAATGAAAATAACATCTTATAATGTAGCATCCATCGTAGGGCTTGAACCCACGTCCACAATGTTAAGAGTCTTTGTGCTTTACCAACTGAGCAATGAATCCTTCAATATTATGGACGAAAACTTGTGTACCTTGAATTATTGACATGAACAATTGGTAGCCCCAAAGGGCCGGCTCATTATAATATGATGAGTCGGGTCTTTAATAAGACTAGTAAAAATGACTTTGCATTAGCCCCCAAGTGTCATGATGCATGCTTGCAGCGACATGAGACTTGCATGTGATCTCGATTTCAATAATGTAGCCCCCAAGTGTCGGGTTGTAAGCCTGCAGTGACTCGGGACTATTCCTTCAATTGTAGACTAAATCATATCTATTGATAATATGATAGCCATTGCGCTAAAGCAACTTTGAAAACCTCAATAATACCGGTTATTAATAACCATAAAAATCCAGCCATGTTGGCTATTCAAGATAACATAATCCGGTGAAAACCTTATTCATTCAATATCATAATGAAAATTCAGCCAAACTTGGCTATTTGAATAATATAACCCAATGATTTATAAGCGCATGATTCCAATGGCGCAATCCAAATATATATATACTGGCGACTTATAGTCCAAATCCAGGCCGGTTTAACAAACATGTTTCTGCATACAACAAGTTTAAAGTGTCCTGGCGGTTTACCACCGGACGGGTCATAATGGCCAACATATAACCCGGGTTTATAACCAAGGCTGCACTTTAGAATAATCAAATATGAAATATATCATACCTGTGACATTGAATCACATTGTTGGTTTTACCAACTTTTTGTAGTAAGAGTGATAACCCAAATCTTGAGTACTGATAACTCCTTCCATATTGTGCCGGTTTATGATAAAACCGTGCCGGGTTGTAATAAATGCCGGTTTAACCACATATAATACTGGCGACTCGTAGTCAAACCAGACCGGGCTGATAGTCTCCGGATTATAACTTGATCGTGTACTGACAACTTGTAGTTGAAAGCCGAGCCGGGTTGATAAACACCGGTTTACTCCATAATAGGATGGTAACAGAAAATCAAACCGGGAAGATAGCCTCCGGATTAAGATTTGACCGTGTTCTGTCAATTTGTATTTGACAGTCGAACCGGTTTAAGAATTGTCAATTTAAAAACGCAACAAAAATAAAAGAAACAGTTATCAAGGAAAATATTGAAGCAAAGGCAATGATAAAACCATTTGCAAAAAGAGGCTTATTTAGCCGATCAGATGGTGTTACCATGGTCGGACACGACCAAGCTCCCCAATGGTGTAGCTATGGTTCATGTCAGCCAGGTCCCCAAATGAAACCGTGGCATTATGCCGATCAAGAGGCGTGGCAATGGTTCGGGTTCGACCAAGCCCCCAAGTGATTCTATGGCCTTAGGCCGATCAAGAGGCGTGACTGGTTCAGACTTGACCATGTCCCCATGTGATCTGGTGGCTTTCGCCTATCAAAAGGTGTTGCATTGGTTCGGACACGACCAAGCCCCCAAGTGATGTTTATAAAATTTTCAAGGGGTAAACCGGAGGCCGCTTTAAGACAGAACAACTCCGTGTAACCACGCATGATGTAAAAGAACAGAGACCCCACTTTATGAAGCAGACGCCCCCATGTGATCAATAATATGTCTGGCCAGTAAGGAGGGATACCCATGTTTGAACCGCGCATCATGGCAGTAGGTCCTCTTCGGCAATTTTTAACTTTTTGCAAGAGATAAATTCTTCTTTGAACCGGGATCTTGAAACGGATATTGAGAGCTTCGAAGCTTTGTGGGAGACATCTTTCCCTTGAACCGGATTTTAAACAGGAATCTTCATTTTAGCCGGAAATTTTCTGATGGCCTTTAAACTCGAACTTGCGAGAAGTTAATTCCTTTTTGAACCAGAAATTCTTAAACCGGATTTGAGAGCTTCAGAGCTTTGTCGGAGAACAAATTTCCCTTGTATCGGATTGTAAACCAGAATCCTTTTCTGATGACCCAAAGCTTCTTCATTGACCCGAGATTTTGTAACTGTCATATACTTTCTAATCTGGAAATCTTCTGACAGCACCATGTGAATCCGGGACCGGGTTATCTTTCCCTCCAACGTATTGGGGTTCTTGACTTCACTGAAAATCGGCAACGTTTGCTAAGTCATATCATTGTAGCCCCCAAGTCTCAAGGTGACTCGAGGAGTTGGCTTGAGATTCTCCATATTTGACCGTGATATAAATTGACATAACTTGTATATCATTGGTGTTGATAGCACGATGTGAATCCATAGAAGGTTGAGGTGACTGCGGAGGGTTGTAAATGATCCCATATGAGCCGTGTCAGCAACTCGGCCAATGGTTCCTTCCAACTGGCGATTTGAAGTTAATCAAAACTGTAGTGGCGGCGACTTGTGCGCCTGCCCATTGAACCATCCAGTGCAAACGACGGTTGATGATAATTTGTCTCCAATTTGAAAGAAAACCAGGCTACCCAAGCTGTGACTTGCTCATACCCAATAAACAGCTCATGCAGACAGGTGCGGCCCAGTATGTTGATGTAGACCAGGCCGTGAGAGACGGACAGCGAAGACGACCGCGGATTTCAAAGGCGGCACAGACAGATGAGTCGGTCGCGGCATTGTAAACCGCCGTGGACGGGCGACTTAGCCACGTCATATTGATGTAAACCGGTCTGCAGAATGGCGGTTTGCACATATATTCACCGAGCTTGATGGCATGGTAAGATACTACCGCATTCATAATGGTTGCGCGAGTTTATACATCCATGACACAGCCATAGCTTTTGCAATGAACAATTGTCCTGCATAAACAATATTGCAGACCAAGGCACAGGTAAACTGTTCTTTGACAAAAATAATATGTGCTAATAAAATATATTTTAGATGGATATCACCTGATGTGCTAGGCCGGAAATTATCCGCCATCGACTTGATGATCACCACAGTGATGCTAAAATTAATCACGGCCGAGTTAACCGTAGGAGCAGACAGATGAGTCGGCCCGGTGTTGTAATCCGGTGCGGCCGAGCAAGTTGTCCTCCATGTTGTAAGCCGGTGTGGACACATGAACTGGTGGCCATGGCGGACGGGCGAGTCGTCCGTGGTGTTGTAAGGTGGTGCAGACGGGCGAGTCAGCCGGTACGTTGACGTAAACCGGACCGCGACACCCTGTTCGTGAAGCCACGCGATACAGCCGAACGTGCACCCGTGGTATAACACCACCCCTTTTTCTTTTAATAGTTGCTCTGCGTAAAAATATTACAGGCCAGAGTAATTATTGTCGAATGAATTAACATGTACTGATAAAATACATAGAAACGATAGCAACTGGTATTTTTTGCCGGACGCTGGCGCCGCATAATGCATAGTGCTGCTTTTGTTTTGACAAAAGAGTTGATTGGTTCTGTGTCTTGTAATGCCTGAGGTCTCCACATAACCTGGCCGGAATTTTTTGAACCGAAATTTCTGGAACTGGAGTTTCTTGATAATCCGGCCGGAACTTTTGATAATCCGGAACTTTTGAACCGGAACCTCTTGATAATCCAATCGGAATTTTTGATAATCCGGAACCTTTTGAGCTGGAACCTCTGTATAACCCGGTCGAAACTTTTGATAATCCGGAACCTTTGAACCGGAACCTCTTGATAATCCAACCGGAAATTTTGATAATCCGGAACCTTTTGAGTTGGAACCTCTTGATAATCCGGCCGGAACTTTTTGCTAATCCGGAAGTATTTGATAATTCGGAACTTTTCTGTAGCCGAAGTCGGAACTCTTTGACGACTTGGACAGAACCTTTCGGCGATGCGGCTGGAACCCTTCGGCGATTCGGACTGAACTTTTCGTCGAGGCGATCGGAACTTTTTGATGATTCAGACAGAACCTTTCGTCAAGACGGTCGGAACTTTTCAATGATCCGGCCGGAAATTTCCGATGAACCGGCGGAACGTTTCGATGAGCCTGACGGAACTTTTTCGGCGAGCCGGCTGGAACTCTTCGACAAACCAACCGGAACTTTTTCGTTGAGCCGGACGGATCTTCTCAATCCCCGAGATGGCGCCCTCCAAGAACTCAACACCACCGTGCGCAGGCCCCACGATGGGCGCCAACTGTCGTATGAACACGAATGCCGACGCTAGATATTGTTGGATGTAATCCGGGCGAAACATCAGATGGTGATTCATTGCTCTGTACCCAAAATACGAGCTGGTTGCCCTCGTTCCTCACGTGACGATGTACCAAAGGTGTTTTGTATAATGATGAGGTGGCGCTGGAGGATGCCGGGGTCGCCCAGGATCGCTGCCGGTCGCTGGAGGCCGAGCTAGAGACCGTGCAGAGGGAGCGCACGAAAGAATCCTGAGGCCGCAAGGTGGAGGAGGAGGAGAAGATGAAGGACCGAGAGGACGCCGTCAGGGATCGCGACACCGAGCTGGAGCAGTTGGCGAAGGCGCAGGCCACGGAGCGCAACCGGCTGGAGGAGCTGGAGTAGAAGCTGAAGGTGGAGAAGGCCAGCTTGAAGCCAAGGCAAAGGTCCTAGCTGAGGACCGCGCGGCCTTCAAGCTACTCGAGGAGAGGTCTCGGACGGCGCTGCGGTCACTCTATGAGAAGGGCTTGGAGGAGCCGCTGGCCGCCGGCGACGAGGGCCTCGCCCAGCCGCTTCCTTATCTGGTCGATGCGCTTGAGGATGTCGTGAACGTTATCGGCCCCATGACAGAGGAAGAATCCCGCGCTCTTTCCTCGGCCGCGTTAATGCGCGTCTTCAGCCACCTCCATCTTCGTGATCCTTCCTCCCGCCTTGATGAGCTGCTGGAGCCTGTGGATGACGAGCATTGCGCGGCCGCAACCGCAACCGTGAAGGGTCAGGTGAAGGTCCTACTGAAGAAGTTTCGCGCCTTCGCTCCCGCGCCCCCGACCGATGGTGCTACTGATCCTGCAACTCCGGCTGGTGGTACAGGTGAAGGCGACGCCTTTGAAGAAGAAGCATGCCTTGCAGGCGACGATGGTGTCCAGGGATGACGGGGTGACTTGCTGGCAGCTCCTTTCCTGTTTAGTTTCTGCAATATGCACCATGCCTCGTGGAGGCGTTAAACTCGTGTTCGGTTTCAGGAGAACAATATGTCTTGTAATATTTGCTTTGAAATTCTACGATTTCCTTTCCATTTTCTTTACGTTTTACGTCGGTAGGGCCCGACCCTGCGCATACCTCAGCCGCCATTGGGCCGTCCGGATCACCAGGACAGACCAAGGAGTGAGGGGCTACGTGATCAGTTAGGCTCTTGAGTCGCGATGCTCAGGAGTCCCCCTTGACGCACAAACAACCTATAGAAAGGAGATCTGGGAGTAGGCCTAGTGTTCTACGTCAGCAGTGCCCGACCCCGCGCATACCTCAGCCGCCATTGGGTCTTCCGGATCACCAGGACGGACCAAGGAGTGAGGGGCTACGTGGTCAGTTAGGCTCCTGAGTCACGATGTTGAGGAGTCCCCCTCGACATTCAAACGACCTTCGTACCTTGGCTCTGCTTGGGAGGGCGCACGACGACCAGGTCCGAGGGACCTGGCAGGGTGGCGTACGCTTGGGCGTGACCCGAGCGCAGCCCCCTCGCTCAACTCTCCCGAGGGGTGGTGTTGTGATGAGGACAGACACTGAGCTCGGAGGCTCCCTGAGGTTGATGCGGCCGTGAGGCCGCCCTCAGTTGGTTATCAACAGCGCGGAGCATAGCGCTTCCGCACTTGCATGGGCATAGCCGCTCCTCGGCAGTGTCGACTGCCAGTGCGGAGCATGGTGCTTCCACTGGCACGTGGGAGGGGACTCCCTACTACGCAGAGCCCTCGGGGCGTGAACAGCCCCGCCCTGACATGTGGCTTGCACGACAGGGCTAGACGAGGTGTGTCTGGGTACTCGTGAGCCAGTGCGGGACTCACGAGGCCCTACCTCAAGGCGGGTTGCGCCTGGTCTTGGTTCTTGATGGCTGTGGTGTTCCTGCGAGATGGTTAGGCAACCTGCGCCGAATGAACTTCCTGAGGCTATCGCACGAGAAGGCCAAGCACCAACGACCCCAGGAGGTGACGTGAACGGGGCCGGTCCGCCAGACAGAGCTCAGCCGTTGGATTTATCGATGCTGCATGGACGGGCCGAGCACAGACGCCGTGCCTAGCCTTCTTATGCGAAGGATCTTGAAGAAAGACGATTGACGCACGGCTCCCATGGTGGGTGACAATCAAGCAGGTGATAACCATAGATAGATTATGCATGAAAAGAAAACTAGCTTAGGTAGATGTAAGAACGATACATGCCACTGGGTCGGACCCGAGCGACCTGGGGATGATGCAGCCCAAGGGGCGCCCCAGCAGGGTGAACTAAAGACATAAAGGGATACATGCCACAGGGAAAGACCCACGTGGCCTGGGAATTATGCAGCCCAGGGGGCGCTCCCAGATAAATAAACTTGGAAAATGTCGCCTGGTTTGGTTGTTGAAGGAGTGTTGGGGTAGCTGAAGACGTGCGCTGAAGAAGTCGCTCCTCATGAGCCATCGAGGCCCAGAGCCTCGAGAGTCTCTGGAGGCTTAGGTGGCCTCCTGAGGACCGTCTCTGTCTCCGCTAGGACTGCGTGATGCCTGGCCTCCTGACCTGCCAGGATGCTCCACAGGTTGTGCTGGAAGGCGGCTGCCACGCTCGGTAGGCCAAACAACATGCAGACGTAGTTGTGAGGAGGACCCTCACACCGTCCAGCACACGAAGGCCAGAAGCGCTCCTGAGATGCGGCCCTGTTGAACCCTGGGATGTTGATGCAGACGCGCAGCTCACCACCCTCGTGTGGATGGGGAGCAGCGCCAGGTGGGCGGCGGTCGGCGCCCATGGCTCTTGCATCCTGCAGCTCCTGAGTGGCCTTGGTGATGAACTCCTGAGCGCCGGGCGCTCCTTGCCCGGTGCCCTCTTGAGGGAAAACGTGCCGCGAAGCATGCCTCCATGTGGTGCCCGAGTGCCTCCCTCGTGATGCTGGCTAGGTCCGAGGCCCTCCAAAAAAGAGCTCTCGAGCCCTACCCGAGGAGGGCGCCGGGCGCGCCTCCCTATGCAAGGGAGGGAGGCACCCCAGGCGCGGGAGCCGATCCTGGGGTGGCGCCGCTGCAGGCGCCGCTCCCCTAAGGCCCAGTGCGGAGTAGCTTCTTCTTCTTCTTGGGGTTGGCCTCAGGAGGGTACTATACACCCACGCCACCAGGGTCTTCGATTGCTGCAGCTTGGAAGGCGCGCTCGAGGGAGCACACTACATCTCTTTCTTCGTAGGGGACTGTGATGATTCCGCCGCTTCCCGACATCTTGAGGATGTTGTAGCCATGGTGGGTAACTGCCATGAATTTGGCTAGCACTGGGTACCCGAGGATGGCATTGTACGGCAGGCGGATGTGGGCGATGTCGAAGTCGACGAGCTTGGTGTGGTAGTTCTCACGCTGATCGAAGGTGACAGGGAGACGAACTTGCCCTATCGGAATGGTGGAGCCGTCAGTCACTCCTGAGAAAGGCTTGGTGGGCTGGAGCTGACCGTATGGAACTTGAAGGCTGTCAAACGTCTCGACGGACAGGACACTGAGCCCTGCGCCACCGTCGATGAGGGTCTTGGTGACTTGGAAATTGCTGATGATGGGTGAACAGAGCATCAGGAGGACGTCGGCGGTTGCCACGCATTTGAGTTGGTCTGTCGAGCTAAAGGTGATGGCGTACTTGGACCATCTAAGAGGGCACATGGCCTCGAGCTTGCGAAGGGCAGCATTCACCTCGTGAGAGAACTGCTTGAAGATGCGCTGGGAAGCTGGGGCCTGAGCACCACCCAAGATGCAGGCGATCGTGCGCACTCTTGGAAGCCCCCAGCCCCTTTGTCCTGTTGGTGGTCGTTGTTCCTTCTTGGTGGCGGTGGCAGCAGAGGGAGACCAGGGTTTCCCTAAGGACGGTCCTCACGAGGCTGGTCCCTCCAGGCACCCTCACGAGGCTGGTCCTGCCAGCGGTCCTCGCGAGGTTAGTTGCGCCACCCCTGGCGGGGCCCGCGGTCGTCCCAACATCCTCCACCTCGTCCACCTCCTCGGCCATAGCCCCAGTCGTTGCACTCAGGGTGTCAACCAAAGTGTCCATCTCGAATGGCCCTGAGCTCTTGACAGTCGTTGGTGTTGTGGCTGCGCACATTGTGGAAGGCGCAGAATGTTGGCTGCCCTTGGACGACTCAGGGAGGTCTCGGCCGCGCTTTGTCTCTGGCTCTGCCACGAGTACGGCCACTCCTTTGCGCTTCACGTCCTTGACCTTGGCCTTCTTCTCCTCTGGATCCGCAATAGGGAGCTCGAGGAGGGAGAGACGCCCCTCTTCAGCGCTTGCACACTTCGTTGCTATGTTAAACAGATCCAAGGTCGTGCACAACTCCTCATGGATGGTGAGCTCCTCCTTCATCTTGATTTCGCAGACGCCATCAGAAAACGCTCAGATGATGGCCTCGTCCGTCACCTTGGGGATCTTGAGGCGCATGCTGTTGAAGCGCTGGATGTATTTCTGCAGGGTCTCTCCCAGCTGTTGCTTGATGCGGCACAAGTCACCCGCGGCCAGGGGGCGGTCGCGAGTGCCCTGGAAGTTGGTGATGAAGTGGTCGCGCATCTCATCCCAGGAGGAGATCGAGCCCGGGGGCAGGTTTAGGAGCCATGAACAGGCGCCGTCTTTGAGAGCCATGGGGAACCAGTTCGCCATGACCTTTTCGTCGCTGTTGGCCGCCTGGATGCTCAGTTCGTAGAGCTATAAGAACTCCGCAGGGTCGGGGGTGCCGTCGTAGCGAGGAGGCAGGTCCGGCTTGAACTTACCCGGCTAGACGATGCCACGCAGCTCAGAAGTGAAGGCGCGGTAGCCTGCCGTGGCCACCGGGCCCGTCGTGGAGGCGGAGCTTGATCTTGGTGTCCCTGCGCCGCCAGGCAAGTGGCGCATGGCCCTGCCGCGGCAAGCGATCCTGACGTGGCGGTGCTGGGAGTGGTGGAGCGTTTTCTTGCGGACCGGGAATCTCTTGGCAGCTTCTTTCTTCGTGCGCGGGCACACAACACGGTGGATCATGCTGCGGGACCGCACATCTTGTAGTGAGGATGCCGTTTTGACGCGGAGGGGGCGCATGCGCTCCATGAGCCATGCATCTTGGTGCGGGGTCGCCGTCTTGATGCGGAGGGGGCGGAGGCGCTCCGTGAGCCACATCGCCCGCAGCCGGGGGCGGGCGAGGCAACGAGAGGGATGGTGCAGGAGAGCCCCACGCGGTGCTGATGAGCTCGGCGATGCGGTCCAAACAGTCCTCGTAGAGGTCGTCGACTGGGTGGTAAAGCAGGAGCTCGCGAGCCATGAGCAGTGCGGCCTGCACGTCCGTGGGTGCACGGTGAGCGTGAGACGATGAGCCGGCCGGAGTTAGCGATGGGGTGGCGGTGCGGCCGTCTCGCCTCATGGAGGGGTGTAGTGAGGAGGCTTGCTGCTCGTTTGCCGCCGGGCCGGTAGAGGCCTTGGCGGCGGGTGACGGAGAACAACGGGGAGGCCCGCCGACAGGGCTGTCTGAGCAACGTGAGTGGCGAGAGCAGCCCGGCGCTTAGCACGGTCCCGGCGATCGTCGGCCATGAACTTGGTGGAGTGGCGAAGCGCGAATTGACGAGAGGAAAGCTTCGACGCACCCCTACCTAGCGCGCCAAATGTCAGATTTCGGGTTCCAGCAAAACCCTTAAGGTTCGAACACTGGGGTGCGAGCGAAGATCTCTCCCCCCTCTCTAGCTCGCACATATCATGATCTCACGGCCTAGCTCGACGAACCCAAAGAACAAGAGACACAAGAGTTATACTTGTCGGAGTAATGGGCCACGAGTAGGCTAACCCGAGGCCCATAACCTTTCAAGACATCGGGGCTGACTGCGCCCCTCAAGACTCCAGATGAAGAGCCGCCTTCTGGAGGCCGGTTGAAGGAACAGTCGACTACCCGCATGTGGCCTAGTCCTAGAGGCGAGGTCAAGACCGGCCGACTCCCGCCTGGTGGCTTCCAGAGAAGCCAGCCACGGGGAGTCGGCCCAAGGCACCAACGAAGCCCATGCCCTCATCAGGGGGATGGGACGGGGAGTGGTAACAGTAAAGCCCACTCCCTCCCCTTTTCCAAGGGATGTCTAGGCCACAATGCGCTGTACCAACGGAGATCTCCATCTGGCGCGGCACTATTGCCATGCCATCCCTGACATCAGCAACAGTGGGCGGAGTCCTGCACCCACGACGGCCTGTCAGTACGGTCCACGGATGACGGGCCCCACCGGTCAGCGAGAGTCCAGAAGACGGCAAGAGCGCCACCAGCCGGACCCGTAGGGAGCCAGTCCCTGGGAGTCGGCCTGCCCCTCCCACGGGCCCCCCGCGCCATTAACCAGACAAGACAGGGAGTGGCTACAGTGATCATCCGCCAGGCGGTGGGGCTGTAGCCATGACCCCATGACCAAGCCCGCATCATTAGAAGCACAACTACAGTAATCAGCAGCCGGCAAGACCCGCAAGCGGCGGGTACGGCCTGTCGGCTCCGTACCGGACCAGTCGGTGGGCGCCAGCAGTCGGCAAAAAGGCCGGCAAGTGAAGAGACTAACGGCTGGGCCCTGCGCCCAGTCAGTTTACCATTGTGCCCCTGGGGGGTAGGCCTATATAAACCGCCCAGGGCACCCATACAAAGGGTTCCACCCATTAGAACTAGACCGGATCATAGAGGGAGGAGAGAGCTAGCCCTGCCTTCTCCTACCTCCAGCATACAGCTCGAGGAGCGTCCTTGTACTCCCTTTGCCTTAGTGATCATGCGGAGACCCCGCAGAGCAGGACTAGGGGTGTTATCTCCTAGGAGAGCCCCGAACCTGGGTAAAGTACGCCGGCGTTCTTGTCTACGCCTTATCCCGCTTCCGGGCACCGGTGACGTTCTACTCGATCCCACCATGATAAGCCATCCGTTGGCATATGTCGCATCCAACCCCCGACATTTGGCGCCCACCTTGGGGCGAGGTGTACCGTCGTCCGGAGACCTGTTTTGGACGGGAACCCTTTTCCTCCCTGGCGAGCGCAGCCAGCGCGGCACGCTAGACGGAGTCTGCGCCGACGCGCTGCATGGCGCTGAAATCGCCTGCGCGGCCAGTTGCCTCGCCGATCTTGTCGGTAGTGTCCGCCTCTCCGACGAGCCCGCATCCGACGCGGGCATAGGCGGCCCCGAGAGCCTCCTCGATCGACTCCACATCGCCAGCGAGCCAGCTAGGGACTTGGAGTCCGTAGGCTCCACTGATCCGATGTTGGTCGACGCCGACACCGCGTCGCTTGACACGTTCCCCACCAATGTGGTGGTCTATGATGAGCCGCTCCCTTGCGCGGAGAGCGGAGGAAGCACCGTTACGGAAGTGCTTGTCATTAGTCATGGCGAGCACTCCGGCGGGGGTGATTATGACCCGCTCAGCGCGGCATTGCAAGACCTGGCAGGGCCCATTCCCGAAGACGCCAACGCAGAGACGCTGGAGGCATGCCGCCTTCAGCTAGTCGAAGGCGCCAAGAAGCTGGCCAGCATGAGACGCCTATCAGAGGCCTACCAGCGCGAGATGGACCATGCTGTGGGCGGCATGCCGGCTCTAGCTGGACCCAGCCGCCTTGGCACGGTCCACCAGCGCGGCGTGGCCATCGCCAACCTGTTTGGGGCAAATCGCCCTGTTTATGCCATGCCTGCGGAGAACATCCAAGCCGCCCAGGCGGCGGCGGACGAGCTAAATAAATTCAAGGGCGAAGAACGTCGTTTGATGACGGAGCGCGTCTAGCGACTCCTTGACGCGGCTGCGGAGCAGAACGAGGCCGGCTGCCGCACTGATGCGCCGCACCGGCAGAATGACGACATGCCTCCCCGCCGAGACCAAGGTGCGACATCTCGGACGCCGACTAGTGGCGTCCGTGGAAGAAAGGACAAGGAGCCGGCTGCCAGCCGCAGTCGGACTCGCATTACCATAGAGCATGACCAAGACGGCTACCCAAGAGCAGTGGAACGATGGGACGACTGTCCACCTCCTCCCCCTCGCAGGGAAAGGCGAGTCTCCCCGCCGCCTGTTGATCACCCGATGCTCAGCGACCGCCTTGGCCGCCGAGAGGGAGTCAGAGAGAATGACGCCCGCCACCGGATCGACCATCTCCACCGATCCCTAGCGCTTAAAGAAGAAGATGAGTTGGGTCCGCCATGTTTTGGCCCCCGCAATCGAGATGAGCCCTTCCCCAAAGGGTTCACACTCCCAAGAGACACACCCAAATACACTGGCTCCGTGAAGCCGGAAGACTGGCTAGTTGACTACTCCACGGCCGTCAGCATAGCAAATGGCAACAAGCGTGTTGCCTTGAAGTACGTTCCGCTCATGCTCCAGGGCACGGCCCGGACATGGCTGAATAGCTTGAAGCCCCGCAACATCAATAGTTGGGTCGACTTCACCGATGCCTTCATCCGCAACTTCACCAGCACGTACAAGCGGCCACCCAAACCTCGCCAGCTCTCCTTGTGCGTACAAGGCCCCAACGAGTCAACTCGCGACTACCTCACGCGCTGGGCCGCGCTCCGCAACTCCTGTGAGGGCGTGCACGAGGTGTAGGCCATTGAGTACTTCACTGCAGGATGCCGAGAGGGCACCCTCCTCAAGCACAGGCTTCTCTGCGATGAGCCGAAGACCCTCGACGAGCTGCTGATCATAGCAGACAAATATGCCACAGCAGACTTCTCCATGAAGACAGAGATCCAAGTTAGTGCGACAGGCAAGGTGGCTGCCCAGGCTCCTCGAACCCTGGCTGGAGATGCCAGTCGACGTCAGTATCAGAATGACCACAAGAGCAAAGCCCCACAGCCGGCTTCCACCATCCGACAGGTGGCGACAGTCAAAGACCAGCAGCCGGAAGAGCTACCTCCGCCCAAACGTCAGAAGGGCGGCAAGCCCAACTGGCTGCCGGCTTTCTCATATGAGCAGACTTTGGATGGACCCTGCAAATTCCATAGCAGCGCGAAGCCGTCCAAGTACACCACTCGGAAGTGCCACTGGCTCACCAGGATCGCCAAGGGATACGGCCTTTTGCCTCCCCCACCTGCTGGGCAGCCGCCTCCTCCTCCCCCCTAGCAGCCGGCGGTCAGACCAGTCGGCACGATACAAGACGAGTACCCAGAAGAGCATGGAACATATGTCGTATTCACCAGCGTGGCCGATGATCAATGCAGCAGGCGACTGTGGCTGCAAGAGGTGAATCAGTAGCATTTGAGACACCAGAGTTCATGCATTGGTCTGAGAAGCCCATCAGCTAGAGCAGAGCTGACCACCCGGAAGTAATGCCCAAACCTGGCTCCTATGCCTTGGTTTTGTACGCTACCTTTGCCATGGACAAGTGAGCTGCTCGCTTCTCCAGAGTCCTGATAGACGGCGGCAGCAACATCAACATCCTGTACAAGGATACCATGGAGAAATTAGGAATCAGACAGAGGCAGCTTCAGTCCAGCCGGACAGTGTTCCATGGCATAGTTCCTGGCCTTTCCTGATCACCAATCGGCAAGATTCTGATTGACGTCCTCTTTGGAGACAAAGATCATTTCCACCGAGAGTCAATTTGGTTTGAGGTGGTGGACCTTGAGAGTCCATACCATGCGTTACTTGGCCAACCTGCCCTGGCCAAGTTCATGGCTGTCCCCCACTATGCCTACCTCAAGATGAAGATGACGAGTTCCAAGGGGATTCTGACCATAACTGGCGACTACAAGAAGTCATCTGCCTGCGCAGTAGAGAGCAGTCGGCTGGCCGAGTCCCTCGTGATCGCAGCTGAGAAGCGGCTCCTTGACCGGGTTGTGGCGATGGCAAGCAAGTAGCTAGAGATGTCGCCCGATCCCAAGGAGTCGGAAGTTGAGGGCTCGTTCAAGCCAGCCAAAGAAACGAAGAAGATACCCTTGGACCCGGAGCACCTGGAGAGGTACGCTGTCGTAGGTGCAAACCTCGACAGCAAATAGGAAGGCGAGCTCATCGATTTCCTCTGTGAGAATCGGGATATCTTCGCATGGTCCCCCAAAGACATGCCAGGTGTCCCGACGGATTTCTCCGAGCACAAATTACATGTCCGATCCGATGCCAAGCCAGTCAGGCAGCCCTTGCACCGCTTGTCAGAAGAGAAGAGAAGAGTTGTTGGAGAAGAGATAGCCCGGCTGCTGGCAGCCGACTTCATCATGGAGGTGTTCTTTCCAGAATGGCAAGCCAACCTGGTCCTGGTACTGAAGAAGAACAAGCAATGGCGAATGTGTATTGATTACACTAGCCTCAACAAAGCATGCACCAAGGACCCGTTCGCTTTGCCAAGGATCGACCAAGTGATAGACTCCACAACCGGACGCGAGCTGTTGAGTTTCTTGGATGCAAATTCAGGATATCACTAGATTAAGTTGAACCCGGCCGACAGACTAAAGACCACCTTCATCATGCCGTTTGGAGCCTTCTGCTACTTGACCATGATGTTCGGCTTGAGAAATGCCGGCGCCACCTTCCAACGTTGCACGCAGAAGTGCCTCCTCAAGCAACTCGGCAGAAACACCCACATTTACATGGACGATGTGGTGGAGAAGACGAAGAAGCATGGAACATTGCTGGAAGACCTCAAGGAGACCTTTGAGAACTTGTGCCGATTTCAAATCAAGCTCAACCCGGAGAAATGCGTCTTCGGAGTACCAGCTGGCCAGCTTCTTGGCTTCCTAGTCTCTGAACGCGGCATAGAATGCAACCCTATGAAGATCAAGGCCATTCAGAGGATGGAAGTACCCGGTCGACTGCTGGACGTACAAAAGTTCACCGGCTGTTTGGCATCCATCAGCCGATTCATCAGTCGACTGGGCGAGAAGGCTCCCCCCTGTACCAACTCATGAAGAAGACCACTTTTTTCGAGTGGAACCACAAGGTGGATGAAGCTTTTCTCCAACTAAAGAAGATGTTGACTACTCCACCTGTCCTGGCGGCTCCGACTCCTAAGGAACCCATGCTCCTCTACATCGCCGCCACCAGCCGAGTAGTCAGCACAGTCATCGTGGTAGAGCGCAAGGAGGAAGGCAGGGCACTACCAGTACAGAGACCAGTATATTATTTGAGTGAAGTACTGTCGACCTCCAAGCAAAACTACCCCCACTACCAGAAGATGTGCTACGGCGTGCACTTTGCCGCCAAGAAATTGAAGCCTTACTTCCAAGAACATCCAATCACTATGGTCTGCACAGCTCCACTAGCCGAGATCATCGGGAGCCGGGATGCTTCAGGCCGAGTGGCCAAATGGGCCATAGATTTGGCCCCCTACACCATCTACTACCAGCCTCGCACCGCCATCAAGTCGCAAGCGCTGGCCGACTTCCTCGTCGACTGGGCCGAGACCCAGTATCTGCCGCCAGCACCCGACTCCAGCCATTAGCGAATGCATTTTGACGGCTCCAAGATGCGCACCGGCTTGGGAGCCGGCATCGTCCTCACCTCTCCCAAAGGAGACAAGCTCAAATATGTGCTGCAAATCCATTTTGCCGCCTCCAACAATGTCGCCGAATACGAGGCACTCATTCACGGGCTCCGGCTGGCCAAAGAGCTTGGCATTCGCCGGATCCTGTGCTATGGTGAATCCGACTTGGTGGTCCAGTAGTCGTCAGGCGATTGGGATGCCAAAGACGCAAACATGGTGAGCTACCGCTTCCTCGTACAGCAACGCAGTGGATATTTTGAGGGGTGCGAATTTCTCCATGTACCAAGAAATGACAACGACCAAGCAGACGCCCTGGCTCGAATCGGCTCCATCCGTCAAGCAATACCGTCCGGCGTCGCCCTTCAGCGCCTCCTCAAGCCGTCTGTCAAGCCATCGCCAGAGTCAGACTCCATCTTTGTGCCGGCTCCTCCTGAAGCAGTCGGATCCGACTCGAGAGCCCCCGCAGACGGCACGGGCATTCCGGCAGGTGGCGCGGGGGTTGTGACAGTCGCACCCGGCCCGGGTACTGCGGCGGTCGGCCCGGAAACTTCAGAACCCGGCCCGAGGACTGCGCCAATCGGCCCAGGGACTTCACCGGCACAGCAGGCGGTTGCCGACTCCAACCCGCCGCCTCCCGGCCCAGCCGCCCTTGTCCAAGTCGCAGTCATGACTGTTGCAGAAATTGCAGCACCTTCATGGGCCCAGCCCATCCTCAAATTCCTGGTGAACAAAGAGCTTCCAACTGATGAGATCTTAGCTCGACAAGTGAAACGCCGGGCGGCAGCCTACACCATAGTCAACAGAGAGGTTGTAAGGCGCAGTGTCACTAGTGTCTACCAACACTGCGTGGAGCCGGAGCAAGGCCACACAATTCTCAAGGACATCCATCAAGGCGAGTGTGGCCACCACGCGGCTTCAAGAGCACTCGTCGCCAAAGCCTTCCGCCATGGTTTCTTCTGGCCGACTGCTCTTGAGGACGCCAAGGCCTTGGTCCAAAAATGCAAAGGGTGCCAGAAGTTCCGCTCCAAGCCACATCAGCCGGCTTCTGCACTCAAGACTATTCCCATTGCCCGGCCCTTTGCTGTTTGGGGCCTGGACATGGTGGGACCATTCAAGACGGCCTGAGGCGGCTTGACTCACTTACTTGTCGCAGTGGACAAGTTCACCAAGTGGATAGAAGCAAAACCAATCAAGAAGTTGAATGGTGCGACTGCTGTGACTTTCATCTGCGACATCACAATTCGGAACGGCATACCGCACAGCATCATCACCGACAACGGCACAAACTTTGCCAAAGGTGCCTTGGCCCGTTTCTGCGCGACGCAGGGCATCCGACTGGACTTAGCGTCCGTTGCCCATCCATAGTCCAACGGCCAGGTAGAGCGAGCAAATGGCCTCATCCTGTCCGGCATCAAGCCTCGACTGGTCGAGCCTCTAGAGCGCTCGGCCGGCTGCTGGCTTGACGAGTTGCCAGCCATCCTCTGGAGCCTACGCACAACCCCAAACAAGTCAACCGGCTTCACGCCCTTCTTCCTCGTCTACGGTGCCGAAGCCGTCATCCCACCGGACATAGAATTCGACTCCCCTCGAATCACCATGTACACCAAAGAGGAAGCAAAAGAAGCACGTCAAGACGGCGTCGATCTGCTGGAAGAGGGCCGGCTGTTGGCACTCAGCCGGTCCAGCATCTACCAGCAGAGCCTGCGCCGATACTACAACCGAAAGGTCAAGCCGAGATCTTTCCAAGAAGGAGACCTTGTGCTCCGGCTGATCCAGCGAACAACCGGCCAGCACAAGCTCTCAGCACCTTGGGAAGGCCCTTTCATCATTAGCAACGTGTTGGGCAACGACTCCTACTACCTGATCGACGCTCAGAAGCCCCGAGCACGCAAGAGGGACGACTCCGGCAAAGAGACGGAGCGGCCATGGAATGCAAATCTCCTCCGAAGATTTTACAGTTAATGCAGTATGTACCACACTACCTTTTGTATTAAAGTACGAAGACTTCGGGCCCCCCGAGAAGAGCTCAGGGACTGCCCTCTTTTATCTATATGATAAGAATTATGCCTATGAGTATGTTATTCTTTGTTATGCTGCTTGGCACCGGGTTCGACTAGTCGGCCCAGGGACTTGCCGTCTTGTACTATGAAATGCTTCCTGTAGCCGGACAAGTAGTGTGTGGCACTTAAGCCGTCTCCTGTTAGAAGCCGCAGCTCGCAGAGAGACTGTCTGGTGTGCAGGAGTAAGGTAGAATGGGTGTCCACATGGAAAATGGCTAAGGACTCAAAACATGTACATAGTTTAAGCCGGCTTCCAGCCTTTTACAACCGAGTCTTGAGCAGCGGGCTCACCGTTTTCTAAACAACATGTTAAAAGACTTCAAATGGCTAAGTACTTGCCTTCCCAAAGAAGCTAAGTACTTGATCCAGCAATAGTCCGCAGAGCGGCTGTCCGACTGGCAAGACGGCAACCAAGGGAAGGGGGCAAAGGAAAAAGCCAAAGAGCAATGGGCAAGAAGAGATAGAACGCGGAAAAATACTTACATAGAAGAGGCCCTTGGCCGAATCTTCAAAACAGAAGTTCAAGATACACCCCGCGGGTGCAATTGTGCAAATTAACAAGTTCATCGAGACTATTAAGCAGATAAAAGCAAAGATGAAGTGGCAGCCTAGGAAACTACAGACGGATTCGGAGGACCGGAGGGGTCGGCGGTGCCAGTTCCCGGAGCGGCCGGCTGGTTGGTCTCCGCTTGGTCGCCTCTGGTAGCAGCTGGCTCGGTTGGGCGCGGCTCGTTGCTAGAGGCGCGGTCGAGCTGGGGCTGGCCATCTGCTCCGACCTCTGGCGCCTCCTCCTAGTCTCCTTCTTCCGCCTCACCCTCTTCCTCGCCACTGGAGTCAATCACCTCCGCCGAGTCCTCGCCGTCGTCTGGGTTCAGCCCGAACCACTCCGGCAGCGCCTCCTCGCCGTTCTCAGTCCTCTCTAGGACGAAGACGCTGGTGTCGGTGTATTCGACGATCGATGTTGTGCATTTGACGAGATTGTCTTCCACGACCGCCAACTCCGCCTGAGGTTCTAGCCGAAACGTGGCTAGCTGGGCTAGACTCAGCCCAGGATACCACGCCTTGACGAACTCTAAGGCCCGGCGTGCTCCAGCCCGGGCCGAAGAGCCCTTCCAGGCCTCAAGGCGGCCAGCCGCTACCTCCAGCCAGTCGGCAGTCCGACTGGGGTGCGCGGTACCTGCATATAGGCCACATGGCGGCAATCGCTCGGGCGCCGACACGTTGAAGCCGACGTAGCATCCGGTGAGCCGGCCGAAGGCGGGCCTCGATGCTCAGGATCTGCTCGCCAAGAGTTCGGGGGGCGTCAGCGGCGATCTGTGCGCCGTCCGTCCTCCGCTCTTCGCGATCCACTTCGATGGCTTGGTTGGCAGCGACCGAGTGGCCAGGGAAGAAGTCTGCCACGACAGAAGAACAAAGGACAAGATTAAAGACTAGAGGTCGACTCGACTAGCAATCGACAGCTTAGAAAAGGAAAATGAGGGGAAGCTCACCGTCGACGAGATCTTCGATCTCATGGAAGTCGGAGACCAGCATCACCTCCTTGTCAGTCCAGGAGGAGCGCTCGGACGCGAATTCGACAAGGAGGGCGGCCTCCTTGTCCTCCGCCTACTTCTGAGCCATCTTGAATAGCTCCTTCTGCTCCACCAGCTGCGTGGCCAGCCGGTCGCGCTCCTCCGCCAGCTGGCCGCACTCCTCCTCCTTGACACGCAGCGCGGTGTTGGCCTCGCCCAGCTGCTGATGCAGGGTGGCGTTGGCTTCTGGAGAAGAAGAAAAGGTTTTAGTCGTCAACAAGGAAGAAAGGTCGCCGGGGAGATCCGGCCCGACTGCTCAGTAGTCGGCCCGAATCTCGGGGACTACAGCCTGTGGGTGCGCCAGCGCGCCCCCGCGAAGAAGGAAGAGGACTCACCCCGGCTGTCCGACAGGTCGGCGGTCCGCTTGGCCAGCTCCTCAACATTGGCGTTGAAGGTGGCCACGCGAAGATTGTGGTAATCCTGCGACAAAATTTCATACAAAGTGTTGGTACTTGGAACTCGCCGATTAGAGTTCCGAGCCGCCTGCTCAGCAGTCGGCCCGAAACTCGAGGACTACACCCAGTGGGTGCGCTGGCGCGCCCCCACAAAGAAGAACAAGAAACAGAAACAAAGAAGGAGGACGCGTACCCGGATGGCTACTCGCGATGCCAGATACGCCTTGGCGCATTCCTTGATGGCATCGCCCTCGGCTCGGAGCTTGGCTTGGACGTCCATAAGCGCCCGGTTCAACGGGCCCGTCCCGCCTCCCCGCACCCACCCAGTGGGCGCGGCGCTCGTCGCCTCGGTGTCCGGGATCGTGGAGCTCGCGACGCCGGTCTCCAGCGGGCGCGGCGCCGAGGCCACCGTTGCGAGACGGCGGCGCGTCGGTGTGCCGACCATGAGAGCCAGGCCCGTCGCCACCACGTTTTCAGTTGGTGGCACCGGCGGGTCCGCCGGCTACCCGCCTGGCGGTGGCGGCACGATTACGTACGGCATGGCGATGTCGTCGCCATCCCTCTCCATGATCGGGTTCTCGTCGCCGACTTCCCCAGTCTGTGCCGTGAACTCCGGTGGTGGCGGCGCAGAGTTCAGAGGGACGACGAACACCGCCGACTGGCGGTGTGCGGCTTCTTCAGCATGCTTCTTCTCCGCATCGGCGGCCTCGGCTTCCGCCAGCTTCTTCAGGGTGGCGGCCTCCGCCTTGTCTGCTTCTGCCTTCTTCAGGAGGGTGGCTTCCTGCTCCTCGTGCACCTCCCGCGCGTTCCGCTCCATCGCCTCTCGGAGGTCGGCGGCCGGATCAATCCGCCGGGTGGTGGAGGAGGTCTCCGCCGACTTCGTGACGGAGCCGGTGGCTAACTTCTCAAGAGAGAGCGGGGCCCTAAAGTCAAGAATGTAAAAAGGAATTTCAGATGGATTCAACAAAGAAAAAGTGAAGGCGCAAAGTAAGGTAGCACTTACGCAGAAACCAGCTGCGGCGTCTTCACCTCCTTGTGGAAGCGGTTGGCCTTTGTGGCCAATTTGTCCCGCTTGGTCGCCGCGGCCGAGCCCTTGGGCTTCTTCGGTCGGCTGCCGAACAGGCTCGGGCCGTCCCTGCGCTTCTTAGCGCCGCCTTGGGCGTCCGGCGCGGCAGACGAGCTCGCGCCCGGCTGGCCGGCTCCTGGCTGGTGGCGCGGGGCGACCTCCTCGTCATCGTTAGTCCAGTCCTCGAGACTGGTCCCGAGTATCGGGCCACCCACTGCGCCACCTCCTCCCTCGGCGTCGTCCTCCAGGGCCGCTGCCCCCAAGTCGGGGTCGTCAACGTCGCTCTCCGCCCGGTCCGGGAGGAATTCGTGGTCCGGCCCCACGGTGCCGGCTGTTGGCTGGAGGAGGGGGTTCTGACCAAAGCCGACTGGTCAGATCGGACAAGACGGACTCGGCAACAAAGAAGTCAGGAGAGTCAAAGAAAAAGAGAAAAAGAAACGACTCACTAGAGGCGGAGGGGTGGCGCGTGAATACGGCTCCTTGCCGAACTGCCACTCTTCTTTGAGGTTGCAGTTCGCAAGATAATTCACCATATAGGCTACCTCCTCGTGAGGCATTTCCTTGGTGCACATCCGACTCGGGTCCCGATGCCCGCTCATCTGGCAAATCATGTGGGGGCGACCTTGGAGTGGGAGCACTCGGCGCGCCACGAACGCGGCCAGCAAATCCGGCCCGGTCAGGCCCTCCGACCACGTCAGCACTCGGAGTCGCGCAACGGCGCCGGCTCCTGCGGGCGTCAGTGTCCTGGCCCGATACGACCAGTTGGGCTGCCTCCCAGCCGGCGGGCCGGCTACGTAGGCCGGCAGATTGACCCAGTCGCCCTCCATGGAGATGCTCTTCATGTAGAAGTACGACCGATGCCACATCTTCACCGACTTTATCAGCTTGATGGAGGGAAACGGGTTGTCAGCCCCGACCTCCACACGGTGATGAACGCGCCGCATTGAGCCGGCACGCCCGCGGCTTAGGTGCCGAGCTTGGAGTAGAAGAACTCCCCCCATAGCTTGATGGTGGGGAGAACAACGAGGAAGCCTTCGCACAAGGCGACGAAGGTGGACAGCAGCACCACCGTGTTGGGGGTGAGGTGGTGCGGCTGGAGACCGTAGAATTCAAGAAAAGAGCGGAAGAAGCTGCTCGCCGGTAGGCCAAGGCCGCGTAGGCAGTGCGAGCGGAAGACGACCCGCTCACCCTCCTGCGGCGCCGGCGAGATTTCCCCCCTCCATGCGAGACGAACCCGCACGAGGTCCTCGCCGGGCAGACGATGCATATTGCGGAGGAAATCGATGTGATCGTCGTGGACCTCCGAACTGTCCTAGGTGCCGGAGTGCACCGCAGGGGGCGTGGCGGCGGAGGAAGAGCTCATTTTGAACGGACCACCGCAGCGCTCGACATAGCTTGAGGCGCAGCGGCGAGAGGGAGAAGAAGAAGAAGCAATGAGGAGGAGGGGCGCGCGTGCTCTGCCGCTCCCCCTCCACCCCCTACTTATAGCCTCATGGGCTGCGAAGCTGAGGGGGCGGTTGTGGGATCTACTGCACCCACTACCCCACTCCCCCACGTTTATCATGCAAAGTTACTGCGCACAGTAACTACACGAGAACCTCAACCGTCCACTTCGGCCGCAGCGGATCCGCTCGCGCGACGAGGCGCGGTAGTGGCGGGCCCCGCCTGCAGGCATGTCTCGTCGTGCATGAGGATGGCCAGACTGGCCCGACCGCTTGTTGCCACGTGACGGGCCCAAAACGGGCGGCGGCCTGGAAGCTTAGCTAGCACGCCACTGGGATCCCGCTAGGGCGTTCGAAAATTTTGGACGAGTCAAATTGGGCGAGTCTGACTCCTACCAGTCGGTCCGGCAGAAGTCGAACGAGGTTTCACCTCAAGCACTCGGAGAACTGCTGAGGCTCTTCGGCTGATCATCCACAACGCCTCATCAGCTTCGGGGACTACTGTCGGAGTAATGGGCCACGGGTAGGCTAACCCGATGCCCATAACCTTTCAAGACATCGGGGCTTATTGCGCCCCTCAAGACTCCAGATGAAGAGCCGCCTGCTGGAGGCCGGTTGAAGGAACAGTCGACTACCCGCATGTGGCCTAGTCCTAGAGGCGAGGTCAAGACCGGCTGACTCCCGCCTGGTGGCTTCCAGAGAAGCCGGCCACGGGGAGTCGGCCCAAGGCACCAACGAAGCCCATGCCCTCATCAGGGGGATGGGACGGGGAGTGGTAACAGTAAAGCCCAGTCCCTCCCCTTTTCCAAGGGATGTCTAGGCCACAGTACGCTGTACCAACGGAGATCTCCGTCTGGCGCGGCACTATTGCCATGCCATCCCTGACATCAGCAATAGTGGGCGGATTCCTGCACCCACGACGGCCTGTCAGTATGGTCCATGGATGACGGGCCTCACCGGTTAGCGGGAGTCCAGAAGATGGCAAGAGCGCCACCAGTCGGACCCGTAGGGAGTCGGCCCCCGGGAGTCAGCCTGCCCCTCCCACGGGTCCCCCGCGCCATTAACCAGACAAGACAGGGAGTGGCTACAGTGATCACCCGCCAGGCGGCGGGGCTGTAGCCACGACCCCATGACCAAGCCCGCGTCATTAGAAGCACGGCTACAGTAATCAGCAGCCGGCAAGACCCGCAAGCGGTGAGTACGGCCTATCAGCTCCGTACCGGACTAGTCGGCGGGCCCCAGCAGTCGGCAGAAAGGCCGGCAGGCGAAGAGACTGACGGCTGGGCCCTGCGCCCAATCAGTTTACCATTGTACCCCTGGGGGTAGGCCTATATAAACCCCCCAGGGCACCCATGCAAAGGGTTCCACCCATTAGAACTAGACCAGATCATAGAGGGAGGAGAGAGAGCTAGCCCTGCCTTCTCCTACCTCCAGCATACAGCTCGAGGAGCGCCCTTGTACTCCCTTTGCCTTAGTGATCATGCAGAGACCCCGCAGAGCAGGACTAGGGGTGTTATCTCCTAGGAGAGCCCCGAACCTGGGTAAAGTACACCGGCGTTCGTGCCTACACCTTATCCCGCTTCCGGGCACCGGCAACATTCTACTCGCTCCCACCATGATAAGCCATCCGTTGGCATATGTCACATCCAACCCCCGACAATACTGGTTCGGGCCACCGATGTGGTGTAATACCCTACTCCAGTGTGGTGTGGTGGATTGCCTCTCGAGATGAGGATGAACAGTTACAAGGGAAGAACAGCCTCCCGAGGAGAGGTGTTCTTGTGCTTGGTGAACTTGCGTGAGGTTATGGATGGAATGGCTCCAGTCCAATCTGAGCTTCTCACTTCTCACTTCTCTCTCCTCTCTTACGGTGGTGGATAGTCCTATTTATGGAGGCCCTGGTCCTCTTCCCAAATATTGAGCGGGAAGGGATCTCACAACAGCCAAATTAAAAGGGAGACCGCTAGTACAAGTTATCCTGACTAAAGGTCGTCTTCGCCTTCCAAAGGCTCTGGTGGTGACGCCGTCTTGGGTTCCATGGTGACTTCCGTCCTGCCGTCCTGCTGGTCTTGGTCTCGTTGCACCGATATGGAAACATTTTCCTGATGCCTCGGGACTCCTCGCATGTGCTTGCCTCTTTAGCACCAAAGAGGAAATAGGGACACTACACACGCTGGCACCCGCCTGACGCCTACCTGGCTCCAGTTGTCATGGCTTGCGTCACAGAAACCTCGCGAGGTGTCTCGTGCCTTGATCTCTCCGCCCCTCGCGAGCCTTCCTGGTGAAGCTGCCCCTGAGGAGGTCTTGTGTCGTCCGCCTCGCGAGGCTTGGCCCCTCGCGAGGGTCTTGATTGTTTGCTGGTGAAGATGGGTCGTACAGGGCCGCTGGTCGAGCCACGCCGTGGGCCACATGCAGGCACGTCTCGGGACCCATGTTCCCAGGACATCAACAGGTCTTTGATTGTAGTGTCGCGTTAGCAGCATCCTGTAGTAGTGATTACATCTTATATTTGATGCTAGAGTTGATTTACTTGGTGGAAGATTATATGTTCAGATTGTTAAACACATATTTATATGCTTTGATAATGAACACAATTGTGATTTTTGAGTTGTTCTATTTGTTCTTAAGGACATGGGAGAAGTTTTATTACTAGTAATCAATCGAAGTTGATCATCGTTTGATGTTTTGATGATAGGTTATGTTGTTCTTCCACTAGTGGTGTCGTGTGAACATTGACTACATGACAGTTCATGATACGGTGACCCTATGTACTCTTGTCGTTCCTCCATTACTGTCAAGTAAAATATCTTCCAATCGTCAGACTTGCTATGAAAACAAGATGCAAAAGTATATGGTTCCCGCTCTACGTCATAAGAAGATTATGTGTGTTACAGAACAGAGGGGGATCTTAGGTGTGAAGCCTGTTCCATATGCTACTGAAAGGAGATGGTCATATGCTCTACCGATTGAATGCAACAACATCACCATAAATAATTCTTTTGTTTGTTCCATTGCTCCTCATATCGTGCCTCGGGAGGAAGTGTAGCCCATGTTCAGAACACCTTGTGATTACTTCTACCTAGGCCAGCAGAATGAAAGTTTGAAGGCTGCACCATCAAGTTAAATTTAGTTTGGGCCTAGAAATCATACATGCCAGTATATGCATGTATGTGTGTCCTTTTTATTTGCTTTCCATAGTTTTCTTAGATTTGGTAGTTTCCTTTTTTTGTTTGCTACGTACAATTTGTAATACATCAGGAGTTCTCATCCTTTCCTAGTTCAGGTCAGGCCTGGCCCAAGTATTAGGCACCACCTATATGAGCAAGGGGTGCAACACTTTGTAAAGGGAGGTTTTAGTTGAGGAAGGAAAAATACTCAGAAAAGACATCTGATGATGTATGCATCTCTGTCTTCTTGCATCCCTATTTAGGATTCGATGGTTGCATGTGTGTTCCAGCGACTTGGATTGCTAGGGTACTAGATCAATTCGGTTCTCGCTCTCTGCAAGGGATGAATCCTCATTTCCTTCTACTTCTACTAGTTCTCATTATTCATCTGCTAATTTCTCCGCCACCGTCGCCACTGCTAATCGCCATTATCTTAATCCATGCATCTATACAAGTACTACTACTACCACGTACATCTTCTACCACTGTTCGATTTCTATAATCCATCCATCCATCTAGTCTACTACTAGTCTCCTTCACGTACACATCGACAATATCTTCCAATTCCAACAAGTTCCATTGCGTTCCTTTTTTTTGCAAGATTGCATCTGCTAGTATAATTATTGGCGCATGGTGAAAGATCAGGGCAACCAAAAAATCGTCTTAGCACAAGTTGAGCCGTATCAGTTCACCATGTTTGGGCCTAGGGGAAGGCATTGTGGAATTAGTTTGTAGATGACGGGTTGTGGGAGTGACTGAAGCCTAAACCCCAGTTTATGAATTATTCCGTAAGGGGCAGTTTTGAATCCATATGTTTCATACTATGGTTAGATTTATCTTAGTTACTTCTCTTGTATTTGCAAATGATTGCATGGAGGGTGTAAGCATATTTAAGATGGTTTTTTCAAATAAGAACAACACCTTAGCTTTGGTACACCCATGTAGCAACTTATTAAGGCAATGAACGTAGGTCCATGAATCATGGTAAAAGTAACTGGATGAAATTCCGGTATGTCCTCAAGGGTGTTTTAATCACTACAAAAAGTATCACTGGCTTGTCCTTAGCAACATCAAGGATTGGCCACCTTGCTACACCTTGTTACTTTGGTTACTTGTTACTTTCTATCAATTATTTTTCTATCAAATTATCTGTCAAAACTATCCTATAGCACTTGCAGAGAATACCTTGCTGAAAACCGCTTACCGATTCCTTCTGCTCCTTGTTGGGTTCGACACTCTTACTTATTGAAAGGACTAGGATTGATCCCCTATACTTGTGAGTAATCAAGTATCACTCCTTGATGACCCACAAGTATAGGGGATCTATCGTAGTCCTTTCGATAAGTAAGAGTGTCGAACCCAACGAGGAGCAGAAGGAAGCACTACAAAAAAATATACTTCCGTGATGATACGTGTTTGTCACAGTAGGTCGCGTTTTCTGTCATGCATGTACATCCATGACAAATTTATGACAGAATCAAGATAGTCATACCTGTGCTGTCGTAGAAGTGTTCCATGACATTGCCAAAATTATCATCACGGAAGTGTCCACTTCCATGACGATAAATCGCGCGTCACAGAAGTGCTTTCGTCAAGGGTGACCGACACGTGGCATCCACCGTAACGGAACGCCGTTAAGCTATCGGGTCGGATTTTGGATCCGATAACCCGTTAACAGCCACGACCAATGCCGATTTTCCACGTGTAAAATTCTCATTGGCTGACGGATCCACGCGTCAGCTCCGCGTTGGCACAGGTGTCACTCATCCAACGGTCGAGATGGGCCTATGATATGTTGACACGTGGACCGGCCCAAAAGTGGCCCACAAAGATTAAATGGGCCGGCCCAACCGAAGGCCCATAAGATTTAGCGGACCATAATGGGCCGGCCCAGCTAAAGGCCCACAAAATTTAGCGGACCATAATGGGCCGGCCCAGCTAAAGGCCCACACGATTTTGCAGACCATAATGGGCCGGCCCAGCTAAAGGCCCACAAGATTTTGCGGACCACAATGGGCCGGCCCAGCTAAAGGCCCACTAGATTCTGCCGACCATAATGGGCCGGCCCAGCTAAAGGCCCAACATTCTCTGTCAAATCGGCCCGTCAACGGCCTGTCCTAAACTTGTCATCAACGCGGCCCATGGTCACTTCTGGCCCGTTAACAGTCCGCTAAGTAATTGGGCCGAATTACGGCCCGGTGTATTTCCGGCCTGTTAAAGGTCCGGCTTCATTTGGGCCCATTTACAGGCCATCAAAACTTTCGGCCCATAAACGACCGTGAAGGATTTGGGTCATATTCGGCCATGTCTGACATTCGGCCTGTTAGAGGCCCACTATAGCTTTGGGCCACTTTCGGCCTGTTGTCATTTTCGGCCTGTTAACGCCGGACGTAAACCATGGGCCATATGTGGCCCAACGTCATATCGGGCCCATTAACGGCCCATATAAAAATGACGATAATCTAGCCCGACCGAAGTTCCGGCCTGTTAAAGGCCCGTGTATTAGGTCGGCGCATTTACGGCCCGTCCGAATTTCGGCCTGTTAAAGTCCAGTGGGTTATTTGGCACAATCAGGGCCCAATCTCACTTTCGGTCTATTAAAGGCCCATGTATTTTATGGGCTCGAGATATTTACACCTGTAAACGGCCTATTTTTACTGAGGGCCCAAATTATGTTTAGGCCTGTTAAAGGCCCACTATGGGCACAGGCCTACCAGAAAAATATGAAAGCTTATGCTGATTTAGGCCCAGATATTTTTAGTGGGCTACATGCCAATTTCGGCCCGTAATCGTTTTTAGCCCAATTGGAATGGGCCCGACGAATGTTGGCATGTTGGGCTCCTACGAAGCTTTAGGCCGAATACATTACTAAGATAAACCTACACTATACAAAAATAGCGTCGTAATTACTGCAGCCTGAGGCAGCATCATAAATGTTGTATCACAACAAAATAAATTCCAACCATACAACAAAAGGCCTGTTGGCATAAAGTTTACAGTCCTTCCAGATAAAAGCACCATCAGATGTATAGAAGCACAGATCATTTGACCTGAGTGCTAATGTTTCAGGCTGTAGAATCTGATGGAGCAGCACGATCTCCACCTTTTTTCCGCCATTGCTCTTGAACAACGAAGCGAATGTCTGATAGTCTGGTTTCAAAACCATTCATATCTTGACGACATTTCTCAACCACTATTCTTGTTTCCGAAACAACGTCCACTAGGGATTGGACTTGTGTCTGGAGCACAGATATATCACTCTGTCTAGCAGGAAGATTTTGTTCAGTAGGCGATTTGGACGAGGTTACCTTGACAACCAACCCAGAATTACGCAGGAAGGTGCTTTTTGCACTGTTAGTGGAGAGATACTGACGCACTGCAGCAAGAGGTGACATTGTGCCTGTAGTAGCCTCGTCACCTTCAGGTGGTTGTGGCTGTTCAATCATTTGTTCCATAGCTTCCTGAAAGTTTGAACTTGTAGATTAGTGTACCAGATAAGTTACTAATGAGACAAAAACAAACAAAGTAGGTTAAACGTTTATACATAACTTATTTTGGTGAACTACTGTAATACATTAGCATGTATTGTAGTGCCAACTACATAATAAAATCACTTTCGGAACATATGTCCATGTAGCATGCCTACTGTATTGTCTATTTCCTCACATTCGTTGACATCTAAGGATAAAGAGACATGGTTTAAAGTAGGATGAACATAGTATGACATCATTCATATCATGGGCAAACAGATATAAAACAAACAGGCTATTTTATCATTGTGTGCGCACGTGAACATAACAACTAGATTACAGATCAAGACCAAAAGAATATCCTTCATCTCTTTTAAACCATGTAAGGTGAAATGATACGTTAAGACAACTGTGAATAAAAGTGAACAGAGTAACTGACATTGGCTGCAAACCAAGTAGTTAAATGAACACATCACAGTACCAATCAGTTCAAGGCAGGAGGAGTAAGGACTTACAACAGCGGCTTGAACTGGTGTGCTCATGCCCTTCATCTTGCTGGTGTGGCAATCCTTGAAGATTTGCACTGCATTCGGTTCAGGTTCTTTTTGGTCCGCACGGGATTTCCTCTGTATTTGGAACAAGTCAATATAGATACGATAATATGGCACAAAAAAGAAGGAAGTAGCAGCTATTTACAAGAGCCTCGCAGTGTGCAATATAGCTACGAGATCCTGTGGTCTGTTGGAATTTCACTTTAGAACGGTTGGTTTTGTTCTTCAAACAGTTAGCCTAGAAGAAGATACACTTGTAAGGCACATACATAAATACAAGTTCAATATGTGGTCTGATCAAATACATATAGCCTACCTGATACTTTGGATCAGACCAGTGTTTAACGAGGGCTGTCCAGTCTTCATCTGTAATATATTCCACTGGAGATGTTTGGGCGATTTCATTGTTAGCCTTGCCTTCAAAGTGAGATTTTCTAAGGTGGTACCGATACTGTCGCAGAGCAGACTGAAAAACATGAGTGCATGCTTGTCTAGTTGCATCATCTTTCGGATCCAACTTGAACCTCATCTGTTGAAAAAAGAATGTGAGTCTTATTAGGAGGAAGCTAGAAAGTATGGGACAGAGCAAGACAATATTACTAATTGCGATGAATAACATTACTTACGGATAAATGGTCAAGGAAGGTGTTAAACTGGGTATTGTCTTTCTCATTCCTGTACTGGATCCACGTTGGGAGGATACGTGCATGACACCTAACGGCAACGGCTGCCTCTGATACTAACTTGGCTGACTCTGTAGCATCACGTGGCCTTTTTAAACCTGCCTCAAAATGGATCTCCATTCTTCCTCCTTTAGATTTTGTTAATCTGTCAAGCATTATCCCTGATGTCTGTTTCCGCTTGCGCCGTGGTGCTAGTTCAACAACGAATATGGAAAGTGTTAGTGTACATCAAACTGTGAGAGTACATATAAAGGAGCATGCAACTGCAACTTGACTCGGTCAGGTACCGTCTTGGTGTTGATGCTCATGAGGTTCATCTGATCTTGCCAAGTCCTGTTGTGTCAGCAGTGCTTCGGAAGTAGTGTTAGGTGTGAAGGCAGCTTGGGAACTGGCCAGTTCCGGAGCAAACGAACGAGTAACTGGTTGAGATGCTGGTACAGTTGAAGCGGATGCTGCAGCTGGTGGAGCAGGTGATACTGTGTTTGTAGATTTAGCCGGTGGACTTGGACCTTCTACTGCACTATAAGTACCAGCAGAATCTCGACGGCAGAACCTTTTCCGTTTCACCCGACGAGTAACAGCACTCCCTACTATATTATTTTCCTTGCTCTTTTTTGACTTTGCCATGTCAAGCTGTACCCACAACACAAAAGAATAAAATCACTCTTCAGAACTCATTGATGCATGATACAGACAAGCAATACTTTGATGTAAGACAACCGTATGAGGATGGAATATGTAAGAAAAACAGGACGGCATGACATATTCACAGCTACGATGTGCAAACTAAGCAGAAGGATTTTCAAGAAAATAGAAGTAATGCAAGCTAGACACCATATGAAAGATGCAACCAATATTACTCTGCCAAGTTAAAAGTGTCTTGTCATAAGTGGCAATTCGAAAAATTAGAAGCAGTACAACGTAGAAATCAATGCAAGATGCAACCACTATCAAACTGCCATGTTAGAAGCGTCCAATCATGAGTGACTGATGCAGGATACACAACAGCAGTACTTTGATGTAAGAACATGGTATGATAGATAGATGCAGTGTATTCTAGACACAGAAAGCCATGTCATATGCACATGTATAACGTATAAACTCAGCAGGTGCAATTTAATCAAAATAGAAGAAATACAGGCTAGACAACATATGCAACATGAAACCAATTATCACACTGTCAACTTAGAGCAAGCACCTGCGATGGTGGAGTACGGGAGATGAACTCATCATGTAGACTTGGGACTTCAACTTCATTAGCAGTAGCAGTGGCAAATCTAGAGAGTCTCTGTTTGCGTCGGTGCGGAGGACCACCAACATCCCCTAACTTACTCTTTTCCTTCCTATTTTCTGATATTGCCTTATGAAGTCAAAACCACAAGAAGATGAATAAAATTAGCTCTGCATAACTGGTTGATGCATGATACAGACGAACACTACTTTGATGTAAGGCAAGCGCAGGATAGGAGGATGGAATATATACAAAAAAGACAGCGTTTCATATTCACACGTACGATAGGAGGATGGAATATGTATGAAAAAACAGTAAGCGGAAGGCATTTCAACAAAATTAGAAGAAATGAAAGCTAGGCACCATATGAACATGCAACCAATATCACTCTATCAGGTAAAAAGTGTCTCGTCGTAAGAGCCATTTCAAGAAATTAGAAGCAGTACAAGCTAGAAGACAATGCAAGATGCAACCTACATCACAGTCCCAAGTTAAATGTGTCTTATGGGTAAGTGATCGTTGCAGGTATAAGTTGTAAGCTACGCAGATGCAATTCAACATAATCAGAAGCAATACAAACTAGACATCATACGGAAAACGCAACCACGTATAACAGTTCCAAGTAAGAGCAAGCACCTGTGATGGTGGAGTAGGGGAGATGTGCTCATCATGTACACGTATGTTCTAGAAACAGGAACACGTGTCATATTCACAGGCATTATGTGTAAAGTAAGCAGATGCAATTCAAGTTAGAAGCAATACAAGCTAGACATCATACGCAACATGCAACCACATATAATAGTGTCAAGTTAGAGCAAGCACCTGTGATGGTGGAGTAGGGGAGATGTGCTCATCATCTACACAGCTACGTTGACTGTCCAGCCTTGTGTTGTCTTGCGAATCTTGTTGGGAGGATGGCGGAGTAGAATCTGTAGAGACCCCCTGTTTGAGTTGCTCCGAAGGACCACCATCATCCACTGCCGGACTAATTTCCTTCAGCTGTAATGATTTTGCATTGTGAAGTCAAACCGATAAGAAAAAGGAATAAAATTCGCTCTTCAGAACTCATTCATGCATGATACTGACGAACACTACTCGGATGAAAGGCAAACACATGATGCGAGGATGGAATATGTATGAAAAACAGGATGGTGTGACATATTCACACCTATGATGTGGTAACTAAGCAGAAGGCATTTCAACAAATTAGAAGCACTGCAAGCTAGACACCATATGAAAGATGCAACCAATATCACTCTGCCAAGTTCAAACTGTATGGCGTTTCAACAAATTAGAAGCAGTACATGCTAGAAATCATATGCAAGACACAACCAATATCACAGTGGCGACTTAAAGGTGCCTTATCATAAGTGACTGATGCGGGATATGCAAGAATAGTAGTCTGATGTAGAAACAGGAACACATGTCATATTCACAGGCATTATGTGTAAAGTAAGCAGATGCAATTCAACAAAGTTAGAAGCAATACAAGCTAGACATCATACGCAACATGCAACCACATATAATAGTGCCAAGTTAGAGCAAGCACCTGTGATGGTGGAGTAGGGGAGATGTGCTCATCATCTACACAGCTACGTTGACTGTCTAGCCTTGCGTTGTCTTGCGAATCTTGTTGGGAGGATGGCGGAGTAGAATCTGTAGAGAACCTCCGTTTCAGTTGCTCGGAAGGACCACCATCATCCAATGCCTTGCCAATTTCCTTCAGCTTTATTGATTTTGCATTGTGAGGTCATACCGACAAGAAAAAGGAATATCATTCGCTCTTCAGAACTCATTCATGCATGATACTGACGAACACTACTCTGATGAAAGGCAAAGTCATGATACGAGGATGGAATATGTACGAAAAAATGGACGGCTTGACATATTCACACCTATGATGTGGTAACTAAGCAGAAGGCACTTCAACAAATTAGAAACACTGCAAGACACCATATGGAAGGTGCAATCAATATCACTCTGCCAAGTTAAAACTGTCTCGTCATAGGTGGCGTTCATCAAACTAGAAGCAATACATGCTAGAAATCATATTCAAGACGCAAACCAATATCACACTGCCAACTTAAAGGTGTCCCATCATAAGTGACTGATGCAGGATACACAAGAAGAGTAGTTTCATGTAAGAACATGGTGTGATAGACAGATATAGTATGTACCAAAAACAGGAAAGCGTGTCATATTCACATGTATCATGTGTAAGCTAAGCAGATGCAGTTTACACTAATTAGGAGCAATACGAGCTAGACACCATATGCAACATGCAACCAGATATCACACTGCCAAGTTAGAGCAAGCACCTTGGATGGTGGAGTAGGGGAGCGGAGACTTGGACCTTGTAATGCACTATCAGTACAAGGAGAATCGGTACAGATGCTCCGTTTACGTTGCTGCAGAGGACCACCATCATCGCCTTCCTTACTCTTTTCCTTCCTCTTTCTTGATTTTGCCTTGTCAAGTCAAACCCACAAGAAAAAAGAATAAAATTTGCTCTTCAGAACTCATTGATGCATGATACTGACGAACACTACTTTCATGTAAGGCAGCCGCATGATAGGAGGATGGAATATATATGAAAAACAGGACGGCGTGACATATTGACATGTATGATGTATAAAGTGTAAACTAAGCACAAGGTGCTTGAACTTGTTAGAATCGATGCAAGCTAGAAACCATATGAAAGATGAAACCAATATCACTCTGCCAAATTAAAAGGGTGCCCTAACAAATGTATTTGACCAAATTAGAAGCAATACATGGCAACAGGCTAGAAATAATATGCAATATGCAACGAATAAAGGTGACTCATCGTAAGTGATTGATGCAGGATACAGAAGAGAGGTAGTTTCATGTAAGAACAAGGTTAACACATAGATGTAGTGTGTACCAAAAATAGGAAGGCATGTCATATTCACAGGTATAGTGTGTAAACTAAGCAGATGCAATTTACCCTAATTAGAAGCATTACAAGCTAGACACCGTATGCAACATGCAACCACATATCACACTGCGAAGTTAGAGCAAGCACCTGTGATGGTGGTGTAGGGGAAGTGCGGTCTTCAGGTACAGAGCTACGTTCAATATCTTCATTTAGGCTTGCTGTTTCTTGAGAATCATGTGGAGAGGATGAAATTGCATTCTTTATAAGAGTATTGCGTCTCATATTAACCCACGCGCGTGACTGTCTCATCATAAGCGATAGACGCAGGATACACAAGAACAGTAGTTTGATGTAAGAACATGGTGTGATAGGCAGATGTAGTATGTACCAAAAACAGGAAGGCGTGTCATATTCACATGTATAATGTGTAAGCTAAGGAGATGCAATTTAACAAATTAGGAGCATTGATGAGGGATACACAAGAAAAGTGCCTTATCATAAGATATAGTATGTACCAAAAACAGGAAAGCGTGTCATATTCACATGTATCATGTGTAAGCTAAGCAGATGCAGTTTACACTAATTAGGAGCAATACGAGCTAGACACCATATGCAACATGCAACCAGATATCACACTGCCAAGTTAGAGCAAGCACCTTGGATGGTGGAGTAGGGGAGCGGAGACTTGGACCTTGTAATGCACTATCAGTACAAGGAGAATCGGTACAGATGCTCCGTTTACGTTGCTGCAGAGGACCACCATCATCGCCTTCCTTACTCTTTTCCTTCCTCTTTCTTGATTTTGCCTTGTCAAGTCAAACCCACAAGAAAAAGGAATAAAATTTGCTCTTCAGAACTCATTGATGCATGATACTGACGAACACTACTTTCATGTAAGACGAACACTACATATCACACTGCCAAGTAAGAGCAAGCACCTGCGATGGTGGTGTGGGGGAATTGCGGTGATCAACTAGAGAGCTACGTTGACTATCTTCATTTAGCCTTGCTGTTTCTTGAGAATCATGTGGGGAGGATGACACTGCACTCTTTAAACGAGTATGGCGTCTCACAGAAACCCACCCGGGTGACTGTCTCATCATAAGTGATTGACGAGGGATACAAAAGAGCATTAGTTTGATGTACGAACATGGTTAATAGACATATGTAGTATGTATCAAAAACAGGAAGGCATGTCATTATCAAAGGTATAATGTGTAAAGTAAGCAGATGCAATTTAACCAAATTGGAAGCAATACAAGCTAGACACCATATGCAACATGCAACCACATTTGACAGCGCGAAGTTAAAGCAAGCACCTGGGATGGTTGTGTGTGGCAATTGAGATCATCAACTGCAGAGCTAAGTTTACTGTCTCCAACTGCTGACACTGCACCCGTTAGAGCGCTGGAACGCTTAGTGCTTATCTTCGAATTACACTGGAGCGACTTCTGTCTTTTCTTTTCTGCATTCATCAACACTGCGTCAGAGTCTGAAATACCCATGCATAAAAAACAATAGTGTGAGTATGGGTGAAGTGTGTGCACAATTAGTACAGTGTAAAGGTAGCAGATAGCAGGTCGGTGAGAAATAAATGACGGGAGACATATGATAGCTCTACAACATGCATGGCACACTAAATTACTACAGGATTCTATGAAAATAACAGTCGACTGAAAGCAAATAGGTCAGTCCATTTTTTCTGCACCGTCCGATGTACAAAGAACGGGCAGATCGCCTTCATCTACCTCCAGCGAGTCAGTGTTGACGATCTTCCTCGAAACGCCAGCGACCACCGGCCCAGTATTCCTCCCCTGCCTGCGCCCTCCCCTCGACCTCACCGCACCGCCGTGCTTGGCACCGCCCCCCGGCCATCCATTCAAGCCCCGCCGACCTCCAGATCGGGCGCAAGCAGCTCCTGCGCCCCACACCCCTATGATAGACACCGATGCGCCGCTTCCCCGGGGAACAGGCGGACTAGGTGCTCCGCGCGCCTAAGCGGGTGCTGCTTCTTTTAATTGCGGTTCGACTGACCCTGAATTGAAATCCAGGCGGGCTACTGACCTCTAGCAAAGGTGAAATAGTAAAAGGGAGGAAACCTTGTGCATTTAGTATCACGAAGAAGATGCAGTAAGAAGCGCTCAACTAGTTTCTTTCGTGGGATGAATACGGTGTGAGCGGAGACGTAAGATTTGCACGAATAAGGGAAGAGGAGTACCTCTTTCTGCTGGCAGTGCTGTGTCCTCCTTCTGTTTTTCCGACGATCTTCTTGTTGTTCGCCGGAAACCAGAAGTTGTGGAGGACGGTGCAGCCTTGGACGAACCCATGGCCAAGTTGTTGAGTGTGGTGCGGTGGCCGTCTGTCGGCGGCGGGGAAGCAGATCCGAGGCGGCGAACGACGGCGTAGCGGGAACAGCTCCGGTGCGGTGGACGGTTGCGACAGTGGAGCCGCAGCAGTGAGGCGCAGGACGGCGTGGTCGGAGTGGTTCTGGTACGGCGCACGTCGGCGTCGGCGTCGTGGAGGCAGCTCTGCCTCGGCTTCAGCTGCTAAGTCCTTGAGGGCGTTGCGGTTGCGGTTGCGTTGGACGACGACGTCGGGGTACCGGCTCCGGCGTGATGGAGGAGGGCGGCGGTGGATTGGCCGCTATGGGGTGGAGGACGGAGGAGGCTGGGGTTTCGCGGCTGGTGGAGAGGGCGTTTTCGCGCCCACGGAGTATGAATGGGGAAACGGAGGGAGGCGGGGAACTAAGGGGGAACAATGTTTCGGTTTGAGACGCGCTTGTTTGAAATTTGGGGAAAGTTACAAACTTTCCCCCCATCTAAAATTTCGGACATATTGCGGGTTGGGGTAGGACAGTCATGTCAGGTGTCCCAAATGTGGGCGGGATAGATTTCGGCCGAGCGCATGGGTAGGCGCCAACGGCGTATGAATGCTTCTCTGGCGTCTTGGTGAAGTTACAAACCTACCCCGGTTTAGACCTTTGGACATCGGGCCGATAGGCTACACGGGCCAGAGTCAGGACAGTAATTTCCTACCACCAAAACATTAGTCTCGCGCGGTTTCGGGTGACCAGAGGCCTATTTGGCGCTTCGTTCAATATTTGGGAGCAGAAGCATTAGGCCTCCTTTGGTTTGTAGGATTTTTGTAGGAATTCTATAGGATAGGATTTGCAAAGGAAAAATTCCTTTGAAGCCCGTTGGTTTGTAGGAATGGATTCCTATTCCTATGTAGGATAGGAATCAATCCTTCACGTTTTGGAGGAAAAAAACATTAGCCTAGACTCAATGGAAAAAATCCTATCCTATGCACCAAATGACATCTCTTTCTCTATAGGAATTGACATGCATGTCATCTCACTTCCTATGATTTTCCTATTCCTATAAAATTCCTATCCTATGAACCAAAGAAGGCCTTAACGTTTTCGGTTCTCTTGAATTGAACTTTCAGGATTTGTCAAACTTCACAAATCTTTACTCTTGAAAATCCTAAAGCTACGATTATTTTGGAATGGAGGGGGTACATTTGAATATACATTGTACACGAGTATATATTAAAAAATATGCAACTTACCTCAGTTCATGCATGGTTCCAGATATAATCTCCTTGGTTGCAAAAAAAGTTAGATATGCGTATGAATATATATAGCATGTTCAAACTCACAACAAAGATTGATGCCCCCTTTTACATCTGATTTACAAATGCCATTATCTCGGGTTCAAATAGATGAATGCACTTCCTATGAATTCGAATCTTCGAAACCCCCTTTATGTTGAATTCGACATGTATTCTATTTCGTAGCTAGCAATTTGGAATGTATCCATGCAAGTGACAAATGTATAAAGTGCTTCACACTAACAACATGGAGTGCACTAATTAATGTTTATATATGAATTGCAAAAGCATCCATTGCCTGTATTTCAAACCGCTCTCACTCTATGGATCGATAATATGAAATAAACACATGCACATGCTAGAATTCAATTGCAGTTGAAGAAAGAGCCTACTCCTGGTACTGTATATTAGTGATAGGGGTGTGTACAAAGTACACGTGAATACCAGGCATTGTGCGTGTGTGTATACTATCGACGAACTAGCCCCCAAGCTTGTATAACATACTAAGGGCCTAGGGTTACAAATCATATATAGTCGGCTTATCACCAGTGGGGATAGAGTCCTCCGTGACTCTGGTAGCTTCGTGTTGTACGCCGAGTCCTCCACATGGGTCTTCGTATAACACGTCTCGGTCCAACCTATATGTGGCGCAGGATGGAACCGACCCATGAGTCTTCATGTTGACCCACCACAACTAGAAATGATGTGCCCACCACACCACACACGCAATCGGCCACTAAGAAAATAAGCATATACAATGGTACAACGGTATCTAGCTCACGATACGTCTCCATATTTTGTTGATGACATTGACGGACTTTGCATTTGATGCGTGCTCCGTATTTTGTTGACGACACTTACATTCATTGTATTTGAAGCGAACGCACGATATGGTCACTGGACTTTAGAATAAGCTCATCACGGTCACCACATACATTTTGTCATGCTAACCAACATGTGGTTGGATGGTTAGAGGACAGTGGTTTCTCGATCCCACCAAGCTCAAAGTCCCGGTGCTCGCATTTATCTTGTGTTATTTTCAGTATTTTCCGGCGATGTACGTTCAGTGGTAGGGTTCAACAAATATGAAAGGTGACTTCGTAAAATCTCAAGATCATATATGTTGGCCCACTCTCTCGAAGGTGCTCATAGTGGTAGGGTTCGTGTGTGTGCGCTTATAGTGGTGAGTGCTTGCGCATATATATGAGCCCTTGCGTCTGTACCGTGTTAAACAAATACATATCATGATTATACGGTCACTGGCTCACCCGTACAGCTCCGTATTTTGTTGATGACACAATCAATTGACCAGTCAAACATTCCACGCGGTGCAACTAGTGTTGCACCATCGAGGCGCGTAACCGTGGGGCCCACCTATCAGCCCATATATGAAAGAAAGAAAAGGTAGTTTGAGTCTGTACTGTGTTAATAAAATAGGAGCACATTTTAAGGTGATCATACGGTCACTGCCTCACCATACAACTCCGTAATTTGTTGATAACACGATCAATTGACCAGTCAAATGGTCCACATTCAGCAGCGCACATTACCATAGGGCCCACCCGTTAGCGCGTATATGAAGGACAGAAATGGTAATAAATTAGTGGTCGGTGGGTATTCGAAGTCGTGAGACCTCTGGTTGGCAGTCACCGGCGGTTGGGGGCGTTCATTGGGCGGTGGGGTGGGGATCCCCGGAGAAAAAGCTCGGCGGGGGGGGCTAGAGGGATGGCCGGTGCGGCGGCGGACCGGCGGTGGGGAGTGGTTTCGGGGAGGGCGGGCCGGCCGCGGGCGGCGGGGGCTGGCGGTTCGGCCGGTGGTGGCTGGCGGCTCAGGGGGGTGGAGTTTGATGATAAACTGGAGGCCCTTGATTCCGTATCCAACGGCTGGAAAATCTAATGACCAGAGATGAAAAAGTCAGTCGACTGACGTGTAGCCTCACCCCGCACGTACACATGCACGCACGCAAGACACGCACGCATGTAGGCGTGCAACACTGACACGTACACACGCACGCATGCTGGCGTGCAACACTGACACGTACACATGCACTCACGAACACACGCACGTACGCACCCATGCATGCAACACTGAAACGTACCCTTGCACGCACGCAACACTCGCACGCCTGCATGCACACAGCACACGACGCAAGACACACGTTCAACCTATACGTGCATGCACCCTTTGTTAAGGACATGGATTGTTACGGGTATTAATCAATCTTATCTGTGATAAGCAGAACATTGATGTTTGCAGCGGTCTTTATGAATCACAACGTATCGAACGGGCTATCAACATAGTAGGCTTATCTACATGAAAAAGATGACGTCACACTCAATGAACATTCATCGGTTTATGAAATGCCCGCTTCTGACCGCCCTGGCCCACCAAAGGTTCCTCTGCTGTGCGCTGCCTGCGTTGGGTCACTGACATGCATGCCATGCACCCAAAGAGCCCACATGTCAGTGGAAGAACGGCGCGGTGTCCTAGGTCAGAGTCGAGGGTGCCACTCGCGGCACGCCCGGCTGAACACGCCTCCGTGCCGCATTCAAACGCCTCCATGAAACCCGCCCGTGTGGAAGCCGAGAAACCCACTCTAGACACATGTCCGTTCATGACCGGGCCGCTCCCCTATCTCCTCCACCATTTTGTCCACTCTTACAATGGCTTACGAAGAGTAGTTATTCCACATCCAAGCCGGCTGGGTAGCCCGCCGGATATGAGCTATGCAGCTCGCTGATCCACCTCCCTCCCCTCGCCCGACGGAGCCAGTTGCCGCCCCAAGCCGTGGAATTTTTCCATGTGTTGTTTTCATGGACTAGCAAGATGCCCATGCATTGCACGGAACATCAAGATGCATTTTTTACAAACTCCCGCATGCATGCAAGGGATAATTAATGTCCTCCTTTGCTAGTACCACGAGGCAAACACCATTAATACTGCATCGATTAGTGTTCGTGGCCTTGTATATCTGCAAATTGTAATTTTGATAGTGTCCCCTTGTATATAAAAATGGAGGGAGAAAGATGAGAGATAAGGTGAGGAGGAGTGGGGCGTGGTGGTGACTGGTGGTCGGACTGGGCGGAGGCATGGGGATGGACGACAAATTATGTCTAGGTTTGTATCTCTCTCACCCACACCCACATAGGTGGGGGACGTGCACGGAGAGAAGAGGTGCACGCACGGCGCACTTACTCCCGTCTCATTTCTGTATGAAAAAGGCAGTCCACGTGGTAATTTGGCACATGTACTGGTTGTCCACTTGGTGGAGGGAGGATCGTCTACCACGGGTGAACAAACAAATTGCGACTTGACGCGTTATGTTAAATTAAAAAAAGAGGCAAACCATGTGGGGCCTACCTTAGAGGCAAGGCTCTATACACTGGAGTACTTTTGATGTGTCCCGTCTACTCGCAGAATGAGGAGAAGCTTGCTTAGTACGCCGTCTCCCCCGCCCATGGGCGCGGTGGCTCGCAGGATGAGGTGAAGCTTGCTTACTAGTACGCCTTACGCCCGCTCCCTCGTCCACGCGCGCGGTGGCTCGCAGCACGAGGAGAAAATTTTACTACTCCCTCCGTTTACTCCTCGTCCCTAGTACGTACTTTGGTTAGTACTCCCTCCATTTACTTATACAAGGCCACTATAAAAAAATACATTTTGCATCTATACAAGGCCACAAATAGTAATCGAGACAAAAGTTACTACTCCCTCCTTTCTAGTTTATGGCTCAATTTCAGAATCTCTCCAACCAAGGTAGACGGTGAGTGGTCGAATTAATTTCGTATTTTGCACAAGTAATTAGTACGCTCGTTTTTCTCAAGAAGTTATGTTTACCGAGGCATTAATTAGAACGAATGCATGAATGACCACTAAATTTCCATGAACTTGTACATGCATTGGTTAGTTTCCTCTTGACACTGCTTGCGTCGGGTGATCTAACGCACCTCGAAATCCAACATGTAATGGTACTACTACTAGTATAGTAGAATTGAGACTTATCAAACGGAAAAACGAATGTTTTTTAGATGAGCCCTATAAACCCTAGTGGGTACGTACTCCGTAAAAACAGATTTTTCCAAAACTAAGTCGCTCCCTTTCATGAATTCTGTAGTATACTCCTCCGTCGACGCTCCCTTTCATGAATTCTGTACTTCCTGTCGCCGACATGTGGGACATATAGCAACCGGGTCGACGTGTCAAGCACCAAATAACAGTGCAGAACAGCAGGGGGACGCACCCCACTCGTACCGGCCCAGTAGTAGTAATGAGCAATGAGACGTCAAATCACAATGCCGCACTTTCCCAGACGGACGAAGCAACCATTATTTCACACTTCGGTTCGCCATCATCTCAAACCACGTACTAGTATTGCTTCTGCCTCAAGAGGGACACGCGCATCGCCTTGGTACATCATGACACGTGGGACCGCATGACAGGCCATGCTCCCCCGCCGATCGCTCGGTAAAATCACCTCATTTTTACTATACTTCCTCCGTATCGGTTTACTACATGGCATGCACGTCGTTCTAGGTTGAGAATTTAACTGGCTATATATGTGATGAACAGTACTCTAGCCTTGTAAAAAATGTATACTTTTGTACAGTAGTACTATCGATGGATTGTGCCATGGAGCAAAAATTGAAATTAAAAAAGGTGGTACATATAGAGAGCGCTCGTCGCCAAATTATGCATATAGTACTATTAAAAAGGCTAGTCACAATAATGGTGTCCAGCACAACCCACCCCTCAAATAAAACTAAGAGGGTGCTTGGATACGTTTTAGTCCCATGACTAAAAGTAGTGGGACTAAAACATGCTAGCCTCACCCATGCTTGGATCCAAATACTAAAAAGGCTAAAATCAAGTTAATGAGCATTTATTATCCTCCAAACCCTCCAATCCAGAACTCGCCTGTGTTAAAGGAGAGGAGTTAAATGAGTAGAGAGAGGACTAATCCACATTTTAGTAGGGGTACCCCTGACTAAAAATTTTTAGTCTCAAGACTAGTTTTAGCCCCTCTTTAGTCAGGGGTGCTTGGAACTTTAGCCTCTTAAAGAGACTATTTTTAGTCAGACTAAAATAAGTCCCTTGGATCCAAGCACCCTCTAAGCATCCTGGAATTCTTTGACAAAACTAAGCACCCTGAAATTCTTTGACAACTAAACTGCTGGCTATATGATGTTGGCCATATATATTGTACGTATATAATGTGAAGAAACGAGTGGTAGTACTATACCAACTAAAAGATGAAATGTAAGAAATACTAGTATGTACGTACTGAAGAGTTAAAGTAACGAGAAGAAACATAACATAGTTCTGCTGGGGGCTCAGCACAACACACCCCTCAAATTAAATTAAGCACACCTGAAATTAAACTTTGCAACTATTCCGGTAGACACTGCATTAGAACCACCATGAGCAACGACACTGCCACCTTACTCGGAGTCCTCGTCCACGTCCTCGACTTCGTCCTTGTCCCTCTTCCTCTTGGCCGATACTTCTTTGCTTGAACCGCACACTTGGCTGTTGCTCTTCATCCAACCCTTGTAGATATTGAAGCAAAGGTAGCCATCCATTGCAGCGTAGTGGATGTGGTCTATATCTAGTACATTCCGCTGCCATGCATGACGATGAAACGTGTAATGAGGTTTCTCCAGTTTACCGTACGAAGGATGAACCATGGCTCCTGCCAGGGTCAGCATTGAAGGCTGACGAGAGGACACCAGCCGATTCTTCTGGAGGTCGAAGGTGTTGCCTACAACGAGGCCTATCCGACGCAGGACTTCTTTGTCGTTACCAAAGTCTACAGTAACGAATTTCACTGTTTTGTCCTTGAGGAAGTTCTTAAAATCCTGGCACTCAACGTCGGCATGGCATATGTGGTAGACCAAGCAAACGTTATGTACGCAAACCTGGATCACGGCGGGCTTCTTCCTCTCTTCGTCCTTTAGATCCTTCTCTCGTCCCAGGACTGTGGTGTACTCAACATCTAGCCCAGCGACCCACTCATCATCTGAGTTTTCGAACATGCGGCTGAAGCGAGAAAGGCATCCTTTCACCGTCGCAGAAGAACGGGTGTAGATGACGTCGAACTCATCGCCGGTGATGGTTCTAACCTTGTACTCACCGCCGATCGTGGAGATTTGGGACGCCATGGATTTGGGAGGAGGGTTAGGATTAGTGGAACTGCCGTAATGTGAATGGACGGGACGACTAGGAGCGAACCGCCGTAGTATTGAAGGACGTGCGGGGACGAGTAGGAGCGAACTGCCAGCGTGCGAACGGCAGGGTAGTGGCTTTCCATTCTCCCATGATACGGGCTTCCGAGAGCCCTTGGATCTGAGATCGAACGGTTGCATGGCGTGATTCTAGACCTATGGGTGAATATCCTATCCTGGAGGGTTATTCTGCAAATTTTCAGCAACTTAGCATGCGACCGTTTGATCTCAGATCCAAGGGCTGCCAGCAGCCCGTATCATGGTCGCGCCTACCACGACCGTCGCGTCGCTCGCGCGGTCGCGCCCTTGGAGATTTAACACGGTGCGTTAGGCTATCTGATGTTGGCATGTCATACATAGTCATCACTTAGTCACTCATACTACAACAAGGTTGGCTATAAGTGTATTTTTTACTCCTCTCTATCTCTTTCTTCGTACTCAAGGAAGAAACGGTGCTAAGCGCGTGTATTTATTGCATTTGCCAAGGAGTGACCTCTTCCAATGAAATGGTGTTGCTAAGTTTGCTTCATTTAATTAGCTATAGACTCAAAATTGTCTTTTCACCTAGGTACACGCGCTTAGCACCGTTTCTTCCTTGGGTCACCAAACTAGTCTCTCTCTTCTTGATTAACTTGCCACATCAGACTTTATGCCTATGTGGCAAGCTTAAGCACCTGTAGGAGCAAGTAAAAGTAAGTACAATAGTGCGCTTTACATGGCATTTTTGCATATGTGGAGGAAAGAGAGGCAAGGAAAAAGTGGAGAAGTGGGCTCTCATGCAAGAGCCAGCCTCTACTACATGGTGGAGCATTGGGAGAGGCACCTGTATGGAGGTGGTCAGGAATCTGGGAGACTCACGCCGGTCGTAGCGCCGCAGTTAAAATGATAATGGCAAGTCAAATCACGGGGCCCCACCTGTCCAGCAGTAACTCGCTGTCAAATCACACAGCCCTACGTTTGCAGCAGCCTACTCCCTCGTCTTCTCGCGTCTCTGTCGAACCGACTAGGCGGAACTGCCCCGCCGCCTACCGCGCAGGAAAAGCCCCGCCCTCGACTTTTAAATACAACTACATCCGCTTAAGAATCCAATGATATACTTTTTGTGACATAGTAACTCATATTTAGTTAGTCAAATGGATGACCTAGAACTACGTGCAGGCCCTATAAACCGAGACGCCTAAAAATAAAAAACCGAGACGGAGAGGGTAGTTCAGCACGTATCTTTTTAGATCAATATAGTCGGGATTCACCAAGGAGCAAAACCAAGTGGTAGGCTGCTCCTGTCGTGTTGGCGTAGCAACTCAAGCAGGGTCAGTCCGCACACGAAATGGCGACACACTTAACAGGACCCCTTTGGCCGACATGTGGCTCATCCACCGTCTTGTTCCACGTGCGATGCACCAAATTACAGTTCGGAGCAGCGGTTGGAATTGGAGGCACCCCGGTCGTAGCGCCGCAGTAGTAGAAAATGAGCGACGAGGGGTCAAATCACAAAGCCCCACCTTTCCCGCATTAAGCTGGACGGACGAAGCAACCATCATTTCACTCTAGGGCGCAAGAGCATAAAGAAAAGAGAAAACAATGATGCGTGCGGCAGCTACCTAGGGCACCCTAGGGTAGGGGTCTCCACTACAGATCCTTTTTTTGAAAGCGCCTCCACTACAAATCGGCTTCTCCCTCGTCCTCTTGAAGAAAACCGATGATGAGTGCGGCGGTAGGGTTTGTAGGAGTACTACGGCGTGCGGGGCCACGTCGTAGTAAACGGGTTCGAGCCGACGCCTTAAATATGTGTGGGCCGCTTGGTTTTACGGGAACGAGGCAGCATTTTGGGTTCGGGGACCAGTGGAGATATAGTACGTACAAAAAATTGTGGACGTAGGTTCGACCGAAAGGCAATGATGCATGGGCCCTGCATTTTGATATACCCGGGGCCGCGTGAAATTTGCTACTCTACTCAAAACTAGTAAGGTACACATGTATTGAACGCATGAGATTTCGAAACCAAATTATGAATAAATACACACTATAGGATGTAAAGCTTTGAGTCATATATGCATGATGTAGATGTTCGTTTAGTTCTTATAGTTCATCTCATTCAAAATCAATAAGTTTTATAAAAATGTTAAGATTCATGGGGTTGTGCATTGTACTCCCTCCGTTCCAAAATAGATGACCCAACTTTGCACTAACTTTGTACAAAGTTAGTGCAAAGTTGGGTCATCTATTTTGGAACGGAGGGAGTAAATCATAAAGTAAAAAACAAATAATGGCAATTCATTTAGAAAAAATAATCAATTATGATACAGAAGATTCTAGAACAAAGGAGAAGTGCTTGTGTTTTGAGGTTTGTGCATTATGCTTAAGTTCAACCATGGAGTCTTCTAAATTGTACATGTGGCAGATCTGGTGGAATGTTGATGATATCCAACGGCCAGTAGTGCTCGGATTTGCCTATCTCTGCACTGTCGGGTTAGCTTCATCCAGCGACCATCTTTCAAAGTTATTGGCACACTATATAGTTCTTGTGCCATAGTTGCATGTTTTGGAAAAAAGCTACTAGTGGGTTGTACTATCTATTTAGGAATAGAAGATGTATACATGGAAGTTGTAGGGAAAGAGATGACATGGAGCATCTCAATTCCTATGAGTAGGGATTGGAAAACAGATGTCATTTGGTTCACATCGTAGGAACTTTTCTATTGAATATAGAGATGACATGTTTCTCACTTCCTATGAGGAGGGATTAGAAAAGAGATGTAATTTGGTTCATATCATAGGAACTTTTCTATTGAATATACGCTAATGTTTATTTTCCTTTGAAATTAAGGGAGTATAGGAATCCATTCATATGAACCAAGTGGCTCTAAAGCTATAGAAATGATATCATGTTTATTTCCTTTGAAATGTGGAGTATATGAATCTATTCCTATGAACCAATTGGCTCTAAAGTAAAAAATCCTATAAAAATCATATCATATAGAGTTCCTATGATATTCCTCGACACTAAAGGATGCTTGAAATTGCTGCGGGTGATACGATGGTCTTTCTTTGTACACTCCTCTCCCAACTTTATAGTTACCTCTCGAAGATGAATGAAATGATACATACATGGTATTCTACATGTGCAATTTGGTTATATGCACTGCATTTCGGAACAGAGGGAGCACACGGCAGTTGCTAACACTCACGTGGAAGATTTGTGTGTAGGAGGAGTGATTGTTCTGTTAAATGACATGGCAAAACTGACACTATCGAATGCCGATCTAACGGTCCTTATGGCATTCGTCAGGAAAAGGCTTGTGGTGAACATTTGTCAGATAATGATTTACGGACACATGCATTGCATTGATACGTGCCCCCTCTCTCTCACGCACACGCACCCTCACGAGTCACGACTCTCCCGAGTCCTCTCGCAGACTCGCACATCGCACCCACCGTCTATCTGCAGGTAGACGTCACGCACATATGTGCTCTTCACACCCTACCCTCAGAACTTCTAAAAAACAAAAGACAGCATGCACATTTTATTTTAGCTCACACATCACGCACTTGTACTATTACTCTTGCGGCAAACGTTCTTTGGGCATAGTATATTGTACTCTCACAAAGAGAAGCGGTGCACGCACGCACTAGTTCTCTCACACCCACTCGCGGGTACATGCAGGAGCGCATTTTTTTGAAGCTGGTACAACAAAATCACAACACTATATATAAAAGCAGGAGCCTTAGCGCTTGCTTTACTAGGGTTCCTCTCGTTCACTCTCTCATGCTCTCCAGATCTAAGCAACACATAGGTGGCCACACTCTCTCTCAGCTCATGGCTGGTCACAAATCCGGCCGGACAACCTCGACCGGGGCAGGGGTGTAGGTGCATCGTTCACGCTGTCGTCGGGGGGAGGGAGGAGACCAATGGCTGCCTGCGCGTCCCGATCGGTGGTCGTGCCATTCTCTCTGAGAGAGCGCCGGCTCGGGAGGGCCTCCGACCTCTTCTTCCTCCTTGCGGTATTGTGGCCAAGATGCGGCCTCCCGACGCCGTCTTTGCGACATGCCGACGACCCTCAGGTATATATTCCTTCGAAACCTGCCTTGCTCTACTGCCCCAGCTCCCTTCGTGTGGATCCTTTTCTACTTCCGTCCATTGTTCCAAAGCCACCTAGACTTCTACTAAGGCACGTGCTTTGCACGTATGTTCTGTATGATAGATACTCATATACCTTCTGTTTTAGAGAGAGAAATGGGTACTCGTATCTTGAGTAGATATCATAGTGTGTTTATTTGCATGATCTAAGGACTATTCTGAAATAAGAAGCAAATCACTTGCACAAATCAAACTGAGTTCCAAGTAAGAATTTGATTACAAGATAAAAGTTGTAGTTTTATTATATGATGTTTCCTGGGTTCCACTGATGTATAGTTCCAGAGTTGTTTGACGGTTTACATGCATGTTTATGGACTATTTTGTGCAACTAAATAAGTCATTTAGGTCTGACAGACACTCATGTCCTGTATTAGCTTGAGGTATAGCTTATGTATGACTGAAATAAAATATTACACTTTTTCTGCGAATAATAAAAATATTACATTTCTCGATGAAGCAGAATAAAACTTTAGCTAGCATCAGCCATGCAATGTTATGTTATGTGAATAGTGTAAACTTTGCAGTATAGCGGCATCTAAAAAAATCCATTTTTACAGTAATCTAAGAAAATAAGTTAGTAGTAGAGTGTTTATTTCCCAGGTGACAACGGGGAACCAAAATGTGCTAGCTATTTGCCAACTTGTCGTACTTGCATGTGAGGAGGTGGCAGCAGTTTCTAGACATTTCTCAACTTCAGTAGGTGCAATCCAGATTCAACAGGGACTTCTTTATTTGTTTACTTGGAGAGCAGAGTCGGCCATGTGCACAAGGAGCGGGAGTGAATCCTGCAGCTCTTAGCCGTCAGATCATGTCATCCTTTGTTTGATGGACGGCAGTGATATGCATGAGACGGGAAACGAACGGTGGATTTTGAGCCAATGCTTGTTTGGGTGGGAGAACCGAAGATGGAGTGGTAAATCCGATTTCAAAACTGCCGCATTATAGTAGTAGTAGATTAGAAGTAAAGCTATTTCATATAGTCGACTCAAAGCATTGGTTCAAACAGGGAAGAAAGTGGGAAAGCTGTAGCATGAATCTAGGACTTGGTTCTAAGAGGAAATGGGGGAAAGTAGTAATATCTGTCACTGTTTAAATAACCGTATATCTTATTTGCGCAAACAGGGATGTCTGTCTCCATATCGTTTTGGGATGTCTGTCTCCGTATCGTTTCTATCCGCGCAATCAAAAGCACACACCTCAGTTTTAGTACAACTGCGCAAAATGAGATGGCTATCCCTCGCTGTCGTCGTCTAACCTCCCGTCTTCAAGGTATCCCTACATTGGTAGTAACTAAGGTAGAATGACCAACGCAATCTAAAAGAAGCTGATTCGTACGTTTTACTTCCTGATTCTAGTGCAGGGACGAGCGAAAACAACTGCATTCTAGTCCGGAATGCACTTTCTACCAGTTCATCCATGGACCAAGGACTAGCTGGCATGGCTGCACGGCGGTTTTTTGGACAGGTGCACAGACAAGAGGCATTGTGGTCTGCTTATTTCTGCAAATAGCGGTGCTTAAATTTAGTGGAATGCACAAGCATTTCAGCTGGCTGGTACACTGCATGGTTCATTTCAGCATTCCAGTTGATATCACAATTATAATTGGTTATTCTGGAATGAGAGAACCTATATCGTGGCAACAAGAAAAACCAGAGTGAACTCCAGAAAATTTAAGCCTGCAGGGAGGCCCTTTGCTCAGAGAGAAGCCTTGCTTGTTTTTTTCCTGATTTGTAAACCATCTCACAACTTTGTCTTTTGCTGTGAACTAGTATATGTTTGTTATGTTCTATGAATCATTGAGATGTATAAAATTGCTTAACTTATGCTTTTCAAGTTTTTTATGAAGACGAGTTTAATGTGAGTGTTCCACATGAGCGCTGGACTAGCGTGTGAACGTTTGGAATTTATTACATTGTGGCCTCAATTAACTGCATGAACCACTGTAACAAGATACATAGTGTTGACACCAGATTTTGGCATGGTCACGAATCTGGATTTATATGCAAAAGTTAGAGACAACACTTCGTGGGCCGACCCTGAGTGAGAAAGTGTTCGGCCTTTGCCGGCTGAATGAAACCTTGCCAGGGTAAAACCTTGCCATCGGAGAAGCTTGCCGGCGTGGAAAGCTTGCCGGGGAGGAAAGATTGCCCGAAGAAAAGCTTGCCGGGCGAAGACCTTGCCGGGGGAAAAGCTTGCCGGGCGAAGACCTTGCCGGGGGAAAAGCTTGCCAGGCGAAGACCTTGCCGGGGGAAAAGCTTGCCGGGCAAAGACCTTGCCGGGGCTGAAAAGCTTGCCGGGAAAAAGCTTGCTGGGGTGGAAACTGTCAAGGCCAATCCAACCAGAAGCTGAAGATGGGCTCAAATGATTATCTAGATGAACTCAAATGGAGAAATGATCTACATGAAAGATTTCCGTATTATTGATATGAACATCTTTGAAATTTGGGTCATCGCCGTCCGATTTCATCTCGAAGGCCGAAACTATGCTCAAAGTACCAAGATCTTATATTCAAAGTACAGTTTAGCCGATTAAGCCCCCAAGACAACCTCAAATGAAAAAAATGATCTACACGGGTTGTCTTCGTCTCGTCGAAACGATCGATTTTGATATAAAAATCGTTCAAATCCGAGTTCCTATGCAAAAGTTATAGCAATCGGAGTGCAACCCTATCACGAGGCAAGATGTGGTGCGCCCCACCAGACACATGTCTGATGGGTAGCGCGAGGAAATAGCCTGTGTTGCGAGACCGATCTGACCCTCAAGATGATCTCTGATCAAAAAACCTTCAACATGAAACTTGTTCTTCTCGTCGAAACGGTCAAGATTGCTTTTGGGCTTGTTTTCATCCGAGATTGTTTACCACCGCAAAAAAGACCCGCAAGGTGTAGCCAGTTTAAACCGAACAGTTTTGGAAAGTTCGGATAAACCAGTGCGAATTTGACTAGGGTTTTCGATGTGAATTGATGTAATTTTCTTGTAAGGAAAGCCTAGATAATTTCTTTTCTTGTACGGGAAGTCCAGCCGCCTCTTATATATGTTGGGGGTGATGGCCGATTGAACAACACACAATCGAACAAATCAATATACTACTTTTTCATCTACGTTTTATCTCTCCACCGTTTTTCTCTCTCGTTCTTCGTTGTTCTTCGTGTTTGAGAGCTGCGAATTCCGAGGCTCTAGGGGCGAGCGAATCGACCTAGGGCAGCCCATAGCCGCCGCACTCCCTGACGGGGTCCCTCCCGGGGGTGTGGGGTTTTTGGGTCCGCAAAAGCACCCGTCGACTGTCTTGCATATCACGCAGTCTGTCGGGTGGTAGGTGCGACATATGCCAACGGGTGGCTTATCATTGTGGGAGCCAGTAAGACGTCGGCGGTGCTTGGAAGTGGGATGAGGCGAAGACATGCACGCCGGCGAATCTTACCCAGCTTCGGGGCTCTCCGAGGAGATAACACCCCTACTGCTGCTCTGCGGGGTCTCCGCATGATCACTAGATGAACGAGTGGCTACAAGATGCTCCTTCAGCTGTTTGGCGAGAGGAGGAAGAAGGGCACGGCTCGCTTTCTTCTCCTCTCTATGTGTTGTCTAAAACTAGCTCAGATCAACGCTTTGCATGGGTGCCCCGGGGGGTTTATATAGGCCCACCCCCGGGGATACAATGGTAATCCGGCTGGGCATGGGCCCCAGCCGTCTGTGTCTACGCTCGCCGGCTTTTGCGCCGGCTGCTGGGGCCCGCCGGCTACCGGCTCCTTGGTCGACAGGCAGGCCCCACTGTCCAGGGCCTTGTCGGTGGCTGGTTACTGTTGCCTCAACCTGGTGACGAGGGCTTCGCCGATGTGGGCGTGGCTACAGTGCCGCCGCCCGGCGGGCGATAGCTGTAGCCTCACTGCGTTTTGTCTCCTTAATGGGGCATCTCCTTCGAGGGAGGAGGCAAGCCGGCTGCGGGGAGCCGGCCCTGTCTTGGGCCGACTGGGGGAGGCATGGCCTCCTTCGGGTTTCTCTCTACCTGAAGGGGCCCACCGCCCGTGGGCCGCGCTGACAGCCCATCGTGGGTGGCATCAGGGTCAACGTGGCAACAGTACCGCGCCGGACGGGTCATGGCCACCCTGTACGGCGCACTATGCCAGGCATGCTCCGGGATTCGGGGGTGGCAGGCTTTACTGTAGCCACGCCCCGCCACATCGCCGTTATGTGGATGTAGACTCCGAGGGTACGATCTTGACCGCTTTGTGGGAGCTGGCCTCTTGGAGTCGGCCTTCTCATGGCCGGCTTCTTGGAGACGGCCCTCCCGCGGCTTTCTTCATGAGGGCTAAAGCCAGGCCGCCTTCCGATAGTCGGCCTGGGAGACAGCCGGCAAGGGGAAGGCGGCCCCACGTCTTGGATTCTTGGGGGCCGGATCGGCTCGTAATTTTTTCAGAAGGGCCAGGGGGAGCCGGCTAGGCTACCCATGGTCATTTACTCCGATAGTAGTCCCCAAAGCCGATCGAGCTTCGAGGCTGACAAAGGGACGAGAAGCTTGGTCAGCTTCCTATCCTGAGGAGCCGGCTTTGCATATGCGCGCCATCTTCAGAAAGCTCCATTTCTTGTAGGCGGGAACGTGGGTCGGCCTGCGAGCTGACCGCACGCCATCCCGCGGGCCACGTGGCAAGGAAAACCTGCCAATGCACGCGCGCGATGGGACGCCACCGCAGGCCTGGGCCCGCCACTCCTAGGCCTCGGCCCGAGCACGGATCTTCTGCGGCCCACAACGGACCGCTCGCCTTCCCACGGCGGTTTCATTATGCCATCAGGGCGCAATAATCATGGGATGTGGGGGAGTGGGCGCAGTTGATCCCACGTTCCCCCACACCACGCCTCCTCGGCTCCGCCGCCCGGGTCTATAAGTAGGGGGAGGAGAGGCAGCGGCAGAGCTTCGCACGCTCTCCCTCGCTCCGCCCCTTCTCACCTTCCTTCTTCTTCCCTTCGCTGCTGCATCGACCCATTGCCGCGCCGCTCCGCCGTTGGACCTCTCGGTTCCTTTGGTCCCGCCGTAGCGGGGTCGTGCGCGTCTCCGCCGTCGCATCGCCTTGTTCCTCGCCGTGTCGCTCCCATGGCATTGTCGAGCTCGTGGGATGGCTCCAACGTCCACAAGGACCACGTTGAGTTCCTCCACTGGACGCGGCGTCTGCCGCGCGAGAACTACGTGCTGGTTCGTCATGCGCCGGCGAGGGAGATTTCGCCGGCACCGGAGGAGGGCGAGCGGGTAATCTTCCGCTCGCACTGCCTGCGCGGCTTCGGCCTCCCGGTGAGCGGATTCCTTCGCGCTTTTCTTGAATTTTACCACCTCCAGCCGCATCACCTCACGCCCAACGCGGTGATGCTGTTGTCGGCTTTCGTCACCCTATGTGAGGGCTTTCTGGGGGTTCTCCCCACTCTCGAGCTCTGGGAAGAATTCTTTCAGAGCAAGCTCGGCACCGTTGTTGCGGGCGTGCCCGCCCCCTGCGGAGCCTTCATTGCCATGAGGCGGACGGGCGAGAACAATCCGTTCCCGCCCATCCCGCTGATCCAGTCGGTGAAGCTCTGGCAGAAGTCCTATTTTTATGTGAAGAACGTCGCCCAGCAAGGCGACTTCGTCAACCTGCCGGCTTATGTAGCCGGCCCGTCGGCTGGGAGGCAACCCTCGTGGAGCTACCGGGCCAGGTCATTGTCTCAGGCCGGGAACGCAGCCGTCTCCCGGCTCCGGGTGATGATCGAGTCGGAGGGCCTGACCGAAGCCGACCTGGTGGCCGCCTTCGTGGAGCGCCAAGTACTTCCGCTCCAAGGCCGGCCTCACATGATTTGCCAGATGAGCGGACGCTTCGACCAGTGCCGGCTGAGCACCAGGGAGATGCCTCATGCCGAGGTGTCTTACATGGTGAACTACATCTCCAACTGCAAGCTCGCCGAGGATTGGCGATACGGCAAGGGGCCGTATTCTCGCGCCAACCCTCCGCCTGCCGTAAGTTTTTCTTCTTTTCTTCCTTTTTGTAGCCGGCCTCACGATGGCCTACTTCTGATGAATTGGTTTGCCCTCAGCAGAACCCTCTTCTTCCACCGACGGCCGTGGCCGCAGGGGTGGAGCGCCAGCTCCTCCCCGACCGCACGGTGGACGACGTCGATGATCCAGACCTGGGAGCGGCCGCCATGGAATATGCCATCATGGGGGAAGGCGACGAGGCAGGAGGCGTGGGGCTCGGGGCCGGCCTCGAGGACTGGGCGGACGATGATGAGGTCGAAGCCGCCCCGCACCGCCAGCCGACGCTTGATCATCAAGGCGCGGGCCCGTCTGCCGCGCCGGCTACCCGTGGCGGCGTGCAAAAATGCTAGGCCGTGTCGACCTACTTCGGCAGCCGGCCGAAGAAATCCAAGGGTTCCACGGCGGCGACCAAGCGGGATGAGGCGGCCGTGAAGGTGGCCCGCTTCCGCAAGGCGGTGAAACAGCCGCAGGCGATCTCGGCGTAAGTCGTCAAACGTTTTGTATTTTTGTTGTCCTCTTCGATTAAGGCTCTTCTAAACCTTTCTTTGCTGGCCGGGCAGGGCACCGCTTTCCCTCGAGCGAGGTCCTGGCGGCTCTGTAGTCGGGCCGACTGGAGGGTCCTCAGGCTCCTGCCGCGTGGATCCCCGCGCCGACCTCATGGAGGCCACGGAGCGGAATGCACGGGAGGCGCGGGAGGAGCGGGAGGCGGCGGAGCGAAGGACCGCCCAGGCGGCGAAGGAGCAGGCCGACGCGGCGGCCAAGGCCCGGGTGGAGGCGGCAGCCGCGGAGACGGAAGCGGAGGCCTCGCACAACCAGCCTCCGCTTCTTGTCGTTCCCCTCCGCGTTGTGGCCCCCGACATCCCCGTGCCCCCGTCGGAGGAGGTCGACCAAGACTCGCCGGTGATGGAGAGGAGGGAGGAGCTCGTGGTCTTCGTGGAGGAGGCGCCACAAACGGCGCCGACTGGAGCGGGGCAAAGCGGCCAACCAGCCGCGGCGCTAGAGCAGCCGGCCGGGGGCGAGCCGGAGGCAGAGGCCGGCCTTGAGGTGCAGCCGGCATTTCGCCGGCGCGCAGGGGGAGGTACCTCCGCGCTGGAGCCGCACCGAGCTGCGGGCGCCAGCCAAACGGCGGAGGCCCTAGAGGCGGCCAGCGCCAGCACGTCCGAGTGGACGCCCAGCGGGGGGACAGCCGAGCTAAACGCGACGGCCCAGGAGGTCCAGAACCGGCTTCAAGCCCAGGCCGCTTTGCTGCAGCGATATACCCAAGAGTTCCTCACGACGCTGGCCGTCATCCGGGTGAGCCTTTTGGCCTTGGTTGTTTTGCTTTTTTGATTTCTTCCGTGGGGGCGCGTCAGCGCACCCACTGGGTGTAGTCCCCGAGTTCCGAGTCAGCTGCTGAGCAGGCGGCTTGGAACTTACTAGGTGCTGACAGCTATCTTATCCTCGCATCCTGTCTGATCTTCTAGGAATACCATAACCTCCGCGCTGCTACCTTCAACTCTCAGGCTCAGGAGCTGGGCCGGAAAACCAAGGACCTGACCAATAGCCGGAGTGCGTGCTTTGTCTCGTTCATCTCCTGTCAGGGCGCGTCAGCGCACCCACTGGGTGTAGTCCCCGAGATTCAGGCCTACTGCTGAGCAGTCGGGTCGGATCTTCTCTGACGACTTCTCCCTTGTTGATTTTTCCTTTGTCTTCATGCTTGCAGGAGCCAATGCCGACTTGAGGGGGTAGCTCAGCGGGGTCCAGGCCGCCCTTCGCGCCAAGGAAGCTGAGTACAGCGCCTTGGTCCTGGAGCATGACCGCCTGGTCAAGAAGTTGGCCGACCAGGAGGAGAGCCACAAGGCGGCCCTGAAGAAGGCGCAGGACAGCGAGGACGCCCTCAAAGCTGAGTTCGAGACCGAAGCGGCGGGCTGGGCTGAGGCAAAACAAGCGCTGAGCGAGGGCTTCAGTCGGGTTGAGGATCTGATCGATGGCAAGCCGCCTTCCTCACTCCTTGCTTGCCCCTTGCCCCCTGATTTGTGTTCTGACTTGTGCTGCTTTTGTTCTTTGTGCAGACTACTTCCCCGGCTACTCCGTCTTTGCCACCCAGACCATCGAGGCCCACCGCGAGGCGCGCCGGCAGGCGGGGGCTGAAATCGCGCCGGACGTGAGCCGGACTCTTGAGGAGCAACTCTTGGTGGTCCAAGCCCGACTGCAGCCGGCTCACCGCATGCTCCGCCGCCTCCAGCGCGCCGGGGCGCAGGTGTTTGCCGCCCTCTGGCCAGGCGAAACGATTCCCCGCACCCTGAGTTGGACTGCCGACTGGTTGGAGGTTGCGGTTGGCCGCTTCGAGGCCTGGAAGGCATCGGCAGCCCGGCTTGGAGCTGGGCGGGCGCTGGAGTTCATCCGAGCCTGGTATCCCGGGCTGAACCTGGACCAGCTACGCACCTGGCGGCTGGAGGCCGACGAGGAGATAGAGGAGGTGCGGCCGGCTATCGCTCAGCGTGCCTCGACGATCGCCGAATGCACTAATATCAGCGTCTTTGCTCCTGAGATAAATGACGACGGCGTTGCCCAGCCGGAGGAATGGTTCGGGCTGGACCCGGCAGCGGGTGAGGACTCGGCGGAGGAGATCGCTTCCAGCGATGAAGGTGAAGACGACGAAGGAGAGGAAGGCGAAGACGTCGAGCCGGCCGGTGAAGCGGCCAGCCAGCCCCAGCCTGACCGTGCCTCCAGCAACGAGGCGCGTGCTAGCGCGCCCTCTACGGGAGGTGGTGATCATGCCGAGGTTCACCAGCCGACCACTCCTCCAGCCGGCACTGCCATCTCTACCGACCTGCCCGACTCGCCAGTCGCTCCCTTGGCTTAATCTGCCGTCCTCGCTTTTCCTGCTTGTTACTCTTTGAACAATTTTTGTTAAACTTGCGCAGTTCCACCCACTGGGGGTGTATTCAAACTATGTTGAATGCTGGCCTTTTGAAGGCCTTTTGTGTAAATATGATCGTGTGTGTGTTTGGCTTCCATTCGCGTATGCTTTTTTATCTTTAGGTTGTTTCCTTTGCCGCCTTCCCCTGGCTGCTGCCTTCCCAACCGGCAGCTGCTCGGCAGCCTCGGCTAGGGAAGAACTTGGCTATATTTTTTGGGGGAAGGCAAGTACTCGAGCTTTCTTAGATTGAAGCGAGGTGAATGGAAGCCGGCCGGCCGGCTACTCTGGTAGTCGGTCGGTGGTGGGAGAAAAACCGGCTTTTGTTATATTAGCCCGTTAGTCCCTAGCCGTTTTTCGTGTGGGCGTCCTTTCCTGCCTTTAACTCCTGCCAGCCGGACAGCTGGTTCTTCGAACTGCAACTTTTGGCAAGAGAAGGCTTGGGTGCCGGCACACTACTTGTCTGACCGCGGATAGGACTTCTAATATAGCTCAAGGCGGCCAGTCCCCGGGCCGACTAGTCGAACCCGGTGTCGGACGAAAAAAGTGAATGTAATGACATGATCATAAGCATGATACTCTTCATTTATAGATAAAAGATGGAAGTCCCCGAGCTCTCCTCGGGGGGGGCCTATTGTCTCGTACTTAGTACAAAAGTTAGCATGATACATACTGCATTTCAACTGTAAAATCTTCGGAGGAGGTTGGCGTTCCATGGTCGTTCCGACTCTTTGCCGGAGTCGTCTCTCTTTCATGCCTTCGGCTTCTATGCGTCGATCAGGTAGTAGGAGTCATTTCCCAGCGCTCTGCTGATGATGAAGGGGCCTTCCCAAGGGGCTGAGAGCTTGTGCTGGCCGGCTGTTCGCTGGATCAGCCGGAGCACGAGGTCGCCTTCTTGGAAAGATCTTGGTCTGACCTTCCGGCTGCGGTAGCGGCGCAAACCCTGCTGGTAGATGGCGGACCGGCTGAGGGCTAACAGCCGGCCTTCTTCCAGCAGGTCGACGTCGTCTTCTCGTGCTTCCTTGGCCTCCGCCTCTATGTACATGGTTACCCGAGGCGAGTCGAACTCGATGTCAGTTGGGATGACCGCCTTGGCACCATACACGAGTAAGAAAGGAGTGAAGCCGGTTGACTTGTTTGGGGTAGTGCGCAGACTCCAGAGGACGGCCGGTAGCTCATCGAGCCAACAGCCGGCCGAACATTCCAGTGGTACGACCAGTCGGGGCTTGATGCCGGAAAGGATGAGGCCGTTGGCTCGCTCGACTTGGCCATTTGACTGCGGGTGGGCAACAGATGCTAAGTCCAATCGGATGCCCTGCGTCGCACAGAAACGTGCCAAAGCTCCCTTGGCGAAATTCGTGCCGTTGTCGGTGATGATGCTGTGTGGCACGCCGTAGCGAGTTGTTATATCTGCGATGAATGTCACGGCAGTCGGCCCATTCAGCTTCTTGATAGGCTTTGCCTCAATCCATTTGGTGAATTTGTCCACGGCGACAAGCAGATGTGTCATGCCGCCGCGTGCCGTGTTGAATGGGCCCACCATGTCCAGTCCCCAAACGGCAAAGGGCCAAGTGAGGGGAATGGTCTTGAGTGCCGAAGTCGGCATGTGTTGCTTGGAGCTGAAGACTTGGCACCCTTTGCAATGTTTAACTAACTCCTTGGCGTCATCCAAAGCCGTCGGCCAAAGGAACCCATGGCGGAAAGCTTTGGCGACGAGTGATCTTGAGGCCGCATGGTGGCCGCATTCTCCTTGGTGGATGTCTCTGAGGATTGCAATGCCCTTCTCTTGCTCGACGCATCGCTGGAAGACTCCAGTGACACTGCGCCTGACAAGCTCTCTATTGACGATTGTGTATGCTCCGGCTCGGCATTAGACTTGTCTTGCCTCTGTTTCATAGCCGGCAGATCTTGGTTTATTAGGAAGTTGAGGATGGACTGAGCCCATGATGGAGCTGCGACTTCTTCTATTGCCAATACGGCTACTGCGACCAGGGCGGGCGGGCTGGGTGGTGAAATGCTGGAGTCGGCCGCCGCCTGTTGTGTTGGTGCAGTCCTTGGGCCGACTAACGCAGTCCCCGAGCCGGGTGTGGCAGTCCCCGGGTCTGGCGTAACTACGGAAGTCCCCGAGCCGCCTACTGACGTCCCCGGGCCGACAATCGAAGTCCCCGGGTCACCTGCTTGGTTCTTCGAGTCGGACCCGGCCGCGTCGAGGTCAGGCGGCACGAATATGGAATCGGACTCTGGAGACGGCTTGATAGACGGCTTGAGGAGGCGTTGCAGAGAGACACCGGTTGGTATTGCCTACCGAGTGGAGCCTATTCGAGCCAGGGTATCAGCTGGCTCGTTGTCGGCTCGTGGTACGTGGAGGAACTCGCATCCTTCAAAGTACCCGCAGATCTGCTGAACGAGGAGGCGGTAGCTTGCCATATTTGCTTCCTTGGCGTCCCAGTCGCCGGATGATTGCTAGACTACCAAGTCTGTCAGGACCCCGACTCAATGCCACATCAATCTAGCATGTAACACCTCGTATCACTTTGCGGCCTCACGCACGGTATTCCACGGGTGTCGCCTTACCTTTGCCCGGGACCGTTTGCGCCTTTTGGCACACGTATATGACAGTGTCGCTAGCATCCATATGATAAGGAGCCCGGGCTGACATGGCTAGTCGTAAACCCAAAGTGGCACAGACTTACAGGGACAGGCATCCATGACCCAGCATCGAACGTGTCGGTCATCAGCGAGTGAATCCAGGCTGTAGCACTAGGCTAGCAGGACTCCGGTGAACTGGGCTGTAGCGGGATAACAGGACTCCGGTATTCATCGCGTGACATTTCCCCGAAGGGACAGACACAGGAACGAAGAAGGACACATGCCGGCCAGCCTAAGTGTTCCGGAGCAGTAGCAAGCTACCATTGGAAACACTAGGAGACATTTCCCGGTAAGAGAGGCTACTAAGGATAAACAACTAGATAGTCAGATCCCACACATACCAAGCATTTCAATAACATACACACAATATGCTCGATATGTGCAAACACAACATGGCATCACAACATGACTCTATGACTCAAGTATTTATTCATTAGGCTCCGAGGAGCGAGATATTACAAACATAGGTCTCATGACCCAACATTCAGAGCATACAAGTCAAAGCACAAGCGGAAGCTATCATGTCTGAGTACAGACAACTATAAATGAAAAAGGCTGAGAAGCCTGACTATCTACCAGATACTGCCGAGGGCACAAGATCGTAGCTGAGGTAAGAAGCTAAACATCAAAGTCCAAGCGGAACTACTAGTGAGACTGAAGTCTCTCTGCAAAAACATAAAATAGGCAAACGTGAGTACAAATGTACCCAGCAAGACTTACATCAGAACTAACTACATATGCATCATTTTCAACAAGGGGATGGTGGGGTTTAACTGCAGCAAGCCAGCTTTGACTCGGTGGCTATCCTGAACTACGACTGCAAATAACTCTTTTGAGGTGGCGCACACGAGTCCACATATTCACCATATCAATACACCACTATGGATCCGCTCCCGTCTCCCTACGAGAACGCCATCCATAGCACTCACGCTTATCTTGCGTATTTTAGAGTATCCACTTTCACTTGTCTATGAACTGATATAAGCAACCCAGAAGTCCTTCTCTGCGGACACGGCTATTCGAATAGATCATATTAACCCTGCAGGGGTGTACTTCTTCACACACGCTCTCACCACTTACCGCCGTTTACACGACATGTACTCGGCAACCTTCAAGCGGAAGCCCAACGTGGGTGTCGGCCACGGCCTACCTAATCACCTAAGTCTCTAGTCCAGGTTTATCGCCTATTCGGGTTCCATCCATGAGGAGATCCGGCCGGAGTTTCGCTCACAGCCCCAAACGATGTGAACAGGGTTCCCAAGACACCAAACGGGCGCCCGGTACACCGTGCCACGTGCCTACCGCATCACAGCCCACCCCTACGGTCAGCGCTGCCCACGGCCTCCAGCATACTACAAACACCAGAAACTACTTGCAACTCCTGGACAGAGGACAAGGGTGATCAAGAAGCCGAGAGGGTCCATTGGTTTCGGGCCCAATGCGTGGTAGCAGCTGAATCATGGATCACAAACACAGAACTCAGTTAATGAGGACGGCTGCAATGAGACAACCCACCATGTACTCCTACATGGCCTCTCACCGCTACCTTTACCAAAACGTGTTCACACACTTAGCTCACACACAGTAGGACATGTTCACACGCCTCTGATTCATCCCCGATGAATCAGACCTGACTCAACTCTAAGCAGTAGCAGGCATGACAAACAAGCAAGAATGAGTAGGCACAACAGGGCTCAAACAACTCCTACTCATGCTAGTGGGTTTCATCTATTTACTGTGGAATGACAGGTCATGCAGAGGATAAAGGGGTTCAGCTACCGCAGCAAGTAACAGATGATTCGGTGTTGTCCTAATGCATTAAAAGAGAGCAGGAGCGAGAGAGTAGGATTGTATTGAAATGAGCAAGGGGGGTTTTGCTTGCCTGGCACTTCTGAAGATAACATTGAGTCTTCATCAGTGTCAATGATCACAACGTCGGAACATCGTCTATCGGGAGGGAACAGATACCGGCAACAAAGAAGAAATACAATCAATGCAATGCACAATATGATGCATGCTCATGACATGGCAATATGAATGTGTTTTGAGCTAATGCAACTAGCAACAGATTAAATGAAGTTGGTTTGAATACAAGATTCAAATTCAAACTCCATATGTGATTATTCAAATGCCATTTAATTGATTTGTGCTAAACAGCAGCTATAAGTTGTTCTAACATGCATGAAAATGGTACAAATGGATTCCTTGAATTTTTCTGATAATTTTGCATATATAAATTATTTAATTTGGAGTTACGGTTGAATTTCTATGAATTTTAGAAGTTTTAGGCATTTTCTGGAATTTCCTGAATAATATTAAATCCAGAAATGATTATGGCGTCAGCACCACGTCACAGTGACGTCAGCAGGGTCAACTGGGCGCCCCAGGTCAAACCTGACGTGTGAGGGCCACACGTCAGTGACACAGGAGCTAATCCCGGTCAAACCCAGCGCTGACTGGGGTTTGACCAGGGGTGGGGCCCACTGTCAGTGGCTGTGGGGGTGTTTAGCGTGGTCATTAGTGCTAACTAAAACAGCGCCACGTCAGCTGCCGGCGTTTAACCGCCGGCAACCTCAGATCGCGGCGGCGTCCGCGTCGGGTTTGCGCTACAGGGCACCGTTTGGGGCGCGGGGAGCATCTACGGGGAGCTGGCGGAGTGGCGCTTCCAGTGGTGGAGGCGGCTGGAGCGGAGGTGGCCGGAGTTGAGCACGGCGTCGACCTCGGCGGCGGCCGGAGCTCGGGCGAGCTCGGGGTCGGGGTTAGGGAGCACGGCAGGAGGAGCTGGGGCGTGCTACGGACTCCTGAGATCGCGGTGAGCACGTCAGTGGGCTCGGAAACGAGCTGCGGTGGCTGTGGCCACGGCCACGCCATGGCCGGCGGCGAGAAACTCTCGGCCGCGGTGGAGGAAGAGGCTAGGGGATGAGCGCGAGCTTGAGGGAAGGGGGAAGAGGAAGAGGGACTCACAGTGGACTGGACGGAGGGGTCGGCGAGCTCGGGGAAGCTTCTGCGACGGCGAATTTACGGCGGCAATCTCCGGGCACCGGGGATGAAGACGATGATGCTCCGGTCGACTGGGGCCTCCTCTGGTCGCGTGCGTCGGTGTGCAGCTCCATGGGGTCGGGACGGAGCTCCTGAGCTCATCGGAAGGGCGAGGGGTGGCCGGTGGCTATGGATGCGACGGCGGCGGCCTCCGGTGGCTCTCGGTGGTGCTCCAAATCGAGAGAGGGAGAGAGCCAGAGCGAGCAGAGCGAGGGATAGCGGTCGGGGACGACTCCGTGGTGTCGCTAGAGGGCTCGGGGAGGAAGCAGGAGGTGGCCAGGGGAAGCAGGAGGTGGCGCGCACGGCGGCGTCGCGGTGTCTGTCCTCCTGGCAGGGAGGAAGACGACAGGGGGGGGTGGAGATGGGCTGGTCGTGCTGCTGGGCCAGGTGGGCTACCAGGTGAGCGTCAGGTAGTCCTTCTCTCTCTTTCTATTTCTGTTTTTATTTATTGTTTTCTATTTTGTTCTGTTTTGTTTTAGTTTAGTAAAATACTAAACCATTTTATAAAATCCTGAAAATAGTTATGTGGCTAGGGTTAAAATATACCAAACCACATAAAATGTTCCAGTAATTATTGGACATATATTATTTATATATCAAATATATATCCAATGCAAATAGCTATTTATTTAATTCAAAGGCCCAAAATAATTAACTCTGAGATACCAAAAATATTGTTTTGAGTTTTACCTCTTTGCAATATTTTCAGAGACTAAGAGGAACATTTTCTTGGACTTCTTTGAGGAGATTTTAATGTTGATCATTTTAGAAGGTTTCTGAGGCTTTGAAAATTCCTCAATTCAAATTTCATTTGAATTAAAACATGATGCTCACATGAGGTCTAGCCTAGTGCATAACAGGACCAGGGATGTGACAAAGTCCGAGTCGCCGTAACATAGGATCCGGCGTATGCCGAGATCTTTGGCAAGCCGGAGCCCGTGTATGAGCGCCTCGTACTCGGCCATGTTGTTGGAGGCGGCGGCCTTTGGGAGAGGTGAGGATGACGCCGGCTCCCAAGCCGGTGCGCATCTTGGACCCGTCGAAGTGCATGCGCCAATGAGTGGAGTCGGGAGCTGGCGGTAGGTACTGGGTCTCGGCCCAGTCGACGAGGAAGTCGGCCAATGCTTGGGACTTGATGGCGGTGCGAGGCTGGTAGAAGATTGTGTAGGGGGCCAGCTCGATGGCCCATTTTGCCACCCGGGCGGATGCATCCTGGCTGCCTATGATCTCGGCAAGCGGGGCGGTGCATACGACCGTGATGGGGTGCTCTTGGAAGTAGGGCTTCAGCTTCTTGGTGGCGAAGTACACACCATAGCACATCTTTTGGTAATGCGGGTAGTTCTGCTTCGCGGTAGACAACACCTCGCTCAAATAGTACACCGGCCTCTAGACCGGCTGGGCTCAGCCCTCTTCTGGGCGCTGGACTACGATGACGGTGCTGACCACCCGGCTGGTTGCAGCAATGTAGAGGAGCATGGGCTCTTTCTTAGTCGGCACCGCCAGGATAGGCGGCGTGGCCAGCATCTTCTTCAGCTCGTGAAAAGCTTGGTCGGCTTGGTCGTTCCACTCGAAGTGAGTGGTCTTCTTCATGAGGCGTAGAGGGGGAGAGCTTTCTCTCCGAGCCGGCTGATGAAGCAGTTCTGGGAGGCCAAGCACCCGGTGAACTTCTGGACGTCTTGAAGTTTGGTGGGAATCACCATTCTCTCAATGGCCTTGATCTTTACTGGGTTCCATTCGATGCCGCGTTCAGAGACCAGGAAGCCTAGGAGCTGGCCGGCTGGCACTTCGAACACGTATTTCTCGGGGTTGAGCTTGATCTGGAACCGGCGCAGGTTCTCAAATGTTTCCTTGAGGTCCTCCAGCAAGGTGTCGTGCTTCTTCGTCTTCACCACAATGTCGTCTACGTAGACGTGGGCATTTCTGCCGAGCTGCTTGAGGAGGCACTTCTGCATGCAACGCTGAAAAGTGGCACCAGCATTTCTTAAGCCGAATGTCATGGTCAGGTAGCAGAAAGCTTCGAATGGCGTGATGAAGGCGGTCTTCAGGCGGTCAGCCGGATCTAGCTTTATCTGGTGGTATCCTGAGTAAGCATCCAAGAAACTCAACAGCCCGCATCTGGTCGTGGAGTCTATCACTTGATCAATCCTTGGCAGGGCAAAGGGATCTTTGGGGCAGGCCTTGTTGAGGCTCGTGTAGTCTATGCACATGCGCCACTTGTTGTTCTTCTTTAGCACGAGGACCGGGGTGGCGAGCCACTCTGGAAAGAAAACCTCCATAATTAACCGGCTGCCAGAAGCCGGGCTATCTCCTCTGCCACAATCCTTCTTTTCTCCTCCGACAGTCAGCGGAGGGGTTGTTTGACTGGTTTTGCGCCTTCTCGGACCTGTAGCTTGTGCTCGGCGAATTCCTTCGGAACACTCGGCATGTCCTTAGGGGACCATGCAAAGATGTCCCGATTCTCAGGGAGGAAATCGGCGAGCTCGCCTTCCTATTTGTTGTTTAGGTTTTCCCCGATGACGGCAAACCTTTCTGGATGCTCGGGGTCAAGAGGTATCTTCTTCGTCTCCTTGGCCGGCTGGAAAGATCCTTGGGCATCACACTCCTTGGGATCGGGGGACAGGGCCGGCTGTTTGCCGGCCATGGCCACGACTCGGTCCAACATCTTCTTTTCTTCGGCAATCACAAGGGACTCGGCCAGCCGGCTGCTGGCTGCAGCGCACTCGGAAGACTTCTTGTAATCGCCGGCTACGGTGAGGATGCCCTTGGCGCTCGGCATCTTCATCTTGAGGTAAGCATAGTGGGGAACATCCATGAACCTGGCCAAGGCAGGACGACCAAGCAATGCGTGGTAGGGGCTCTCCAGGTCCACCACTTCAAACTAGACCGCTTCTCGGCGGAAATGATCCTTGTCCCCAAAGAGAACATCAATCTTGATCTTGCCAATGGGAGCGCAGGACAGGCCAGGTACAATGCCATGGAACACAGTCCGAGTAGGCATGAGTTGCTTCGTCTTGACGTCCAGCTTCTCCAGGGTGTCACGGTACAGGATGTTGATGGTGCTCCCGTTGTCTATCAGCACGCGGGAGAAACGGGCGGCGCGTCTGTCCATTGCAAGGGTGGCATCCAAAACCAACACATAAGAGCTGGGAGATGGCATCACCTCTGGGTGGTCAGCCTGGCTCCAGCTGATAGGCTTTTCTGACCAGTGCATGTGCTCGGCGGGGTTGGTAGCGACCACGTTGACTTCCTGGTGCTCTCGGCGTCTGCTACGCCGGCCTTCGGGATGGCTTGTAAAGACGACATAGGCGGCATGCTCATCGGGGAACTCATCGTGCATAGCTCCGACTGCTGGCCGAGCGGTCGGCAGCTGCGGAGCCGGAGGCGGCGGACCAGCAGGCGGAGGCGGCACGAGCCCTTCGCCTTTGGAGATTCGGGTGAGCCAGTGGCACTTCCGGTTGTGTGGTTGGACGGCTTCGCGCCGCTGTGGAACTTGCATGGGGCGTCGAGAGTTTGCTCGTAGGAGAAGGTCGGCTGCCAAGCCGGCCTGCCGCCCTTCTTCTTCTTGGGTGCGGGCCGCCCTTCGGGCTGCTTGTCCTCGACTGTGGCCACCTGCCGACTGGTGGAGAGCGGCACGGGGCCCTTGCGCTTGCGGTCGTTCTGGTACGGGCGTCGGCCGGAGTCCCCAGCCGGCGTCTTGGGTGCCGGGTTGAGTACCTTCCCGGACGCGTCTACCCGGAGTTCAGTCTTCATTGAGGAGTAGGCAGTGGTGTACTTGTCCGCTATGACCAGAAGCTCGTCGAGGGTAGTCGGCTCGTTGCAGAGGAGCTTGTGCTTCAGGAGGGTGCCTTCTCGGCATCCGGCGGTGAAGTATTCTATGGCTTGCACCTCATGCACCCCTTCGCAAGAATTGCGGAGCTCGGCCCAATGCGTGAAGTAGTCGCGAGTGGACTCGGCAAGGCCTTGTACGCACAAGGAGAGCTGTCTGGGCTTGGGGGCCCGCTTGTAGGTGCTGGTGAAGTTGCGGACGAAGGCTTCTGTGGAGTCTAGCTAGCTGTTGATGCTGTAGGGCCTGAGGCTATTGAGCCAAGTCCGCGCCGTGCCCTGCAGCATGAGGGGCACGTACTTCACGGCAACGCGCCTATTGCCGTTTGCTATGCGAACCGCTGTGGAGTAGTCGATTAACCAATCTTCCGGCTTCACGGAGCCGTTGTACGTGGGCGTGTCTCTTGGGAGCAAGAACCCTTTGGGGAAAGGCTCGTCGCGGATACGGGGGCCGAAGCAAGGCGGGCCGACATCGTCTTCTTATTCTAGAGCCAGGGATCGCGCTAGGCGGTCGATCCGATGGCGGGCGTCGTTCTCGCCGACTCCCTCGCGGTGACCTAGTCGGCCGCTGAGAGTCAGATGCGCGACAGGCGGTGGGGTGGGATATCTCTCCCCACGAGGCGAAGGCGGAGGCGGGTTGCCCCGCCGCTCCACGGCCCAGGGACGGCCTTCTGCGTCTCGCTCGATGGAGATCCGGGTTCGGCTTTGGCTGGCAGCCGGCTCTTTCTCGTGTCGCGCGCGGGTTTTACCCGCAGTTGGCGTCCGGCTCGTCGCGCCGTGCTCTCGGCGCGGGGAAGGGCTTTCCACGCGGGCGTCGGCTTCGTGCCGCTGTGCGGCTGCATCGATTAGTTGCTGGATGCGTCTGGTCATGTCGGGGAGTTCTTCGGCCCCCAGTCCGTCTAGCTCGTCTACGGCCGCCTGGGCGGCGCGCAGGTTCTCGAGTGGAGTGGCGTAGACTGGGCGGTCGACTCCTAGCGTGTCGGCAAGGGCCGCGCCGCTGTCTGACAACGTCGGCTCGGCTTGGCCCGCCCGGGGGCGGCGTGCCAAAGGCGGCGCGGTCGGCTTTGTGTTGGTGGGCCTCGGTGTGGCGTCTCATGGAGGCCAACTTCCGGCCCTCCGCGAGGAGGGCGAGGCGGCGAGCCTCCAGTGCTTCGGCGTCGGCATCCGCCGGGAGGGGGATGGACAAGTCGTGGACCGCTGCATGCGGGGCATCGAGGGCGTTCTCGCCAGAAGCGCCACCGTGGCTGATGACCATCACCTCGGTGGTGGCACCGTCGCAGCCACTGGCCCGGGGAAGCGGGTCGTGGTAGATCGCGACGTTGGTGGGGAAAGCGTCAAGCGAGGCCTTGTCGGAGTTGACAGGCATCGGATCGGTGGAGCCAATAGATTCCAAGTCCACAGCAAGCTTGCCGGAGACGTGGAGCTGGCCGAGGGGGTTGACGAGGTGGTCGGTGCCCGCGTCAGAGGCGAGCTCGTCGGAGATGAGGGTCTTGTCAAGGAGATCGGTGAGGCTGCTCGCTGCGTAGACGTTGGCGACGCCTTGTAGTGCGTCGTGGCAAGCGCCATCGGGCGTGCCGGGCTGGCTACGCTCGCTGGGGAGGAAGAGGGTTCCCGTCCAGAACAGGTCTCCGGACGACGGTGCACTTGGCCCCATGGTGGGCGCCAAATGTCGGGTGGTAGGTGCGACATATGCCAACGGGTGGCTTATCATTGTGGGAGCCAGTAAGACGTCGCCGGTGCCTGGAAGCGGGATGAGGCGAAGACATGCACGCCGGTGAATCTTACCCAGCTTCGGGGCTCTCCGAGGAGATAACACCCCTACTGCTACTCTGCGGGGTCTCCGCATGATCACTAGATGAACGAGTGGCTACAAGATGCTCCTTGAGCTGTTTGGCGAGAGGAGGAAGAAGGGCACGGCTCGCTCTCTTCTCCTCTGTATGTGGTGTCTAAAACTAGCTCAGATCAACCCTTTGCATGGGTGCCCCGGGGGGTTTATATAGGCCCACCCCCCGGGGGTACAATGGTAATCCGGCTGGGCGTGGGCCCCAGCCGTCTGTGTCTACACTCGCCGGCTTCTGCGCCGGCTGCTGGGGCCCACCGGCTGCCGGCTCCTTGGTCGACAGGCAGGCCCCACTGTCCAGGGCCTTGTCGGTGGCTAGTTACTGTTGCCTCAACCTAGTGACGCGGGCTTCGCTGAGGTGGGCGTGGCTACAGTGTCGCCGCCCAGCGGGCGATCGCTGTAGCCTCACCGCGTCTTGTCTCCTTAATGGGGCGTCTCCTTCGAGGGAGTAGGCAAGCCGGCTGCGGGGAGCCGGCCCTGTCTTGGGCCGACTAGGGGAGGCATGGCCTCCTTCAGGTGTCTCTCTACCTGAAGGGGCCCACCGCCCGTGGGCCGCGCTGACAGCCCATCATGGGTGGCATCAGGGTCAACGTGGCAACAGTGCCGCGCCGGACGGGTTATGGCCACCCCGTACGGCGCACTATGCCAGGCGTGCTCCGGGATTCGGGGGTGGCAGGCTTTAAAGCCACGCCCCGCCACATCGCCGTTATGTGGATGCAGACTTTGAGGGTACGATCTTGACCGCTTTGTGGGAGCCGGCCTCTTGGAGTCGGCCTTCTCGTGGCCGGCTTCTTGGAGCCGGCCCTCCCGCGGCTCTCTTCATGAGGGCTAAAGCTGGGCCGCCTTCCGATAGTTGGCTTGGGAGACAGCCGACAAGGGGAAGGCGGCCCCACGTCTTGGATTCTTGTGGGCCAGATCGGCTCGTAATTTTTTCAGAAGGGCCAGGGGGAGCCGGCTAGGCTACCCGTGGTCATTTACTCCGACACTGTCGGTCGGGTCTCCTTCGACGTGAGCTGCGGTGCATCACCCCCGGCGTCGAGGGTACACGTGACATGTTCGTGTGTCAACACACTTTTTGGCGACTCCGCTGGGGAACGAAGATCAATTGTCATCATCCACCATGTATGATATTCCCAAGCCATCTGAGGTAGACGCTGATAACATCATTAAGCCCAGTCTTGACGAGATATCGGCCGATCATCGCCAAGTTTATGAGGAGTACAAGAAGGCGCACAAGGAGAAGGACTTGCAGGAGTTCCTTGCAAAGTTCAAGAAGGATCGCCAAGGGAACATCGCTCCGATTGAAGAAATCAAGTTCCCTCCTCTTCAAGCCGAGCAGGTTAAACCCTCTGTAAGTACTGCCTTTTCTCCTGAGCAGTGGGCTGAGATTGAAAGTCGTATTGCTGATGGTAACAATCTAGTCTACCAAACTTTCATAGAAAATACTAATGCTCAGAAGAATACATCTCAATCGTCTAGTGGTAATGATGGTGTAGCTGCTAGTGTGCAAAACCCTAATCTGGCTTTACCTATTGCATCGGCGCCTCCCGTGCCGATGGCTTATTATCCTACCCAAACAAATCAAATTGTGGCTGCACCCATTAGTCCTATCATGAGCATGCCAGGTTCGGTGGCAACGCCGAACCAAACCCTACCTACAGCTGCAATCACTCGACCACTACCAAATTATTGGTCGACATACATGCCACAATTCTTACCTACAGCTAGTAACCCTACTCCTCCTATGCCACTGCCACAAGCTTCATCATCCACTATGGATGATGGTCTAGCTAATCTTAGAGAGGAGATGGCTAAGATGCTTCGAGAGAATTTTGGAGTTGAGTTACCTCGGAATCGGATTTACCAAAAGCCGTACCCCGAGTACTTTGATGCCATCCAGTGCCCTCCAGGATATAAAATTCCAGATTTTGTTAAGTTTAATGGAGAAGGCACAAAAACCACATGGGAGCATGTTAGTCAGTATTTAGCAAAAATGGGTGAGGCCGGCTCATTGAATGAATTGAAAGTGCGTTTATTTCCTTTATCATTAACTGGTACCGCATTTTCATGGTTTTCTTCTTTACCCCATGGTTCCATTCGGGTTTGGTCGCAGCTAGAGCAGAAGTTTCATGATCACTTTTATAGCGGCGACAATGAACTCAAGTTGTCACATCTAACATCGGTTAAACAGAAGCATGATGAATCAGTCTCCGATTACGTCAAGAGATTCAGAGAAACAAAAAACCGGTGTTTTAGTTTGGTGATAACCGAGAGGTTCTTAGCGGACCTAGTGCTGAGTGGTTTGAGAACTCCCATTAGAGAAAAGCTAGAAGCTTACGAGTTCTTAAATATCAACCAAGTCTTACAAAGGGCTTTGGCTCAGGAAAGCCAAAGCAAAGACCTCAAAGAAGTGCATAGATACAAAGCCGATCGTCCAAAGATGAATATGGTGGAATATGATAGTGATCACTCGGACGATGAGGGTGATGTTTTTTCTACTGAATTTGTTTGGCCATCTAAGGCCAAACCCTTTACTTGCAATGATCTAAAACCGATTCATAAGAATCGTGATGAGGAGATGAAGTTTACTTTTAACATTGCTAAGTGTGATAGAATATTTGTCGCTTTGCTGCACGCTAAGATTATTAGAATATCTCATACATTACCGCCGTTTGAAGAGCTGAAACGGCGCGCTTACTGCAAGTATCATAATTCTTTTTCTCATGCTACTAATGATTGCAATGTTTTTCGACGGCAGATACAATCGGCCATTAATGACGGACGATTGAAATTTTCTAAGATGCAAGTTGATAAACAGCCTTTTCCAGTGAATACCATGGATTTGGAGGGAAAGAAGCTACTCATTCGGCCGGAGGTTGCCGAATCTGCTAATAAAGCTAATGTCATTGTTGGTGAGCCCAGGAAAGACAAGGAGGGCGACAAGGTCTTGGGGAGACAGGTTGTGCTTGACAAGCAACCCTGTGGCAAGGAGACAATCAAAATCACCATCAATAATCCTACACTCGAGGGGCAACCGCAAGTACAAGAAAATACTCGAGTTAAATTTGTGAAACCCAAGAGTCCAGAGGTTGGCAAGTGGAAGAGGAATGAGGAAAAGGTGAAGCACAAGAAAATCGAGCCAACTTTTGATATGTTGTTGCCCAAGTATGCCAATCATGCGGCCGCTTCTAGCTCTAACCGGTCATCAAATTGGAAGCGCTCAAGGTCACCTCCTCGGGAAGAATTTCAGCATCATGCAAGGCCATATGGGTCGTGGGCGCCAGGACCATGGATGCCGCCACCCCCCTATGTGCCATACTACGTGGGGAATTTCAATGGACACTACTAGGAAAAGGCATGCTAGTGGCACACCGAATTTGCCTTCTAATGGCGCACTACCGGTGCGCCACTGGCATCACGCCATCAGAATTAAATTCTAATGGCGCACCACCGGTGCGCCATTAGTATCTGGTGTTCTAATGGCGCACCACGTATTGCGCCATTAGTATAGCCTGCAGTGCGCCATTAGAATGCCTCCCAGGGGGCCATATGTACTCATGTGCTTTGGCATTCTAATGGCGCACCAGCAGTTAATGCGCCATTAGTGTGATGATCACAGTGCGCCATTAGTGTCTTGTGTGGTGCGCCATTAGTATGAATATTAGGTTTTTTTTTGCTTTTCTGATTTTTGCACAGGTTACAAAATATATTATTGGACAGAATATAGACAGCAGCACACAGCAACATCAGATTCATCGAATACAATAGAAGATTAGTCTCCGAATACAATTCATCATATTAGTCTCCGAATTCAAAAGACCGAACAAAGATAAAACATTACAAGTCTCAAGACCGCGAGTATCGAGTTTGCCTTCACATTACAAGTCGATATCGATCATCTAAACTACCATCACATAGAAGAGAGCTGTGGTCATCACGATGAGCATCATCGCGATCAAACTGGTCTTCATCCGGTTCCTCCAACGCTCCCTCCTCTCTCCCGCTAGATAGCGGGCGTATCTACATTCGGCCTCCGCCCTAGTGGTGTACCCTTTGTAACTGTTACCGCTGAAACGGTGAACCTGTCTCCGACACTCCTCCCAGTCGTCGTAGACTCCGGGAACCTTACCCTTGTACACGACATACGACGGCATCTCTATGCACAAGCCAAACAACAGACAATACATAAGCAATATGTAAGTATGCAACAAAAGGATCGGAAGAGAAAAGCAAGACATTAATAGCACGATTCATGGTCCTACTAATAAATAGCATCGATTACATCTAAGTTGAACGACTGTCCAAACCAAAGAGACATACGAATTCATTAAAGTATAATTACAACATGAGCCAATCAATGTTTCAGAACTACACATCACTACTTTCGACTCGACTCATCAGACAGGAACGTGGATGAAGCCGCCGTCTGTCGTGATGGTCATGAAATCGCGGTCGTTGTCACCCTGCATTTGTAGCATTTCATCTATCTCACTGTTGGACGGTTGATATCTGAGGAAGAACTGCCCCGAGGTATGAAGGACATCTTGATGGATGATGTCCGCAAACTCCGACTGGATGCGAAAGAATTCTTGTCTGAGGTCCGCGTCCTGGACTGCCGACAAGCTCGCGGCCCAATCTTTGAGATTATCTGGTAGCAGAAGTTGATGATGGTCCCTTACGATCGCCCGCATGTGATGGAGGGCGTAGTAGGCATCCTTCTGACCGCCAGGCGGCTGCTTGACGCAGCAGAACTTCGTATTGTGTGAGAACATGTGCTTGCCGTACTTACGAACTGCCCTGGTGAAGGTGCCTCCAGATTTGGTGTAGCCGGGGAGAACATCATCAAGAACTTTCTTGACATTTGTGTAGTCTATGTTGGAGTTACGGTTCGGGTCGAAATACGTGGCCATGGAATATTTCGGGCTTAAGAGGATGAGTGTGCAATGTGTGTCACTGCACAGAACACGGAATGTTAGAAAAAAAGAACGATCGAAATCTAAGAAATCATATGTTACGGGGCGGTTAAGGGATGACTTACTCGGGAAAGTAAGCCACAAGGAAGTTATCCTTATCTGGGTTTGCCAGAATGACGCCTTCGAGGTGTGAACTCGCAACTTGGCGGTCCCCAGCGCTGCTCAAGTGCTTGGCACGCATGTAGAAGGGGTCGACTATCACGATGTCCGGGGTCTTGTCTCTAATGATCCGCATCTCCATACTCAGCGAAAACAGCCGAACGAAGGTGTAGTGCAGCGGATGAAGGTTAAACATAGCAAAGATGTCATCAAACCGCAGGACGATCGTACCCCCGATGTCGCCATCCACAAAGCCCTTGCCCTCTGGCACCTTGGCCACGAAAACCGGGTATGCCACATCCTTCTCTCTGAGACGCCGCTTCTCCAAAGAAAGAACACTGTCGTGCAGACTCCGCATAGCACCGGTTGCAGCATTCAGCATATTTGGCGGTAGCATCGCCCTACCCGCCACATGCACCCTCCTCGAGATATCCTTAGGTGAAGGTGGCCCGTCCTGAGCACGGATCGAACTCGGTGCCGGCTGGCTCGCACCGGCGCCCTTGTTAGTCTTTCGTTTCCGTCCCTTCTTCTTGATCTCCTGTAATGGGACCGAGTTCTGCTCACAGACCGCCTTCTTGAGCGTGTTGGGGCTGATAATATTTCGCACCTCAGCTATCTGAGGCTCGGTGAAGGCAGGGAGCTGGAGGCGTGTCCTGAGAACTGAACGCCAGACGACGCCTGTTGCAATTGGATTTCTCCGCCGTACCAGCTAGATCGCGGTGGTCTTGGTTGGGTTCTTGAGAAAGAGGCCCGCAGAACTCGTCAGCGTACCCATGTTCGGCAAAGTACTTATCAACGTTGGTAAATGTACCGTCGTCGTTGTCGTCGCCGTCCGGATCCTGTGCCATAGGGCTGTCCGGATCCTGTGCCATAGGGATGTCCGGCAGGTCCGGTAGCGTTGCGGCGTTCTTGCCATGGCTTGGCGCCGCACGACTGGCGGTCTTGTCTGTGGGGTGGTGTCCCCCGCCCCCAAACGAATCTAGCTCTTCGGCCAAAGCAGGGGCCAGTTTACGCAGGCGCTGAGGGTCATCTCATCTTCTTCGTCGGCCCCAGCGGGTCGAATCGGAGGTAATAGCTCGTCGCAGCCTGGCAGCACCCGAACCACTTCAACCCTATACATTGTGGGTGGCATCGGATTACCGTGGAACATGGGGTTGCCCGGTTGAACGATTCTGCCCTTGGAGACATCGACCAACTCGGCGCCCACGAAGTGCAGAAGAGTGCAAGGAACGTCGGCGGTGCCCTGCGAAAACATGTACAGGGCATCAGGGATGCCCAGTCAAAGGCAAGGAGATGAAGTCATCGGCCGAGAGGCCTAGTTACCGTGATGCCGTCGAGCTCGGCTAATGTCGAGGCACCGCCAACGGCGGGCGTGCAACTGACGGAGGGGGCGCTTGTTGGCGAGGTGCCGGCCGGTGTACACCCGGGTGCATTAAGCTCCAATGCCCATGCCGGTGCCGGAGACATGAATACCGCCTCCGCCGGAGACACCAATGGCGCCGCCGCCGGAGACACCAATGGCACCGCCGGAGACACCAATGGCGCCGCCTGCGCACTGTGCGAGTTGCTGGCCGTGAAGCTGGGAACCGCGGGAGGCCCTTGTTGGCCGCCCGCAATCCACGTCGTCAGCCCATGAATCAACGTAGGCACCATGGTGTTGAGCATCATTCCAAGTTGTTGTTGCACTTGCTCTTGGACAAGCTCCGGAATCCGCGCCACTTGTGCCTTGAGTTCTTCAACCTCGCGCGTCTGGCTTTCCGAGCTGGTCTTTTTCTCCTTCCGCACACCAGCGGTATAGTATGACCCCCATTTTGTGGACAAGCCTTTGCCGGCCACACGACCAGCTAACGTCGGCTTAGTGAGCTTATCCTTGTTTTTCATTACGTTCAACGCCCTATTTAAAGGGGTGTCGAAAGGGGAGGTCTTAGACGACCCCGCGCTACTGCTTTCAGTGTCCTGTGAAAGGAACGTGAACCATTTAGAAATATTGGGGATTAATTAGAGTGCAACCATATGGAGCTAATTACACGGGGGTGTATTCCTTACCAGAAGAAGCTCAAGCGCCCTGGTCTTCGGATCCGTGGTAAGCTCCTTTGTTATCGGGTCCTCCTTGTACCGGGCCCTGACATAGTTCCTGGTCTACTTGTCACCGCTGTATTTCTCGAAGCGGGGCGGTAGGCCTTGCTCGGCACGCTCCGCGTCCTCCTTGTCCCATATAGGCTCCGTCACTCTGTAACCGCCGGGACCGAGTTTGTGTCCCCCTAAGTTCAACTCCCTCATTTCTTTCCCCCACTGACTTGATTCGGAGGTTGCACTGCTCTCGCACTTGATCTTGAACTCCTTGTACTCATCTTCGCTCATCAAAGGATATTTCGCCTTGATCTTCTCATAACTATCACCTTTATCAATCATTCTCTTCACCGCGCTTCTCCAAGTAGACAGGGCCGTGCTCATCTTCGTGAGGGCGGCACTGTTCACTTTATTCCCTGAGAGGCGTGTGTTTTCAAATTCGGCGGGGAACTTGTATCGTTCGTGCAGCTTCGTGAAGAGGAGGTTGCGCAAATTCCCTCGGTCCTTATGCCTAAGGTTCTCGGTGTTGATCGAGACGGTGCTCCGGAGAATGCACCCGAGCTGAACCGAGTACCCCTTGACTATATGTTTGGGCTCCGTTGGATTCCCGTCGGAGTCCACTTGAGTGAAATTCCTCCTTGAGGGTGCGGAGCGCATTCGGGCGCCGGTCCTTCCTTTGCTTCTTCGTTGGCTGCCATCTGTGTGTGCGCCGCCATCATCAGTGGTGGCATCCTCGGTGACACCATCAGTGGTGTCATCCCCGACGCCACTAGGGGTTGTGTAATCAGGATCGGTGTCTTCCGCGGCGTCCTCATAGCGGTGAGGTTGTTCCTCCATCTCCTGGGACAGCTCCCAGAATTGCTTGCCGCCCGAACCACCGGCCTCATCGTTGTGGGCCATGTTTCGCTCTAAATAGGAAAAAAGTTTGGTCAAAAAGTTGGTTATTGTCAAGGAACAAGATCATGGTCTCATCATTTAGGGTTTGTCGACACCGAGGCACCCTAAAAGCCTAAGCTTTCATCATTTAGGGTTTGTCGACACTGAGGCACCCTAAAAGCCTAAGCGTACATCATTTAGGTTCTCATCGACACCGAGGCATCCGGGGCAGCCAAGTTAAGTTTTCATCATTTAGGGTTTATCGATGCCGAGGCACCCTAGGTTGGGCCTAATCACTTGGCACTAATCACTTGGCTCTATTGCCACCTATGTTGGGTTTATCATCTAGGGTTTATCGATGCTAAGGAGAATTCTAAGTTGGGCCTAATAACTTGGCTCTATTGCCACCTATGGTTTAATGCAGCAAGAATGGCAAGGCAGTTGATCCTACTTAACTAAGTACTAAGATACCCCGGCCCATGCATTAGTCGCAAGTACCCCATATGTCCTATTTTTAGCAAAGTCATGCTAAAATTCATGGAAAATTTTAGCATGACCTTTGCTGAAAATAGGACATATGGAGTACCCGAATTTGCCGGAACGGAAGTTAATCGACATTCCGGCAAACTCAAGGGCAACTCGGGGTACCTGCAAATTCATCACGACACAATGGTCGGAGACAAAACCCAGCAAACTAGCAAGATGATCATCATCTTTGCAAGACAGTAGCTCAAGTTTTTGACAGTAGCCTCTGAAGAAAACAGCATTGCAACATTCAAGTTCACAGGATAAAAAAATTATCCACATTCACCAACCCACATGATGTTAAAACCCACATGAGCTGTAAACAGACTTAAAAAACCCACATGATGTTATAACTGTATACACTGAACATGATGATACCAAATGGGAAGGAAAATTGTATCACTCTAGATTAGTGTAGCCACTATCTAACAAAACCAGAATGTTAACAAAATTACACCATGATGATACCAAATTCTTGTAGCAGTACAATGAGTTCACAGGATAAAAAAATCATCCACATTCACCAACCCAAACTGGTGGAGATACAACAAACCAGAACCTCCCAGGTTTCTGCCATTTTATTTTTCCCATCGTATATGTTTTTTGATTCATGTCATGGTACTTGCTGTCAAACCAAGTATTTTCTTTCTACATAATCTGGGAAGTTTCCTTCTTACTGTCTCACTATCTTACTGTCTCACTACAAAAAACTAGTATGCTTAGTTGAGACTAGTATGCTTAGTTGCATTATGACAGGCAAAAACTACAAATATTTGTGTTTTTAGTTGAGCAATGCAGCGACAGTGTGATAGGCAAGTTTCAGCTGGCAAAGTGTCACGATTCAGACAACAGAGCAGCTAAGCATAGCAAGTGGATAGTTTAGTCAGTATACTAGTACTCTTTAGAAAGCATGAGACATATATTACCTGGAGGAGACTTCGTCGGAGAGTTGCCTGTGAATTGAAAATACAACGAGATCAGCAAAGGACAGTAAGATATATACTGAAATTATCATAACAAAATGCCAGCTACTACCAGGGTCAAAGAATAGATTATGATAGCTGGACAAGTACAGGTCAAACTAGATAATTTTCAGAACCGGTTTAACCACCGCAGGATAAAACAATGCATCCAAGACTGGGCTTAGACTAATATCCTCATAGCATAATCTGACATCAAGCAAATAATATAAGAACAGTGAAAATGTATGTTCACTGCAAATGAATATGGACCAAGTGTTCACATTCTTGGAGTAACAAATATTCATCTACTCATTTGTAGATACCTAGGAGTAACAAGACTGCACTTGCCAATAATGTTTTATTTATGCTTCCCAAGGACCAACTCCTAAACTGAACACAAAAAACTATGTGCACATCTGCAAGTTGTAGAAGGAAAAGGTGCAACACTAAAAAAACTATCAAACTAACAGATCCATTAATCAATTATGGACTTCTTACATGTTACATCTATCATTATGGACTTCTTACATGTTTCATATTGTTGCATGAATCCAAATTCACTGGAATATTGTTGCATGAAGCAAAAGAGGCCCTGGGCATCCATCCAACACAGCTAAACAAAGAAAATGTAGTTCCATGCTTTCACAATACAATTCTCTTTAGATTTCTTATTAAGAGACAACAAGATACTTGTCACTGAAATTTTCTTCAGATTTCACAGTACTGAATTTCAATGGGAAAAATTCTTAGTACAGTTCAATCTCAGGGAATCAAATATGGGTCATGCAGTTCCACTATCTGTATTAAGAACCATCGGTGGCGCTCCATGAAGAACCATGCCGCCGGCTGGTGCTGAGGATATGGGGATTGCCGGTGGGAGGAGATGGGATTGGGGTAGGGTCTGCCGGCTGATTGTAAGTTATACTATGTATTTGCTTGCAAGCATCAATGGAACAAGGGATGACAAACTATCTCCTCCCTTCATTTTGAACAAGAAAGGAATTGTACTAATTATGAATTACTGTAAGTGAAATAGGAGTTGAAATTACATGTAAACACTTGCGACATTTCTTCCCCGACCGCGGAATGTAAACAAGTACTAGGTAGAATCAGAGATAAATTTCCCTAGGTGGAATAATGAGAGGAAGCTATTTCTATTCAGAATGCAGCAATTTACGGCTTTGCTAAACATGATGCAGGGCTGTACGACATGCAGGCAATCAGATCCCTGGATCTGTGCAAGGGGAGGTCGTCTGTGTGATATGGCGTTGCAGGAAAATCTTGCACAATGGCTCATCTTACAGCAGCAATCAGTAACCTATGACACCATACGATACGTTGCCGCGACTCGCAGGGGCGGATCTAAAACTAAATAGTGTGCCGACATGCCCTGAAATTGTGAAGGCCCCTCCCTACCCTGGTGGGATCGATTGATTTTAACAACAGAGAGAAACTGACGGACCAACCTATTTGCTCATACGTGGAAGGAAGGAGACCCAATCAGTCCGCAGGGAGTGGGACGGGGTGGAGAGAGCGGCAGGATGCTCCGGAGGCCGATGAAGTAGGGGAGCTGTGGCGGCGAAGCGCGGCCCGAGGGGGCGTCGGCGGTTGGTGGGCGGAGGCAGCGGCCCTTGGCTCACCCTTTGCTCTTTTTTCTTGGTTGGGGGCAGGTGGCTTGCTGGTGCGACGGTCCTCGATCTACGGTAGCGGTCCTCCTCGATCTGCGGCGGCGGTCCTCCCGGCCCGTTAGTCACTTGGTAGCAGCAGCTTCCTAGCCCGTCGGGGCACTCCTCCCTGGTCCGGACTGGCCACGCTGCTCAGGGACGGCGAAGGAGGCGAGGGGGGCGGCGAGGGGGACGGCGAACACGGGGGGCAGTGGGTGAGATCGATGAGGCAGGGGAGAGATTAGAGAGATTGGGGATTTAGTGTGGGGGGAAGCTTTCTAAAGGCGCACCACCCCCTCGTGCGCCATAAGTACGACTATTCTAATGGCGCACCACCCCTCGATGCGCCATTAGAATTTTGTTTTAATCTAGCCCACTAGCCATATCTACAACCTAACCCTATCTACAATAGAACCCACCCACTAGCCTGACTAGTCAGCACGCAGCACACACACCAAAAGGTCATGGGTTCGACTCCCAGGATCCACTATATTTTTTATGCATTTTAAATGCTGTTTTTTATATTTATTTGTGTTTAAATATGTTCAAACTTGTTTAAATCATAACAGTAATATTTTTTTATAAAAACAGTAATAATTTTTTTAAAAATATGTTCAAATTTCTTACTTGAAAATATCATCGGCGGCGGCGCTGGAGTGGGGGAGGGTGCGGGGGTGCCCGTTGGCGGCGGTGGAGCGGGGGAGGGTGCGGGGGGCCGGGTGCTCGTCGGCGGTGGTGGAGCGGGGGAGGGTTGCGGTGGGTCGTCGGCGGCGGTGGAGCTAGCGGGGGAGGGTGCGGGTGGGATCGAGATGGAGGGGGATCGAGATCAAGTGTCCTCATGAATTCAGAAAGTGCCCATGAAATTTAAAAATATTCATGATATCAAAAAGTGCCCATGAAATACAATCGAGAAATGAAGACTACGATTTAAATACAATCGATCTTAGCTAGCTATCTGTTCACAATCTTCTTGCCCTTCTTTTTCGCAAATGGAGTTCTTCTGTGGAACGGACGTCCTTTAGGTAGGGTGGTCCTGCTTCTTCTTATGGTGTGTGCTGCTACTTCATCGTTGTCGTCATGTTCGATCTTCGGGTCGCCGTACTTGTCGAAGTCTTGCTCATTGGCTACTCCATCCATTCCAATGATCTTCCTTTTGCCTCTCCTCATGACAACACGACTGGGCTTTGACGGGTCGGTAATGAAGAAGCATTGGTCCACTTGGGAAGCCAGTACCCATGGCTCATTTTTCGCGGTGACGTTTGCGCCCGCGGTCTTGGATTTGGCTTCGGGTATAACCATGGTGGTGAAATACCGGTCTTCTTTTAGGACGCTCTTGGCCCATCTGACACGGAACATCGGGACCTTCTCTCCAGCATAGCTCAGCTCCCAGATCTCCTCGATCCTTCCATAGTATCTGTCCTTGTCGTTACCGGTGTAGGATTCCATCGTTACCCCGGAGTTCTGATAACCATCGCTCTTCATGTCGTTGTCCTCGGTGTAGAATGTGTAGCCGTTGATATCGTACGCCTCATAGGTCATCAGGTTGTGCTCGACGCCTTGTGACAAGGCGAATATGAGTTGTTCTTCCGCGGAAGAATCCTCATGTAAAGGGTACAACAAAAGCTTCTGCTTGAACCAACGCGTGAAACATGAGTTGTGCTCTTTGAGTATATCTCCGTCCGTCCTCTGTTGGCCTCGGTCATTGTACGTCTTCTCAATAAAGGTTTTGTGCTCTACCACCCAAGGATCGACCATGTCTATGTGTTGTAGCTTGACTAGGTTTGCTCTTTCAAAGTCGGGGAGTCGACCCTCGAAGTCGACATGCATTTCGCGGCGACCCTCACGGTGACCCCATCCAGCGAGCCTGCCGAGGTGCCTGTTGACGGGCAGACCAACGGGGTTCTCGATGCCTAGATAATTCGTGCAGTAGGAGATGCACTCTTCGGTCATAAAGCCCCTGGCTATACTTCCCTCTGGATGTGACATGTTGCGAACATATCCTTTGATGACACCATTCATCCTTTCGAACGGCATCATGCTGTGCAGGAACGTCGGCCCGACTTGGATGATATCCTCCACGATATGGACCAGCAGATGCACCATAACATCGAAGAATACAGGCGGGAAGTACATCTCAAGCTTGCATAGTATCACCACGATCTCTTCCTGTAGCCTTCTGAGTTGCCTCACGCCAATCGACTTCCGAGAGATGACGTCGAAAAAGTTGCATAGGCCAAATAGCGTTTCACGGACGTGCGCGTCCATGATCCCACGGATTGCAACTGGAAGTATTTGTGTCATCAGCACGTGACAGTCATGAGACTTCATCCCACTGAACTTCTGCTTCGCTGGGTCTAGGTTTCTGCTTATCTTCCCCGCGTAACCGTAAGGAAGTTTTACTCCTAGGAGGCAGGTGAAAAACTGCTCGATCTCCTCCTGACTTAGAGTGAAGCACGCGGGAGGGTAGTCATTTCTGGTCTTCTTGGTCTTTTTGCCTTTGCTATGACTTTCTGTGTCCTGCTTCGCCTCATGAACACGGTTTTTGAAGACCCGGGATCTCTATCTAGCTGGCGATACGTTGTGTCATCCATGCACCTTACGCATCCAGAAAATCTGTGGACTACCTGCCCCGCGAGATATCCATAACCGAGACAGTCGTGCACCGTCGTGAGCAGTGCGGCTCTCATAGGGAAATATTCTTTCTCTGCAGCGTCCCACGTATTGGCTGGCGTTTTCCACAGCGTGTCTAGCTCCTCCTTCAGCAGCCCCAGATACAGATTGATGTCGTTCCCTGGTTGTTTCGGCCCTTCAATTAGCATACTCATGTGAATGTACTTCCTCTTCATGCACAACCAGTGGGGAAGGTTGTACATCCACACAAACACAGGCCAGGTGCTATGTGTGCTTCTCTGGCTGCCAAACGGATTGACTCCATCGGTGCTCGCGCCCAGCACGATGTTCCTTGGATCCTTCCCAAATTCTGGGTATTCGAAGTTCAACGCTTGCCACTGGCTCGCATCCTCAGGGTGACTCAGCATCTTGTCTTTTTTATTTATCTCCGGATCATTTCCGTCATCTTCCCGCTTCTTCTCCTCCCTATCCGCGTGCCAACGCAGGAGCTTTGCTACCTTAGGGTCCGCGAAATACCGCTAGAGACGAGGCGTGATCGGAAAGTACCACACTGATTTTCGAGGAGCTTTCTTCCTCTTCTTGTATCGAGTGACGCCGCACACCGGACATATGGTAGACTCCGCGTGCTCGTCCCGATAAATGATACAATTGTTCATGAACACATGGTATTTCACATGCAGTAAATCCAGAGGACACACGATTTTCTTCGCCTCCTCGAAACTGGTCGGGCACTTGTTCCCCTTGGGAAGATGTTCGTGCCAGAATGACATGTTCTCGTTGAAGCATGCGTTGGTCATTTTGTGTTTTACCTTCATCTCCAGAGCCATGAGCGTTACTTTCAGGCGGGTATCCTCGGGCCTCCATCCTTCATACAATAGAGTAACCGCAGCTTGGCTTTCTCTTGGGCGGCAGCTCTTGCATTATCCGTCTGCTTGAGAAGCAGCTCTTGAATATGAGGGTCCTGCACCCAGCCTCCATCGTCGTCTGCTCCGACATCTTCATCTCCATGATCATGCCCTTCGTCTTGATCTTCCTCATCATCATGTACGACATCTTCTACATGATGAATGTGTACAGCATCACCGTCGTGATCATGTCCTGGAGATTCTTCGTCTTCTCGCCCGCCCTCGCCGCGGTGGTACTTGTCTTGTTGCCCTTCCACATTTCTTGCCCGGCCCCCATGGACGACTTCATAGTCATCTTCATCACCTTGCCACCGATAGCCATCCATGAAACCACGCAAGAGCAGGTGGTCCCGCACCTTCCCGAAATCCGGGTCCGCAATAAGGCTCTTCAACTTGCATCTTCAACACGGACATCTTATCTCCGTCTCGTTCTTTTGAAGCATCTCGGCCTTCGCGGAGCTCAAAAACATATTCACGATGCCTTCAGTCATCGTGCGGACCATGGTCGCCTGCGGGGTAGAGCAAAACGATATTTTAGAACCAAGAATTTTTTTGGCATGACCTTCCCTAAAAATAGGACCAAAAAGAATGCATAGTGCCAAAATTCTCGCCGAAACGGAAATGAATCAAAACATTCCAGCAAAATATTGGCAACTATCGCATTTCAAATACCGGTACCTTCAAACACAAACATATATGCAACACCACAAACATACATAGATCTAGCTAGGCCACAAAAAGTGCATGTGCACGTTGTTGGAGCGAGCTAGGGAGAAAAAAAGTAGATCTACATCATGAAGATAGCTTTCCCCTTACTTACCTATCAAAAAAGGTAATTTCTCCACTTAATTTTGATGAATCTATGGTGGAAATGAGGTGAGGAGGAGGAGGCAGCCGAAAGCTTGGAGAAGGAGGTGGAGGGAATGAAGTGGGGAAAGTGAGTGGGAAGGTGTGGGGCTGTCCAAAATATCTTGTTGGGGTCCCAGGTTACTAATGGCGCACCACCAGCAAATGCACCATTAGTAACCCTGGTTACTAATGGCGCACCTGCAGGTGGTGCGCCATTAGTAGTTTTGCAAAAAAGTAAAAAATAAATAAATATATATATATACTAATGGCGCACCGGGTAATAGTGCGCCATTACTAGTTTAAACTAGTAATGGCGCACTGTGAAACGGTGCGCCATTAGTAGTTTTGCAAAAAAAAAGAATAATTTTTTTACAGTAATGGCGCACTGTCTGCCTGGTGCGCCATTACTAGTTAGAACTAGTAATGGCGCACTTCGACCTGATGCGCCATTAGTTTGTATGGAAAAATGGAAAAAAATTAATACTAGTGGTGCACCCTGTTTCTGGTGCGCCATTAGTGTCTTCCACACTAATGGCGCATCACCAACCGGTGCGCCATTAGTATATAGTAGTGGCGCACTGCTTCCATGGTGCGCCATTAGTATCAATCCTATCTATAGCCCTTTTCCTAGTAGTGGGAGGATGGAGGCAGCCCCCAATGGCCCCTTATGCTTTTCATCCGGGTTGGGCAGAACAAAGGAGGCCCGTTCATGAGAGACTTTCTTATCCCACACGAGGCCGTTTGAACAATGGTGTCAATCGGCCAGTGCGAGATAATCAAAAAAGGGTCAGCAAGCAAGAGTGTCGTGTTAAATCGCCAAGTGCTGCAATGGTCGAGTCAAGCAAAGGCAAGGAAAAAACTAATACTGACTCACTCATCTTGGGCTCTGAAACATTCGCCATACAACAACCGATTATGCATAACGATCCGACTGAGCCGATACTTGCTATCGCGCCAAAGTACTCGGCTAATGACCTCGAAGGAAACACCAGCCAAGTAAAGATGAGAGATCCTAAATACACTCAGCCAAAGTGGTGTCCTCCAGGGCTGACAAAAACACAAAAGAGGAAATTACAGAGGTTAAGGAGTCAAGAGATGACAAAACAAGAAGCCGAGAAGCAGAGGGATAAGTTGTTCAATGACACTCGGCCCATGGTGCCTACAAAACAAGTGTGGAGGCCTAAGCAAATACAAGATGCAGTTGCTTCTACACCTATCACAGCAGCACCTGCGCCACCAAAGGAGGACGATGCAACAGCTATTACATCGTCTGCGACACTTCTTACTTCTCCTTCACTTGGACAAATTTCAGAATCGGTGGATGCACTTGAAGAAGAGGATGATATGTTGGACTATGAGTCTACGCCGGTTCATGAAGGTATGGATATCAATATGGTATATTACTTACCTGCTGAGTTTTGTTCTGTCAATGAGGAAGGGGAGGTGGCTCAGCTGGATTTTGGCCCTAAAAATGCAATATTCGAGAAGCCAAAAGACCCAGTAACGCATCTGAAACCATTGTATCTCAGAGGTCATATCAATGGATCACCGCTCACTTGGATGCTTGTTGATGGTGGTGCTGTGGTGAATCTTATGTCGTATTCGGTCTTCAAAAAATTGGGGCTGCATGATGAAGAGTTGATAAAGACCAACATGGTGCTCAATGGATTTGAAGGCAAAGAGAAAACTGAAGCCAAAGGTGTGATGTATGTGGAGCTCACGGTGGGAAGTAAAACTTTGGCTACCGCATTCTTTGTCGCTGAGGTCCAAGGTAACTACAATGTCATACTAGGCCGTGATTGGGTTCATGCAAACCAGTGAGTGCCGTCCACTATGCACTAGTTTTTGATCCAGTGGGTTGATGATGAAGTGGAAGCCATTCATGCGTATAACTCGGCCCGTGTTGCTTTGGCCGAGGCATCAGTGGATTGGAAACACCCAAATGCTACTTGCTTGATGGGACGTGACTTGTCAGAGTTTGATTTTCTCAGCGCAACCAATAATGGTTTCGTGCCTGTCTCTTTAAAGCCGACTGAATGCAATCGGCTCCAAGGTATGATATGTTTAAATGGATCTTAACTCAGAGTGGTTACAAAAGCGACTTGTAGAATATCGGTCCAATGAGAACGATATGTATGAGTCCATAGAAGAGTTAGATGATATGGATAAATTAGGACAAGGTTTTACATCGGCCGATCCATTAGAAGAGATAGATATAGGAGATGGTTCAACTCCTAGGCCGACATTTGTAAATGCAAATTTAAAAGCCGATCATAAAGCTAAGTTGATCGAGCTATTGAAAGAATATGTTTGTTGCTTTGCATGGGAATATCATGAGATGCCAGGTTTAAGCCGAGATCTAGTGGAGCATCAGTTACCTATAAAGGCTGGTTTTAGACCATACATACAATCGGCCAGAAAGTTTAATCCAAAAACATATGACCGGATCAAGGAAGAGATCGGTCGTTTGCTTAAAGCTAATTTTATTAGACCTTGCAGGTATGCCGAGTGGATTTCTAACATTGTCCCAGTGGAAAAGAAAGGATCCGGCAAGTTGAGGGTGTGCATTGACTTCAGAGATCTGAATAGGGCTACACCCAAAGATGAGTATCCCATGCCAATAGCCGATATGCTTATTAATGATGCTTCTGGACATAAAGTTGTTAGCTTTCTAGATGGTAATGCCAGATACAATCAGATTTTTATGGCCGAAGAGGACATGTCCAAGACAACTTTTCATTGCCCTGGTTTTCTAGGTTTATTCAAGTGGACAGTGATGACATTCGGATTAAAAAATGCTGGCGCCACATATCAAAGGGCTATGAATTAGATTTTTCATGATTTACTCGGTGTCATACTTGAAGTGTATATTGATGATATTGTTGTCAAATCGGACGCTTTTGAATCTCAGTTGGCCGATTTGCGTTTAGCTTTTGAAAGAATGAAAAACTATGGACTAAAGATGAATCCTTTGAAGTGTGCATTCGGTGTGTCAGCTGGTAAGTTTTTGGGCTTCATTATCCATGAAGATGGCATAGAGATTGATCCCAAAATGATAGAGGCCATACAGAAAGTGGAAGCTCCAACATGCTAGAGAGATATGCAAAAGTTCCTTGGCAAGGTCAATTACTTGACGAGGTTCATAGCTAATTTGTCAGGGAAGGTTGATGCGTTTACTCCTATCCTTCGGTTAAAGAATGATGTTGATTTCACTTGGGGGGCAAAACAGCAAGAAGCATTTGATATGATCAAGAATTATTTGTGCACTCCTCCGGTGATGAAAGAACCCAAGCATAGGGAACCCTTCAGGCTTTACATTGCAGCAAAAGGAGTTATTGGTGCTGTTTTGACTCAAGAAACCGAAAGAAAAGAGCATGCTATTACATATTTGAGCAGGCGCTTATTGGACGCCGAGACAAGGTATACATTTATTGAAAAATTATGTCTATGCTTATATTATGCTTGCACAAAATTGAGACATTATTTAGTGCCGAGTGCTTGCGTAGTAACTTGTTAGACCGATGTCATTAAATACATGTTGCATAGGCCAATTCTTAGTGGTATAATTGGCAAGTGGGCTTATGCTTTGATTGAATATGATTTGGCGTATGAATCTCTAAAATCCATGAAAGGCCAAATTGTTGCTAATTTCATTGTTGAACATCGGATTAATGACAAGCATGATATTGATATGAACCTTGTTTCAGTAGTACCATGGAGATTGTAATTTGATGGTTCAGTTTGTAGCAATGGCCAAGGTGTTGGTATTGTTTATATATCTCCTCATGGTGCTGTTTTTGAAGCCTCGTGCCGCCTAGAATATTTTTGCACAAATAATCAAGCCGAATATGAAGCATTGTTATTCGGTTTAGAGATGTTGCTTGCTATAGGTGTTACACATATTGAGGCTTATGGTGATTCATTACTAGTGGTGCAGCAAATATCCAAAGTCTTTCAGTGTTTGGACGAATCACTTAATGTTTATCTTAATAAATGTCTAGATATAATTTCTACTTTGGATTGTTTTAGCATTTCTCATATATCTAGACATGACAATTGGAAAGCAAATGAGTTGGCGCAACAGGCATCCGGCTACCATGTTGATCATGGCGTGTTTCATATTTCTGAAAAGCTGATGTCTAGTCTTGTCAACGTAGGGGAGGCCGAACCGGAGCCCACCGTTTCGGCCACTAATGAAATATTCAATGCAGGAGAAAGTCAAGACTGGAGGAAACCCATTGTTGATTATTTGTGTGATCCTAGTAGAAGGGTGGACAGGGCTGTTCGGCGGATGGCTTTCAAGTATACAATGAGAGATGATGATCTCTATCGCCGAACGGTTGATGATGTTCTTCTAAAGTGCTTGGACGAGGACCAAGCGAGAGTTGCTATGGGGGAGGTCCATGAAGGTATTTGTGGCACTCATCAATCGGCTCTCAAGATGAAATGGTTGCTATGATGTGCTGGATTTTATTGGCCGACTATGATTAATGATTGCTTCAGATATTACAAAGGGTGTGAAGCTTAAAAATTTTTGGTGATATTCAGTTGGCTCCTGCTGCTATGTTACATCCCATTATCAAGCCGTGGCCTTTCAGAGGATGGGTTTTACACTTTATTGGACAAATTCATCCGTCTTCCTCAAAGGGGCATCGGTTCGTATTGGTGGCAACCGATTATTTCACTAAATGGTCTGAAGCAGTACCTCTCAAGAACATGACACATACGGAGGTGATTAAATTCATAACCGAGCACATTATTCATAGATTCGGCATTCCTCAAACATTGACTACAGATCAAGGCTCCTCTTTCATGTCACACCAAGTTAGAGAATTTGCTGAATCTTATAACATAAAATTGCTCAATTCCTCTCCATATTATGCCCAAGCCAATGGACAAGCTGAATATAGCAATAAAATTTTAATCAATCTCATCAAGAAGAAGATTGAGGATAATCCAAGGAGATGGCATGAGTTGTTGTTTGAAGCTTTGTGGGCACATAGGATCTCACGGCATGGTGCTACGAAGGTGACTCCATATGAGCTAGTATACGGTCAAGAGGCTGTTTTACCGGTGGAAGTGAATTTGAATGCTTTGAGAATAGCCAAACAAAATGATTTATCGGCAGTAGACTTTTATAACTTGATGATGGACAATATTGATGAGGTTGCCGATAAATGTTTGGCTGCTCTGAAGGCCATAGAGAGGGACAAGTTGAGGGTAGCAAGGGCGTACAATAAGAAGGTTAAGTTGAAGAATTTTCAAGTTGGCGATCTCGTCTGTAAAGTAATTCTCCCGATTGGTTCAAGAGACAGAAAATTCGGGAAGTGGTCTCCAAGTTGGGAAGGTCCTTTTAGAATTGCAAGAATAGTTCCCGGAAACTCTTATTTGGTGGAATTGTACAAGGGGCACTGTTACCTCGAGCTCTCAATGGCAAGTACTTGAAGAAGTACCACCCAAGTGTGTGGCAAGAAGCCTAAGTGGGCAGTGGCCGATATATGACTATCGCCCTTAGCACAAACATGGCCGGTACCTGATTATCGTCCTGAGGAAAATGGCCGATGGAGTGTTGACATCGTCCTTAGAACAAACACAATACAACTTATTTTTCGGCACACAAGCTTTGCCGAAAAACAGGGGGGCATGTGTTGACACCAGATTTTAGCATGATCACGAATCTGGATTTATATGCAAAAGTTAGAGACAACACTTCGCGGGCCGGCCCTGAGTGAGAAAGTATTCGGCCTTTGCCGGCTGAATGAAACCTTGCCGGGGTAAAACCTTGCCGGCGGAGAAGCTTGCCGGCGTGGAAAGCTTGCCGGGGAGGAAAGATTGCCGGAAGAAAAGCTTGCCGGGTGAAGACCTTGCCGGGGGAAAAGCTTGCCGGGCGAAGACCTTGCCGGGGGAAAAGCTTGCCAGGCAAAGACCTTTCCAGGGGAAAAGCTTGCCGGGCGAAGACCTTGCCGGGGCTGAAAAGCTTGCCGGGAAAAAGCTTGTTGGGGAGGAAACTGTCAAGGCCAATCCAACCAGAAGCTGAAGATGGGCTCAAATGATTACCTAGATGAACTCAAATGGAGAAGTGATCTACATGAAAGAGTTCCGTATTATTGATATGAACATATTTGAAATTTGGGTCATCGCCGTCCGATTTCATCTCGAAGGCCGAAACTATGCTCAAAGTACCAAGATCATATATTCAAAGTACAGTTTAGCCGATTAACCCCCAAGACAACCTCAAATGAAAAAATGATCTACACGGGTTGTCTTCGTCTCGTCGAAACGATTGATTTTGATATAAAAGTTTTTCAAATCCGAGTTCGTATGCAAAAGTTAGAGCAATCGGAGTGCAACCCTGTCACGAGGCAAGATGTGGCGCGCCCCACCAGACACATGTCTGATGGGTAGCGCGAGGAAATAGCCTGTGTTGCGAGACCGGTATGACCCTCAAGATGATCTCTGATCAAAAAACCTTCAACATGAAAGTTGTTCGTATCGTTGAAACGGTCAAGATTGCTTTTGGGCTTGTTTTCATCCGAGATCGTTTACCACCGCAAAAAAGACCTGCAAGGTGCAGCCAGTTTAAACCAAACAGTTTTGGAAAGTTCGGATAAACCAGTCCGAATTTGACTAGGGTTTTGGACGTGAATTGATGTAATTTTCTTGTAAGGAAAGCCTAGATAATTTCTTTGCTTGTACAGGAAGTCCAGCCGCCTCTTATATATGTTGGGGGTGATGGCCGATTGAACAACACACAATCGAACAAATCAATATGCTACTTTTTCATCTACGTTTTATCTCTCCACTATTTTTCTCTCTCGTTCTTTGCTGTTCTTCGTGTTTGAGAGCTGCGAATTCCGAGGCTCTAGGGGCGAGCGAATCGACCTAGGGCAGCCCATAGCCGCCGCACTCCCTGACAGGGTCCCTCCTGGGGGTGTGGGGTTTTCGGGTCCGCAAAAGCACCCGTCGACTGTCTTGCGTATCGCGCTGTCGGTCGGGTCTCCTTCGACGTGAGCTGCGGTGCATCACCCCCGGCGTCGAGGGTACACGTGACGTGTTCGTGTGTCAACACATAGTTTCTTATATGTCAGACAGCAGATTGTTGATTGTTAGCTGGTCGATAGCCTAGTGTTGAAGCGAGCTGAGCCAATGTGCCGTGTTTTGCACAACTGCTTACAAGTGGGGTAGCACCAACAGTGTTTACAAGTACTTATGTATACGTCGGTGCACGGTTCTCGAATGAGTGCTATATTTCATCAAAACACACACTGATCGTATGATAAACCGTGACAACTTATGTCTTACCATGCCATATTCATGGAAAAAACTAGTGAGGACGCATCTGTTTCGGCAACAATTACAATGGTTCTCACATGATTCACGGGCACACAAAAGTAGCAGCAGTTCCCATAGACGGATTCAAATAGAGTACTAGCCCCAGAGGGGTCGATAACAGGCAAGGTTCAGATAATTAGACACAATCCAAACTACTATTAAACACTAGCTAGGGCAACTATTTCATGCCTCGATCTAATTTGGGCTGGACACAAGACGAACCTTGCCATGAACATCATCGAGGACGTCCCGCAGCAGCTCAATCCTGTGAACCTTCATGAAGACAACCTTGTGGCCTTGCCACTGATAAACTTGTTTGTGGAGGCATGCCACATCATCTTCCTGCGCAAGCTTGACAAGAATAGTATTCCTCACAAACGAAGGAGTAGCTTTGAACTTCTTGTGCTTCAGTACACCCTGGACAACATGCCTGACAATAGTGAGGCTGGAATACAACTCTTCATTGGTATTACCGCAAATGGCTTCCAGGATCCAACAGCCTAAGACCTCTGTTTTCCCAGTGCGTATATTCAGGTCGTCCGCCTCATAGCGAGTGACATGTATAACCACACAATCCTTGTCTGCATCAGGGCTCTAATTGAAACAAAAATAAATTCTGAATTACTTTTCAATATAAGAAACACAAGTTATTTAAACCACTACGTATACCATGGAATCGAAGCTAATAAAATTTTGCATTATTACTCACCACATACTTCCTTTTCTAAAAAAATCACCACATACTTAGATGAAAAACCACAATCGAGATCGGCAAAGAAGGAAATCACCTTGGGCAGCTCAGCGGGGGGGGGGGGGGGGACACATCCTCAAAGGGGAAAAACTGCTCCTGCAGTGCCATGGGGGTTGTAACCTCAAACGAGGCGTTGACCATCTCAGTATCTGGGGTCGCCTCGGTGGTTGCCTCCATCTTCTTGGAGCTCTTTGTCTCGTGGGGATCAGCCTCCCGCGTCTGCTCCAATATCGGCAGATCTTTGCCTGGTTCTCCTTGGTCCATCATGAAACTGACGAATACTAGGAGTCCACTGAAAGGAAAACACAATCGCAATGACAATGAAACAAAAAAGAGAGTGAGGATCGGTTACTGCTTTGCAAAAGTTCCTTTTTTCCTTTGAACGAAAATATACCAACATCACGGATCCGCTTACCTTCCCTTCGTTCGGAGAGAAGAACAGTGGCAGATGCAAGTGTTGCCTTTCTTGAAGACGGTGAGGGAGAAGGGGATTCAGCGAAGAGTGAAATGATGGTTGCTTCGTCCGTCAAACTTAGACTACGGGGAGGTGGGGTTTTGTCTTACGATGGCTCGTTACTGCCGCGCTACAACTGGGGTGACTCTCCGCATGCATACTGCCTTCTAATTTGGTGGATGGCATTTGGGCCCGTGAGCTGCATGGACCGCATGTCGGTGAACAAAAGTATAACGACATTCAGTAGAGGGAGATGTTTCAATGACCTAGGAGGAGCTAGAAGCGGTAGAGTGTCTCCACTGTACTAGTAGTAATTGTTTTTCTGGGTAGCTCTAGAGTGCCTCCACTGTACTAGTAGTAATTGTTTCTCGGGTCCCAAGAAAAAACAGTCCATCCACACTAGTAAATAGTAAAATCAATTCAAAAACCTGGGTGTTCTTCTTCCTCCTCGCTCCCACCCACCTCACGTCAGCTCGCTCCACTTGTACCCCCAAATTCCTCACCTCACTCCTACAGAAAACCCCAGCTCCCCTTCTTCCTCACTCCTATAGAAAACCCCCAGCTCCCCTTCTTCTTCGCTCGCACTACAACTAGGCTCGTCATTCGTTACTCTGCTCAAATCCGTGAGCGCGACGCGACGCCCTCGAGGAAAATGGAGTCGGCTGACCCCAGCGCCAAGAAGATGAGGCTCCCGCCAGTGGTGACGCCTGTTGTAGATCCCGCACCCGGCAGCGCGGGGAGAAGCGGCGACCCCGCCCCCACCGGATCCCAGGAACCCGTAGAATCTCGGGTGGACCGCATCAGCGATCTCCCGGACGCCATCCTTGGGGAGATCATCTCGCTTCTCCCCACCAAGGATTGCTGCCGCACCCAAGTCCTCTCAATTCGGTGGCGCCCTCTATGGCGCGCCGTTCCCCTTAATCTCGACTGTCGTCAGCTATCTCTCTTCAATGATTTTGAAATCCCCAGAGCCATCATCTCCTCCCACCAGGGCTCCGTTCAAAGCCTCTGCATCCCGTCATGCTACCTGAGCAAGCATACCATGCCCTGCACGGTGGACGCCTGGCTGGAATCCCCTGAATTCACAGAACTACAGCTGCTTGAGTTCTACTATTCCCCTGGAAATCACATACCACATACCGAACGCCATGAACTTGTGCCCTCAGCACCGATGTCCATCTCGGGGTTTTCGTCCTCTCTCCACACCGCCACCTTTGCGCAGTGCTACCTACCAGACAATCTGGTACTAAACCTTCGACTCCCATTTCTCAAGAAACTTTCACTTGTGCGGGTTCGTATATCGGAGGCCTCATTGCACAGCATCATCCACTCCAGTTGCCCTGCGCTGGAGTGCTTGGTGCTTGTTTTCACAGTTAGAATCGGTTGTCTCCAAATAAAGTCGCCTAACCTTGTAAGAATTGGAATTTCTTTTGACGGAAGGCAGCTCATCATCCAAGATGCCCCTTCACTTCAAAGGTTGATCCTTGATTCTAGTTATTCACCGTTGCAAATAACCGTCCTCTCTGCGCCTAAACTGGAGACCTTGGGTGTAATACATGATCTCTGTGCTCATTTCAATATGGTGTTTGGCTCCACAGTTCTTCAGGTACTTTATATTATCATCTACACTTGTAACCATAAGCTGCATTTTAAATTTCTGCGCATAATTTATATATCATCTTGGAGTACACATTTTGTACTAATATTATGTTCTATGCTCAATGAAGAGTTTCTCCATGGATGGCCTATCAATGGTGCTGGATTCTGTCAAGATCTTATATATCCAAATGAATAGTTTTGATCTGAACAAGATTATTGGCTTGCTGCAATGCTTTCCATGTCTGGAGAAGTTGTATATAAAGGTGATAATTTCACGCACATTGGAAGCCCGCATATAGTGTACTAGAATTAACCGTTCAGCTGTTGCTCTTTCGACACTCTTCTTTTAGACCTTAACTGTTTTCAATCTTCATGTCTATTTAGGCAACAGGACGGGGTAAGAAAGTTATAACCAATCGGTGGATTCGTAAGCATCGGGATTTTCTCACTTCTCATGAGATTCGATTGAAGACAATAACGCTAGAACGATATGTAGCCAACCGTGCAAACACAAGATTTGTCACATTCTTCCTGCTGAATGCGAGGTTACTATTGTCCATCAGGCTTAAGTTTATCAGCAGCATGGTTTTGACGGATGGGTATGTCGAAGAGCAAAAAAAGGAGTTTCAGGTGGGCAAAAGAGCTTCTGAACGTGCCGGGCTTCTATTTACAACATATTGTGGTCATAATCCAGTAAATTTTACGACCCAGGATGTTCATTCTATGGACCTGACCGATCCATTTGACTGTGACTGCCGAAAACAGTGCTGGAGTTAGATGTTGTTGCCCTTTTCAATCTGGTTTTTTTGTAAACCTGATGAACAATTAACCCTCGTGCTTTTGTACAGTTTGTAAGCTGGAGTTAGATGTTCCTGCCCTTTTCAACTCGGCTGTGACTGTCATATTTTCTTTGAAACAAGGCAAATGGCTTGCCATTCGTTTAATTTAGAGTGAAATATTGTAACAAATCCAAACCAAGGGAAATAACATCACTCTCGCCGGCTGCTTGAGCTCACTGTGCATTACAGAAGCCAAGTGATTAGCCCCCACCAGCACCCACAAACTTATTTCGAACTAGCACATCAAATGGGCTGTAAATTTTCATAGGAAAGGCTGCATGACCGTGACAGATTTGGATTCTGACATTTGGGACCCGCGAGGAAATAGCCTATCCAAGGTGGTGTCGACTTACTAGCCAGTCAACAAACGATTCTGCCTACCAGCCGTTGGATTGACATCCAACATCTGTCGTGTATCTTCTATCTCTTGTCTTCTTCTTCCTCCAATCGCCCAAACCAAACCACCCCGTCGGCTCCGCCTGCTCCCGCCTCCCATGGCTGGCTGCGCCTCCGCCGCCCTACCGTACGTACCCTCCAACGTTGGCCAGTCCCTCCCTCTATTCCCCCACACGTCCTGTTATTCTCCGGCGACGTCAGCCCCAACACGCACCCGCGCCCGAACCAGTCAACCCTCGTACTCCCCTCCGCCTGCGACTGGACCGGCGCATCTTCAACGGCTCCTGTTCGTTCCGTCCGAGGCCTCGCCATCGTCCTCCGCCTTGCGGCCTTGGTTCGCTCGCCGTGCGCGGTGCGCCGCCCTCTTGCGTTGTCAACGTCGTCAACAACCGAGAGGAACAAGGAGATGACTGTACGTGGAGAGGATGACAGTAGGGACCCACCAGCGTCATGGCAGTACGCAAGCAAGTGCCTCTATAGTACAAGCCCAAAAATATGGTTCCTCCTAATGGTTGGACATCTGGGGCTCACGCCATTGTCAACGTAGTCAATAAACGAGAGAATTACACTACGAGCGGCTGACACCAGGGACCCAGCAAGTCGCGCAGTTTTTTTTGAGGAACAAGCAGTTGTTATTTATACTAGTTTTAGCGACGGATCAGGGTAACAACGGGGCTGTGCGGGGGCTGTGGCCCGTCTAGCCAGGGTTTTATTTATGTTTACCACATCATGAGCCCAGTTGTGTTTTTTTCTTGCTGAAAATGGCTAGCCCAGTTCTATTTTTTTAAAGAAATACCCAAACAAGGCCTACTTGCTTTATCGGCCCTGCTGGGCTACAAATCTTTCAAGATGAGGAGAGTTTCATTCGGTTTGCCCAGAAATGGGCTGTACATTTTTAAAACACATCAAACCGGGAATTAGTTTCAATTTTTTTTCATTACAAGATCTTAAATTCCATTGATTTTTATGCGTGGACAATTATTTGGATTTTATATTTATATAAATTATTTTTCAAAATAGTTTGAATGTGAATCGATATTACTGGATTAAATACAGTTGACCACACCGAAATATGCAAAATTTCGTATACTTTTTAACTGTGGCCACAATATGGGGTGTGATGCTACCAAAAGAAGATGGGCTCCAAAAAATTCTTAAGAATTAGCAAATGGGCTGTACATTATTTGAAATAAAGGCAGATGGGTTGTATGCTGTTTTCCACAGATTTGAGGCTGACTTGTGCGCCTACTACAGGTTGACGCGTATGCTTTCATAAAAAAAAGGTTGATGTACACGCAACGCTCTGTCAACTTAGTCAACACACGAGAGCAGTGACTGTTGGATGTCCATCCAACGGCTGTCGTGCTTCTTCAATCTCTGCTCTTCATGCTCAAGCCGCTCAAACAAGCGCCGGCGGGACTGCCTGCTCCCTCCTCCCGCGGCCGGCTATGCTGCCGCGCAGGCCTCACGGCCCCACCGTACTCCCATCGCTGGCCTAGCCATCCCTCTACTCACCCACACATGTTGTTATTCTCCGGCGACGGCAGACGAACCAGTAAACCCTCGTACTCCTCCGCGTGGGAAACAACTGCCGAGTATTCCCTGGCTCCATGTCGTTCCCTTCCTAGGCCTCGCCGTCGTCCACCGCCCTAGTGCTCTCGGCACGGTCTGGTCAACGTGGTCAATGAACGACATACATCGGAAGTGGACTATACATGGAGAGGCTGACAGCTGGGTCCACGGCCGCACGCAAGGAAATGCCTCCTTATTACGCGCAAAATAATGATTCCTCCACCTGACAGCTAGGACCCACAGGAAGGGCCTCTGTATTTCGCGAAAAAAACGTTCCCCCCGCTGACAGGTCGGACCCACCAGCTATATCCTCGCACGCAAGGAAGTGCCTCCTTATTACGCCCAAAAAAATGAATACTCCGCTGCTAGCTGGGACCCACCATATTGTTGGGATGACTTGTGGGCCTACTAAGTTGACAGGGATGGAGAGCTTTGTCAACTTAGTCAATACTAAAGTGACCGTATGATGTCCATCCAACGGCCATAGTGCTTCTTCAACCTCTGGTCTTCTTGCTCCAGCCGCCCAAAGCAGCACCGGTCGTGCCGCCTGCTCCTGCCTCCCATTGCCGGCTGTGCTACCGCGGAGGCCTCATCGCCCCCATACTACTCCCACCACTGGCCAGGCCATCCCTCCGCTCACCCACACCCCCTGTTATTCTGCGGCGACGGCAGCCTCACACCATAGCCGAACCAGTGAACGCTCGTACTCCTCTCCGCGTGGGCATCCACTACCGCGTCTTGCACGGCTCCGTGTCGTGCCCTTCCTAGGCCTTGCCGTCGTCCACCGCCGTGGCGCTCTCGGCGCGGCATGGTCAATGTGGTCAACGACCGACCTCCATCGGAAGAGTACTGTATGTGGAGAGGCTGACAGCTAGGTCCACGGCAGCCGCAAGGAAGTACCTCCTTATTACACGGAAAAAATTATTCCTCCACCTGACAGCGGGGACCCACCGGACGGGCCACCAGTATTTTGTGAAAAAATCGTTTCCCCCTGACTACTGGGACCCACCGGACGGTCCATCGTATTTCGCGAAAAAATGTTCCCCTCCCTGTCATCTCGGACCCACCGGAAGTGCCTCCTTATTACGCACAAAAAAATGAATACTCCCCGGCTAGCTGGGACCCACCTTGCTGGGAGGCTGACTTGTGGGCCTACTAAGTTGACAGGGATGAAGGGCTTTGTCAACTTAGTCAATATGAATGATTCTAGCTCCAGTGACCGTACGATGTCCATGCAACGGCCGTAGTGCTTCTTCAACCTCTAGTCTTCTTGCTCCAGCCGCCCAAAGCAGCGCCGGTCGTGCCGCATGCTCCTGCCTCCCGTGGCCGGCTGTGCTGCCGCAGAGGCCTCACCGCCCCCTACTATTCCCACCACTGGCCAGGACCTACAGCGACGGCAGCCTCACACCGCAGCCGAACCAGTGAACCCTCGTAGTCCTCTTCGTGCGGGCTTCCGCTGCCGCGTCGTCCCCTTCCTAGGCCTCGCCGTCGTCCACCGCCGTGGTGCTCTCCGCGCGGCATCGTCAACGTGGTCAAGGAACGAATTCCATCGGAAGAGTACTGTACGTGGAGAGGCTGACAGCTGGGTCCACGGCCACAGCCCAGTTTTTTTGTGATTTGCCAAGTAAGTCGCTTTGTCAGGCCTGTTGGGCTGCAATCTTTCAAGACGAGGAGAGCTTTCATTCGGCTGGCCGAGAAAATGGCCCCTCCGTAATGAGAAATGGGTTGTACATTTTTAAAACACATCAAACCGGCAATTAGTTTCAAATATCTTTTTTTTCATTTCAAGATTTTAAATTACATTAATTTATGCATGGAGAATTTATTGGATTTTATATTGATATACATTTATTTTTAAAATCAGTTTGAATGTGAGTCGAAATTTCGGGATTAAAAACAGTTCGGACCGCACCGAAATATGCAAAATTTCGTATAATTTTTTAACCGTTGCCACAATATGGGCTGTAATGCTAACAAAAAGAATATGGGCTCCAAAAAAAACCTTAAGAATTAGCAAATGGGCTGTAAATTATTAGAAATAATGGCAGATGGGTTGTATGCTGTTTTCCACAGATTTGAGGCTTTCCTAAAAAAAGGTTGACGCACAAGCACTGACTGTTGGATGTCCATCCAACGGCCGTCGTGCTTCTTCAATCTCTGCTCTTCCTGCTCCAGCCGCTCAAACAAGCGCCGGCGGGACTGCCTGCTCCCTCCTCCTCGCGGCCGGCTGTGCTGCCGCGCAGGCCTCACCGCCCGACCGTACTCCCATCGCTGGCCTAGCCATCCCTCTACTCACCCACACCTGCTGTTATTCTCCGGCGACGGCAGACGAACCAGTAAACCCTCGTACAGTCGTACTCCCCTTCGCGTGGGAAACAACTGCCGAGTCTTCCCTGCCTCCGTGTCGTCCCCTTCCTAGGCCTCGCCATCGTCCACCGCCCTGGTGCTCTCGGCGCGGCCTGGTCAACGTGGTCAACGACCGACATGCATCTGAAGTGGACTTTACGTGGAGAGGCCGACAGCTGGGTCCACGGCCGCACGCAAGGAAATGCCTCCTTATTACACGCAAAATAATGATTCCTCCACCTGACATCAGGGACCCACCGAAAGGGCCTCTATATTTCGTGAAAAAAATGTTACCGCCGCTGACAGCTCGGACCCACCAGCTATATCTTCGCACGCAAGGAAGTGCCTCCTTATTACGCACAAAAAAATGACTACTCCCCCTGTTAGCTGGGACCCAGTATAGTGGCAGGCTGACTTGTGGGCCTACTAAGTTGACGGGGACGGAGGGCTTTGTCAACTTAGTCAATATGCATGATTCTAGCTCCAGTGACCGTACGATGTCCATCCAACGGCCGTAGTGCTTCTTCAACCTTTGGTCTTCTTGGTCCAGCCGCCCAAACCAGCGCCGGTCGTGCCTCGTGCTCCTGCCTCCCGTGGTCGGATGCGATGCGACGGAGGCCTCACCGCCCCTACTACTCCCACGGCTGGCCGGGCCATCCCTCTACTCACCCACACCCCCTGTTATTTTGCGGCGACGGCAGCCTCACACCGCAGCAAACCAGTGAACCCTCGTACTCCTGTACGCGTGGGCATCCACTGCCGCGTCTTCCCCGGCTCCATGTCGTCCCCTTCCTAGGCCTCGCCGTCATCCACTGCCCTGGTGCTCTCGGCACGGCGTGGTAAACGTGGTCAAGGAACAGCTTCCATCGGATATGGACTGTACGTGGAGAGGCTGACAGCTTGGTCCACGGCCGCAGCAAGGAAGTGCCTCCTTATTATGTGCAAAATAATTAGTCCTCCACCTGACAGCGGTACCCACCAGACGGGCCACCGTATTTCACCCCCCTGACTGCTGGGACCCACCAGCTACATCTTCGCACGCAAGGAAGTGCCTGCCAGTCGGGACCCACCTGGTCGAAGCGTACGTAGCGTTGTCATTCTGGTCACGAACGTGTACGTACATATATACTGGTCGATGTAGAGGCGTGCACGTGTCGTAGTAGAGGCGGCCAGGGTGCAAGAAAGAAAATACGACCACGTATGCGTACAGACGGGCGGGGTCTCAAACGCCTACTCGCCCATACATACGGCCAGGGCTCATGTACATAGCTGAGTCGGAACGGAGAAACAGCGTCGTCGTCGTGTTCATGGGGAGGCAACGGAATGCGTCATGTTCATGGGGAGGCAACGAAATGTGTCGTGTTCATCGGGAGGGCTTAGACGGAACATGCGATGGAAACGAGGCCTGGCGTACTGCAGAACGGAGGAAACGACCTTGTGTTCAACCGGCCACGTTCGAAATGGGATCCTGTTCATCGGGAGGGGTCTAGCGTACCGCAAAACGGAGGAAACGGACCTCCTACGGTCAAAACGGCGGTCCTGTTGATCGGGAGGGGTGTGGCGTACCGCAAAATGGACGAAACGGACTTGTGTTGGAGCGCTACGGTCGAAACGGGGTCTTGTTCATCGGGTGGGGTGTGGCGTACCGCAAAACGGAACTCCACGGGATACTGTTCATCTCCACCGTCGACCCCCTCCAGCCTCCACGAGCTACTATTCATCCACCGTCGACCTCCTCCAGCCTCCACCTGCGACTGTTCATCCACGGGCTCCTGTTCATCCAGCCTCCACCGCGCGCTACTCCACCGGCTACTGTTCAACCAGCCCTCTCCACGGGCTCCTGTTCAACCACCCCTCCACGGGCTACTGTTCATCCTACCCTCCACCGTCTACTGTTCATCCTGCCCTCCACGGGGTGGTCCTGTTCATCCAGCCCTCCACGGGGTCCTCTTCATCCAGCCCCAACCGGCTCGATCGATCGGGGTCCTATTCATCCAGAGGCAACACCACGGGGTCCTGTTCATCCACCCCCACCGGGAACTGTTCATCCACCCCCCCCCCCGCAAGGCTCACTGTTCATCCAGAAGTAGCATCGATTGGCTTCAGTTAGCAGCAGTAGCGAAGGAATCGCTCGATCGGGTTCAGTTAACAGCCATCGATCGATCGCTCAGGTTCAGTAACGCGTAGCCTGCAGTGCAATCGCTCGGGTTTAGTTAGAGCCCAACGCCTCGCTCGGGTTCAGTTAGAGCCAACGCCTCGCACACACGCGCGTACGTGTACGAGAGAAACGCGCATCGCTTGGCCCCCGACCTCCCACCGTAACTGGGAACTCCTCGAAATTTTCCTCGCCCTCGCTTCTACCATGGTTTTTTCCATTATGGACGGCCCAAAGAATGTCATGCAGCTACGTCTCCGGCCCGCCCAGGACGAAAAGCCCATTTTCTGTCATGATTTTTTGTCATAGAAGTAGGAGCCCACCACATCTATGATGATACCGGGTTTTGTCACAATTATCGTCATAGAAGTGTCATATGTATGACATAAATTTTTTGTTCGGCCCAAAATGTCACGGATGTGTCTTTTTTTGTAGTGATGACAAGCGGTTTTTAACAAGGTATTCTCTGCAAGCACTAAAATTATTGGTAAAGGGTAGTTGCGTGATAAGATAATTCATAACAAGTAACAAAAGTAAACAAGGTGCAGCAAGGTGGCCCAATCCTTTTTGTAGCAAAGGACAAACCTGGACGAAGTCTTATATAAAGCAAAGCACACATGAGAATTGTTGTCAAGTTAGTTTTCATCATGCTCATATGATTCACGTTCGTTACTTTGATAATATGATATGTGGGTGGACCAGTGCTTGGGTTCTGCCCTTCCTTGGATAAACCTCCCACTTATGATTAACCCCTCTCGCAAGCATCCGCAAGTACGAAAGAAGAATTAAGGTAAACCTAACCATAGCATGAAACATATGGATCCAAATCAGCCCCTTACGAAGCAACGCATAAACTAGGGTTTAAGCTTCTGTCACTCTAGCAACCCATAATTTACTTATTAGTTCCAAATGCCTCCCCCTAGGCCCAAATCATGGTGAAGTGTCATGTAGTCAACGTTCACATAACACCACTAGAGGAGAGATAACATACGTCTCATCAAAATATCGAACGAATACCAAATTCACATGTTTACTTATAACAAGACTTCTCCCATGTCCTCAGGAACAAACATAACTACTCACAAAACATATTCATGATCAAGATCAGAGGAGTATTAATTATCATTAAGGATCTGAAAATATAATCTTCCACCGGATAAACCAACTAGCATTAACTACAAGGAGTAATCAACACTACTAGCAACCCACAGGTACCAATCTAAGGTTTTGAGACAAAGATCATATATAAGAGATGAACTAGGGTTTGAGAGGAGATGGTGCTGGTGAAGATGTTTATGGATATTGACCCCCTCTCGATAAGAGGATCGTTGGTGATGACGATGGCTTCGATTTCCCCCTCCCGGAGGGGTGTTTCCCTGGCAGAACAGCTCAGTCGGAGCCCTAGATTGGTTCTGCCCAGGTTCTGCTTTGAGACGGCGGCGCTTCATCCCGAAAGCTTCCTTCTGATTTTTCTAGGTCAAAACACACCATATAGAAGAAGATGGGCATTAGAGGCCTGCCAGGGGGCCCACAAGGACGGGGCGCGTGCCCAGGGGGTAGGGCGCGCCCTCCACCCTTGTGGCTGGCAGGTGGCCCCCTCTGGTGCTTTCTTCGCCCAATATTTTTTATATATTCCAAAAATATTCTCCGTGAAGTTTCAGGACTTTTGGAGTTGTGCAGAATAGGTCTCTAATATTTGCTCCTTTTCCAGTCCAGAATTCCAGCTGCCAGCATTCTCCCTCTTCATGTTAACCTTGTAAAATAAGAGAGAAAAGGCATAAGTATTATGATATAATGTGTAATAACAGCACATAATGCAATAAATGTCAATATAAAAGCATGATGCAAAATGGACGTATCAACTCCCCCAAGCTTAGACCTCACTTGTCCTCAAGCGAAAGCCGATATCAAAAAATATGTCCACATGTTTAGAGATAGAGGTGTCGATAAAATAAAATTTGGACATGAGGGCATCATGATCATCTTTAGAACAACAACATATAATGCCATATAATTTCTTATGATAAAGTAACAATTCATTCATAGGGTAAAGTATGAATCAGAAACTTCATTGAAAACTAAGAAACTATGATCCCAGTCATTGGAGCAATTGCAATTTATCATAACATCGGAAAGAGCCAATATAAGAGCTTTTTAGCAAGTCCACACACTCAACTATCATTTAATATTTCACAATTGCTGACACTCACGCGATACTTATGGGTTCAAAGTTTCAATAGGACACAGAGAAACATAGGGCTTATAGTTTCGCCTCCCAACCTTTTACCTCAAGGGTAATGTCAAAAATAATACTTTATGAAAACCTACATCCGAGTGGATATATATATATATATATATATATATATATATATATATCCGGATCTCTCCAACATATAGTGCTTGCCAAAGGAAAAAAGTGTAAAAAGGAAAGGTGATGATCACCATAACTCTTGTATAAGGGTAGAAGGTAAAAGTAATAGATAGGCCCTTCGCAGAGGAAGGCAGAGGTTCTCATGCACTTTTATGGTTGGATGCACAAAATCTTAATGCAAAAGAATGTCATTTCATATTGTTGCTTGTGATAAAGACCTTTATTGTGCAGTCCGTCGCTTTTATTTCTTCCATCTCACAAGTTCATATAAAACTTATTTTCTTCCTTGTCCATACTCGAAGGATCTTACTCAATCCATAGGTAGCTATGGTGGACTCTCGTGGCAAAACTGGTTTAAGGGATGTTTGGAAGCACAAGTAGTATCTCTACTTGGTGCAAAGAATTTGGCTAGCATGAGGGAGAAAGGCAAGCTCAACATGTTGGAGGATCCATGACAATATAACTTCTATTTGGATATAAGAAAACATAACCCATTATGTTGTCTTTCTTGTCCAACATCAACTTTTTAGCATGTAATATTTTAATGAGTGCTCACAATTACAAAAGATGTCCAAGATAGTATATTTATATGTGAATCATCTCTTTCTTTATTACTTCCTATTAATTGCAATGATGACCAAAACAATGTTTGTCAACTCTCAACAACTTTTATTCATCATACTCTTCATGTGTGAAGTCATTACTCTCCATAATATCAATATATGCTCTTTTATTTATTTTTATTCCTTTCTTTAATTTTATTCCCTCAAGGTCATAGCAAGATAAAAATGCCCTCAACTCAAAACTAGTCTTTATTATATATAACTTAGACTTGATTACATAGATAGAGATCAAAACAAAACTCAAAGCTAGATCATACTAAAACTTTATTCTACTAGATCAAGATATAACCAAAAGGATCGAACTAAGAAAAACGATAAAGGTAAAAGTGTGATGTGATACGATACCAGGGCACCTCCCCCCCAAGCTTGGCAGTTGCCAAGGGGAGTGCCCATACCCATGTATTTATGTCTCTCTCTTCGGAGGTGGTGATGATGGAGTTGTTGATGATGAAGGCTTGTCATCCATGTTCCAAGGCATAGGCTCACCATCATAGAAATATGAACCAGTCTCCGGGATCCTCAAATCTGCAGCCAAACTCATCCTCTTAAACCTGTATTCATACTCACAGTCTTGGTTTTGCAGGTCATAGATCTGGGCTTGGAGGTGCTCGATTTTCTCATGAAGCTTGAAGATGGCCTCCTCAATATTCTTGGCATCCAGCTTGTGATTGTGGTGAACTCCGTGATCACCATGTGATTAGCGTTGAGTCCACATTCCACCATACCTTGACACTTGAAAACTTGTTGATCCATTGCTTCGAGTCTTGTCTCCATGCTTCCGGTCTTCTTCGGCCCCTCCACATCGCGGATGTGCAGCACCCCCTCACACATCTCAATGGCTTGAGGGTCTCTCAGCACCTCCACAAGGTAGGGTTGGTGACCTTCTCGAAAAACTTGTCCTTAGGGGCGCTTGGAGACGTCATGGTGATTTAGATCTGTTAGAAAAACAGCTCGGAATAAAAAACATGAGATATTGTCGTGGTACGGTGGTCAAAACCTTCGGGAGATTATATAATGAATTTTTACCAACCACAAGAAGTATTGTGCAAGAAAACAGAGTCCGGAGGGCACATGAGGTGGCCACAGGGACAGGGGGGCGCCCAGGGGGTAGGGCACGCCCTCCACCCTTGTGGTGGCCTCGTGTCTCTTTTGGAGTACTTTTAATTTCCCTAATTTTTAAATATTCCAAAATGGAGAAAATTGCTACTGGAAACATTTTGGAGTCAGTTTACTTACCGTACCACATACCTATTCTTTTTCAGAGTCTGAAACATTCTGGAAAGTGTCCCTTATGTACTCCTCCGGTGTTACGGTATTAATTATATTGGGCTCAACATTTATGGGAGTACCTGAGATATAATGCTTGATTCTTTGACTGTTTACCACCTTCGGATTTGTGCCTTCTGCGTTGTTGATTTTTATGGCACCAGAATGATAGACTTCCTCGATAATGTAAGGACCTTCCCATTTAGAGAGAAGTTTTCCTGCAAAAAATCCTAAACGAGAGTTGTATAGCAAAACATGATCACCTACATTAAGCACACGCTTTTGAATCCTTTTGTCATGTCATATTTTAACTTCTTCTTTAAACAACTTGGCATTCTCATAGGCTTGGGTTCTCCATTCATCAAGTGAGCTAGTGTCAAATAACCTCTTCTCACTAGCAAGTTTGAAATCACAATTGAGCTCTCTAATAGCCCAATATGCCTTATGTTCTAGTTCAAGAGGTAAGTGACATGCTTTTCCATAAACCATTTTATATGGAGACATACCCATAGGATTATTGTAAGCAGTTCTATAAGGCCACAATGCACCATCAAGTTTCTTAGACCAACTCTTTCTAGATCTATTAACAGTCTTTTGCAAAATCAATTTAATCTCTCTATTGCTCAATTCTACTTGACCACTAGACTGAGGATGAAATGGAGATGCCATTCTATGGTTGACATCATATTTATAAAGCATTTTACGGAAAGCACCATGAATAAAATGTGAACCCCCATCAATCATTAAATATCTAAGGACTCCAAACCTCGGAAAAATAACTTCTTTAAGCATCTTTATAGAAGTGTTATGATCAACACTACTAGTTGGAATAGCTTCTACCCACTTAGTAACGTAATCAACAACAACTAAGATATGTGTGTACCCATTAGAGGAAGGAAAAGGTCCCATATAATCAAAGCCCCAAACATCAAATGGTTCAATAACAAGTGAATAATTCATAGGCATTTCCTGACGTCTACTAATATTACCAATTCTTTGGCATTCATCACAAGACAAGACAAACTTACGAGCATCCTTGAAGAGAGTAGGCCAATAAAAATCGGATTGCAATACCTTGTGTGCAGTTCTATCTCCAGCATGGTGTCCTCTGTAAGACTCAGAGTAGCACTTGCGTAGGATCTGTCCATGTTCATGCTCAGTTACACAACGTCTAATAACACCATCTACTCCTTCATAAAGGTGTGGGTGATGACCCACAAATATAGGGGATCTATCGTAGTCCTTTCGATAAGTAAGAGTGTCGAACCCAACGAGGAGCAGAAGGAAATGACAAGCGGTTTTCAGCAAGGTATTCTCTGCAAGCACTGAAATTATCGGTAACATATAGTTTTGTGATAAAATAAATCGTAACGGGTAACAAGTAATAAAAGTAAACAAGGTGCAGCAAGGTGGCCAAATCCTTTTTGGAGCAAAGGACAAGCCTGGACAAACTCTTATATAAAAGCAAAGCGCTCCCGAGGACACATGGGAATTGTCGTCAAGCTAGTTTTCATCATGCTCATATGATTCGCGTTCGTTACTTTGATAATTTGATATGTGGGTGGACCGGTGCTTGGGTGCTACCCTTCATTGGACAAGCCTCCCACTTATGATTAACCCCTCTCGCAAGCATCCGCAACTATGAAAGAAGTATTAAGGTAAACCTAACCATAACATGAAACATATGGATCCAAATCAGCCCCTTACAAAGCAATGCATAAACTAGGGTTTAAGCTTCTGTCACTTTAGCAACCCATCATGTACTTATTACTTCCCAATGCCTTCCCCTAGGCCCAAATAATGGTCAAATGTCTAAAGGAAATATGCCCTTGAGGCAATAATAAAGTTGTTATTTATATTTCATTATATCATGATAAATGTTTATTATTCATGATAGAATTTTATTAACCAGAAACTTGATACATGTGTGAATACATAGACAAAACACAGTGTCCCTAGTAAGCCTCTACTAGACTAGCTCATTAATCAAAGATGGTTAAGTTTCCTAACCATAGACATGAGTTGTCATTTGATAAACGGGATTACATCATTAGGAGAATGATGTAATGGACAAGATCCATCCGTTAGCTTAGCATAATGATCGTTAAGTTTTATTGCTATTGCTTTCTTCATGACTTATACATATTCCTTCAACTATGAGATTATGCAACTCCCGAATACCGGAGGAATACCTTGTGTGCTATCAAATGTCACAACGTAACTGGGTGATTATAAAGATGCTCTACATGTATATCCGAAGGTTTTTGTTGGTTTGGCATAGATCGAGATTAGGATTTGTCAATCCGAGTATCAGAGAGGTATCTCTGGGCCCTCTCGGTAATGCACATCATGATAAGCCTTGCAAGCAATGTGACTAATGAGTTAGTTGCGGGATGATGCATTATGGAACGAGTAAAGTGAGTTGCCGGTAACGAGATTGAACTAGGTATGAAGATACCGACGATCGAATCTCGGGAAAGTAACACAACAATGACAAAGGTAATGACGTAAGTTGTCATTAAGGTTTGACCGATAAAGATTTGCGTTGAATATGTAGGAACCAATATGAGCATCCAGGTTCTGCTATTGGTTATTAACCAGAGTGGTGTCTTGGTCATGTCTACATAGTTTTCGAACCCGTAGGGTCCGCATGCTTAATGTTCGATGATGATTTGTATTATATGAGTTATGTGATTTGGTGACCGAATGTTGTTCAAAGTCCTGGATGAGATCACGGACATGACGAGGAGTCCCGAAATGGTCGAGATGTAAAGATTGATATATTGGATGATAGTATTCGGACACCGGAAGTATTTCGGAATGAATCGGGTACATATCGGAGTACCGGGGGGGTTACCGGAACCCCCCAGGGGAAGATATGGGCCATACGGGCCATAGGAGGGAGGCACACCAGCCCACATAGGGGTGGCGCGCCCCCCCACAAGGGAGGAGTCCGAATTGGACTAGGGGGGAGGCGCCCTCTTTCCTTCTCCATGTCTCTCTCCTTCCCCCTTTCCCCCTCCGATAAAAGGAAGGGGGGGGATCCTACTAGGAGCCCAAGTAGGGGCGCCTCTAACACACATCAATTGTTCCAAGCCGTGTGTGGCGCCCCGCTGATACGTCTCCAATGTATCTATAATTTTTGATTGTTCCATGCTATTATATTATCTGTTTTGGATGTTTAATGGGCTTTATTATACACTTTTATATTATTTTGGGGACTAACCTACTAACCCAAGGCCCAGTGTAAATTGCTATTTTTTTGCCTATTTCAGTGTTTCACAAAAAAGGAATATCAAATGGAATCCAAACGGAATGAAACCTTCGGGAGAGTTATTTTTGGAACAAACGTGATCTAGGGCACTTGGATTAGACGTCAAGAAAGAAACGAGGCGACCACGAGGTAGGGAGGTGCGCCTGCCCCCTTGGGCACGCCCCCACCCTCGTGGGCCCCTCACAGCTCCACCGACCTACTTCTTCCTCCTATATATATCCATATACCCCGAAAACATCTAGGAGCATCATGAAACCATATTTCCACTGCCGCAACCTTCTATACCCAAGAGATCCCATCTTGGTGCCTTTTTCGGAGCTCCGCCAAGGGGGAATCGATCACGGAGGGCTTCTACATCAAGAACATAGCCTCTCCGATGATGTGTGAGTAGTTTACCACAGACCTTTGGGTCCATAGTTATTAGCTAGATGGCTTCTTCTCTCTGTTTGGATCTCAATACAATGTTCTCCTCGATCTTCTTGGAGATATATTTGATGTAACTCTTTTTGTGGTGTGTTTGTCGAGATCAGATGAATTATGGGTTTATGATCAAGTTTAACTATGAACAATATTTGATTCTTGTCTGAAATCTTTTATGTATGATTGGCTATCTTTGCAAGTCTCTTCAAATTATCAGTTTGGTTTGGCTTACTAGATTGATCTTTCTTGCAATGGGAGAAGTGCTTAGCTTTGGGTTCAATATTGCGGTGTCCTTTCCCAGTGACAGCAGGGGCAGCAAGGCACGTATTGTATTGTTGCTATCGAGGATAAAAAGATGGGGTTTATATCATATTGCTTGAGTTTATCCCTCTACATCATGTCATCTTTCCTAATGCATTATCTGTTCTTATGAACTTAATACTCTAGATGCATGCTGGATAGCGGTCGATGTGTGGAGTAATAGTAGTAGATGCAGAATCGTTTTGGTCTACTTGTCGTAGACGTGATGCCTATATACATGATCATGCCTAGATATTCTCATAATTATTCACTTTTCTATCAATTTCTCGACAGTAATTTGTTCACCCACCGTAATACTTATGCTATCTTGAGAGAAGCCACTAGTGAAACCTATGGCCCCCGGGTCTATCTTTTATCATATAAGTTTCCAATCTACTTTATTTTGCAATCTTTATTTTCCAATCTATATCATAAAAATACCAAAAATATTTATCTTGTTATCTCTATCAGACCTCACTCTCGTAACTGACCGTGAAGGGATTGACAACCCCTTTATCGCATTGGTTGTGAGGTTCTTATTTGTTTGTGTAGGTACGAGGGACTTGCTTGTAGTCTCCTACTGGATTGATACCTTGGTTCTCAAAAACTGAGGGAAATACTTACGCTACTTTGTTGCATCACCCTTTCCTCTTCAAGGGAAAACCATGATTTCTACTACACAACCTTCTTCTTGTAGACATTGTTGGGCCTCCAAGTGCAGAGGTTTGTAGGACGGTAGCAAATTTCCCTCAAGTGGATGACCTAAGGTTTATCAATCCATGGGAGGCGTAGGATGAAGATAGTCTCTCTCAAGCAACCCTACAACCAAATAACAAAGAGTCTGTTGTGTCCCCAACACACCCAATACAATGGTAAATTGTATAGGTGCACTAGTTCGGCTAAGAGATGGTGATACAAGTGGTATATGGATAGTAGATAATAGTATTTGTAATCTGAAATTATAAAAACAGCAGGGTAACTAATGATAAAAGTGAGCGTAAACGGTATTGCAATGTGTGGAAACAAGGCCTAGGGTTCATACTTTCACTAGTGCAAGTCCTCTCAACAATACTAACATAATTGGATCACATAACTATCCCTCAACATGCAACAAAGAGTCACTCCAAAGTCACTAATAGTGGAGAACAAACGAAGAGATTATGTTAGGGTACGAAACCACCTCAAAGTTATTCTTTCCAATCAATCCGTTGGGCTATTCCTATAAGTGTCACAAACAGCCCTAGAGTTCGTACTAGAATAACACCTTAAGACACAAATCAACCAAAACCCTAATGTCACCTAGATACTCCAATGTCACCTCAAGTATCCGTGGGTATGATTATACGATATGCATCACACAATCTCAGATTCATCTATTCAACCAACACAAAGGACCTGAAAGAGTGCCCCAAAGTTTCTACCAGAGAATCACGACGAAAACGTGTGCCAACCCCTATGCATAGGTTCATGGGCGGAACCCGCAAGTTGATCACCAAAACATACATCAAGTGGATCAATAGAATACCCCATTGTCACCACAGGTATCCCACGCAAGACATACATCAAGTGTTCTCAAATCCTTAAAGACTCAATCCGATAAGATAACTTCAAAGGGAAAACTCAATCCATTACAAGAGAGTAGAGGGGGAGAAAACATCATAAGATCCAACTATAATAACAAAGCTCGCGATACATCAAGATCGTACCACCTCAAGAACACGAGAGAGAGAGAGAGAGAGATCAAACACATAGCTACTGGTACATACCCTCAGCCCCGAGGGAGAACTACTCCCTCCTCGTCATGGAGAGCACCGGGATGATGAAGATGGCCACCGGAGAGGGATTCCCCCTCCGGTAGGGTGCCGGAACGGGTCTCGATTGGTTTTCGGTGGCTACAAAGGCTTCTGGCGGCGGAACTCCCGATCTATTCTCTGTTCTGGAAGTTTTAGGATACGTGGGTATATATGGGTGAAAGGAGTATGTCGGTGGACCGAAGGGGTGGCCAAGAGGCAGGGGGCGCGCCCCAGGGCGGTGGGCGCGCCCCCTACCCTCATGAGCTCCTCCTTCATCTTCTGACATAGGGTCCAAGTCTATCCGGTAGGTTTCCTTCCAAAAATAAATTCTCCAGTTGATTTCGTTCCGTTTCGACTCTATTTGATATTCCTTTTCTTCGAAACACTAAAATAGGCATAAAACAGCAAACCTGGGCTGGGCCTCCGGTTAATAGGTTAGTCCCAAAAATAATATAAAAGTGGAAAATAAAGCCCAATATTGCCCAAAACAGTAGATAATATAGCATGGAGCAATCAAAAATTATAGATACGTTAGAGATGTATCAAACCAACGCAGTGCTCAAGAGGTAGCACCCCTCATAGTTTACGCATCCGGTCATATTCACGTAGTGCTTTGGCGAAGCCCTGCGTGGATCACTTCACCATCACCGTCACCATGCCGTCGTGCTGATGGAACTCTCCCTCGACACTTTGATGGATCAAGAGTTCGAGGGACATCATCGAGCTGAACATGTGCAGAATTCGGAGGTGTCGTACGTTCGGTGCTTCATAGGTTGGATCGAGAAGACGTTCGACTACATCAACCACATTAAGCCAACGCTTCCGCTTTCAGTCTACGAGGGTACGTGGACACACTCTCCCCCTCTCGTTTCTATGCATCTCCTAGATAGATCTTGCGTGAGCGTAGGAAATTTCTTGAAATTGCATGCTACGTTTCCCAATAGTGGCATTCGAGCCAGGTCTATGCGTAGATGATATGCACAAGTAGAACACAAAGAGTTGTGGGTGGTGATTGTCATACTGCTTACCGCCAATGTCTTATTTTTATTCAACAATATTGTTGGGTGAAGCAGCCCAGACCAATCTTACATGACCACGTTCATGAGACCGGTTCCACCGATAGACATGCAACTAGTTTTGCATAAAGGTGGCCGGCGGGTGTCTGTTTCTCCAACTTTAGTTGAATCGAATTTGACTACCGCCAGCCCTTGTTGGTTAAAACAGCAAACTTGATAAATAACCGTTGTGGTTTTGATGCATAGGTAAGAACGGTTCTTGCTAGAAGCCCGTAGCAGCCATGTAAAACTTGCAACAACAAAGTAGATGATGTCTAACTTGTTTCTGCAAGGCATGTTGTGATGTGATATGGTCAAGACATGATGTGATATATGTTATTGTATGAGATGATCATGTTTTTTAAAAGTTATCGGCAACTGGCAGGAGCCTTATGGTTGTCGCTTTATTGCATGAAATGCAATCGCCATGTAATTGCTTTATTTTATCACTATGTGTTAGTGATAGTTGTAGAAGAAATAGTTGGCGAGATGACAATGACGCCACGATGGAGATCAAGGTGTCAAGCCGTTGACAATGGAATCATGATGGTGCTTTGGAGATGGAAATCAAAGGCACAAGATGATGATGGCCATATCATGTCACATATTTTGATTGCATGTGATGTTTATCTTTTATGCATCTTATTTTGCTTAGTACGATGGTAGCATTATAAGATGATCCCTCACTAAAATTTCAAGGTATAAGTGTTCTCCCTAATTAAGTATGCATCATTGCGACAGTTTTGCATGTGTGGAATACTCAGGTTAAACTTGACGAGCCTAGCATGTACAGACATGGCCTCGGAACACTGGAGACCGAAAGGTCGAATGTGAATCATATAGTAGATATGATCAACATAGAGATGTTCACCATTGAAAACTACTCCATCTCGCGTGATGATCGGACATGGTTTAGTTGATATGGATCACGTGATCATTTAGATGACTCGAGGGATGTCTATCTAAGTGAGAGTTCTCAAGTAATATGATTAATTGAACTAATTTTATCATGAACTTAGTGCTGATAGTTTTTGCATATCTATGTTGTAGATCAATGGCCCGTGCTACCGTTCCCTTGAATTTTAATGTGTTCCTAGAGAAAGCTAAGTTGAAAGATGATGGTAGCAACTACACGGACTGGGTCCATAACTTGAGGATTATCCTCATTACTGCACAGAAGAAATTCCCTTGATGCACTGCTAGGTGAAAAGCCCCCCCGCTAATGAAGACACTTTGAACGTCTGCAGACGTGGTCTGATGACTACTCTATAGTTCAGTGTGCCATGCTCTACGGCTTATAATCGGGACTTCAAAGACGTTTTGAAGGTCATGGACCATATGATATGTTCCAGGAGTTGAAGTTAATATTTCAAGCAAATGCCCGAGTTGAGAGATATGAAGTCTCCAACAAGTTCTATAGCTGCAAGATGGAGGAGAACAGTTATGTCAGTGAACACATACTCAGAATGTCTGGGTATCATAACAACTTGACTCAGCTAGGAGTTAATCTTCCAGATGATGATAGTGTTATTGACAAAGTTCTTCAATCACTGCCACCTAGCTACAAAGGCTTCGTGATGAACTATAATATGCAAGGGATGGATAAGACAATTCCCGAGCTCTTCGCTATGCTCAAAGCTGCAAAGGTAGAAATCAAGAAAGAGCATCAAGTGTTGATGGTTAACAGGACCACTAATTTCAAGAAAAGGGGCAAGGGAAAGAAGGGGAACTTCAAGAAGAATGGCAAGCAAGTTGTCACTCCCGGGAAGAAGCCCAAGTCTAGACCCAAGCCTGAAACTGAGTCTTTCTACTGCAAAGGGACTGGTCACTAGAAGCGGAACTGCCCCAAGTCTTTGGCGGATAAGAAGGATGGCAAAGTGAACAAAGGTATATTCGATATACATGTTATTGATGTGTACCTTACTAATGCTCGTAGTAGCGCCTGGGTATTTGATACTGGTTCTGTTGCTCATATTTGCAACTCGAAACAGGGGCTATGGATTAAACGAAGATTGGCTAAGGACAAGGTGATGATGCGCATCAGGAATGGTTCCAAGGTCGATGTGATCATCGTCGGCACGCTACCTCTACATCTACCTTCGGGATTAGTTTCAGACCTGAATAATTGTTATTTGGTGCCTGCGTTGAGCATGAACATTATATCTGGATCTTGTTTGATGTGAGACGGTTATTCGTTTAAATTAGAAAATAATGGTTGTTCTATTTATATGAGTAATATATTTTATGGTCAGGCACCCTTGAAGAGTGGTCTATTTTTGTTGAATCTCGATCATGGTGATACACATATTCATAATATTATTGCCAAAAGATGCAAAGTTGATAATGATAGTGCAACATATTTGTGGCACTGCCATTTAGGTCATATTGGTGTAAAGCGCATGAAGAAACTGCATGCGGATGAACTTTTGGAATCACTTGGTTATGAATCATTTGATGCTTGCGAACCATGCCTCATGGGCAAGATGACTAAGACTCCATTCTCTGGAACAATGGAGCGAGCCACTGACTTATTGGAAATAATACATACCAATGTATGCGGTCCAATGAGTGTTGAGGCTCGCGGCGGGTATCGTCATTTTCTAACCTTCATAGATGATTTGAGAAGATATGGGTATATCTACTTAATGAAACACAAGTTTGAAACATTTGAAAAGTTCAAAGAATTTCGGAGTGAAGTGGAAAATCATCGTAACAAGAAAATAAAGTTTCTACGATCTGATCGCGGAGGCGAATATTGAGTTACAAGTTTGGCCTTCATTTAAAACAATGTGGAATAGTTTCACAACTCACTCCACCTTGAACACCACGGCGTAATGGTGTGTATGAACGTCGTAACTGTACTTTATTAATATGGTGCAATCTATGATGTCTATTACTGATTTGCCACTATCGTTTTGGGGTTATGCATTAGAGACAACTGCATTCACGTTAAATAGGGCACCATCTAAGTCCATTGAGATGACACCATATGAACTATGGTTCAGCAAAAAACCTAAGCTCAAACCCAAATCGGAGAAGTGCATCTTCATAGGATACCCAAAAGAAACTGTTGGGTACACCTTCGATCACAGATCCGAAGGAAAAATCTTTGTTGCTAAGAATGGATCCTTTCTAGAGAAGGAGTTTCTCTCGAAAGAAGTGAGTGGGAGGAAAGTTGAACTTGATGAGGTAATTGTACCTTCACTCGAATTGGAAAGTAGTTCATCACAGAAAACAGTTCCCGTGATGCCTACACCAATTAGTGAGCAAGCTAATGATGATGATCATGAAACTTCAGATCAAGTTACTACCGAACCTCGTAGGTCAACCAGAGTATGTTCCGCACCAGAGTTGTCGTGGACTTGACACGACAGATGTCCTAGCGCAAGGACTTAGTCATGGAGCCATCGCAACTAGGTTAGATTGAAGGGGTTAAATGGGACAAAGGACACAAAGAGTTTACCCAGTTTCGGCCCCTCTCAACGAGGTAAAAGCCTACTCCTGCTTTGTGTTGTATTACTAGGGTTTCGATTACCAGGGAGCGAATACGCTTGAACCAGCTCTCGATTGTTGTTACCTGTCCCTAAACCGCCGCCAGGTCGTCCCTTTATATACACAGGAAAACGCCCGGAGGCTCACGGAGTTCCGTCCGGCTCGGACACAGTGTGTCCGGCTCAGTGACTAACTACGCTTGCCTTACAAAACAAGTCATACACATATGGCAGTTCATCCACTTGGGCCTTAAGTCACCTCTGGGTCTTGGGCCGTCAACGGGCTTGTATAAACCGCCATCTTCATTGATAATTCACCAGTGGTATAACCCGACCCGTCCTAGGCGGTTAATACCCAGTAGTTATATCCCCAACATTAGGCCCTAGGTTGATTTGAACTTGTTCATATCAATCTTCAACACCTGTCTTTCAAAGTCTTCCATCACTTGTTTGATAAACCTTGTTGTAACTCGCCGTGAAGTCAGCTCAAAAAGTCTTCTTAACCCGCCATGACGTCATTCCGCATTAATCTCGCACAAGGCCCAGAACATCTTAACTGATCCTTATCTTAATAATCATCCCGAAAATCGAGGCGTCCATATAGCCACATGATGATTTCAGCCTCCTTGATTACCGCGCATGCCTTGTATCCACCCCCTTATAAATAGGTTCGGGGGTCTTTATCATTTCCCCCTTGCTTCCTTGCCTCGTCTTCCTCTCGCGTCTTCTCCGTCGCCCGAGCTCCGCCGCCGCGACCTCCGACCGCTGCGCTCACTCAGGCCACTGCATCAACCTGACCAGACCAGAGAACTCCAGCGCGTCACCGTTGTTCCTCATCACCTGCAAGTGCATCTCTCCTTTTATCTGAGATCTGCATTAGGGTTTGGACAGTTCGTCAGTGTTCTTGCCATTCTTCTTTGTTTACTTCAACTCAAAATAGCTTGTAATCTGGATATGTCATAAACCTTGTGTAGAAGTAGTTTAGTGTTCATTCTTATCATCAGAATAGCATCTCTCCATAGAAGATCTCATCAGAGCATCCAGACTTTTCTACTTCTACCACCTTAGGTTTAGAATTTTACTGCTTTTTCTGAACTGCGGTAGATCCAAAATTATTGCTTTAGTTTGCAAAACTTGTTTGTCCAACACTTCACAAAATTTTCACTAATAGATTTGAAGCACCATAATTGCCATGGCGGCTTATAACATAACCTGTGACCCTCCATATAACATTATGCCTTATTTGAACCGCCATCATATGCTTCTTAGCTTGCATAGAACATCAATATTCTCTCTGGTTTACTTGTCCGTCTTAACAGCAGAAATCTTAATCCGGTAGGTATCATTAGTCCCGCTTTAATCCGCCAAGATGAATATCCACATACTTCAATGTTCATCGTCCAGCTTAACTTGTCAACTGTTTATAACACCTTTACCTTTCAATCTATAGTCCGGTCTGACAGCATAGTTTTGAACCGGCAATGTCTCTTTTTATTAGGATTTCAATCTCCAAATGGGCAAAACCATCACTGATTGCAATTAGGTCGTTTCCCGGGTCACCGAGGAGGACTTGAATGAGTATGTTCAAACAGGTGTCCTGGCCAGAAAGGTCATCATCCATTGGAGGGTTCTAGGTGCCGAAACTCCTCCTGAACCTAAGGATGGCAAAGTAGTCATATTCACTCACCATATGCTCCGGGGTTTCAGCCCTCCCGGTTCAGAATTCTTTCGAGATGTGCTACACTTTTTCAAGCTCCATCCTCAGGACATCGAACCAAATTCCGTTTCAAACATCTGCAACTTCCAATTATTCTGCGAGGTGTACCTTCAACAGGAGCCCACCGTAGAGCTATTCAGGGAGTTCTATTATTTAAACCGGCAAAACGAGTTCACGGATGGGCCCAACCTAGAACTAGGCGGCATTTCTATACAGCTCTAGAAAGAAGCTACCTTCCTAGCTACCACTCTTCCCAATCATCCCAAAGACTGGAATCAAACTTGGTTTTATTGCCAAGACACTTCTCCAGAAGGGGAAAATCCTTTGTCGGGTTATCCCCACAGCCGGCTTAGTAACAGGCATCTTCTTCCAGACCGTATCAGCACAACAGAATGGAAGAAGTATGTACCGGTTTTTTCAAAGATCCAGGGCTTAATAGCCAATGACTTGACTGGAATTGATCTGGTTTGATGCTGGGTCGCCTGGAGAATATTTGCTCTGAGACGCCGTCACGGCTTAATGCATGAATATACTGGCGATTTAATAGATCCTCAACGCCACTGCCAAATTGAACTGACTGATGAGGACATCAATGAAATGACTAAGTCTTTGCTGAATGAGAGCTTGGAAGATTGTAGTAAAGTCGGATTAAGCCCTTTCTATGTTCTGAATAAACCGCCAGCTGTAAGCTTTTTATCAAGCTCACACTTTAAATCATATTTTTTCCTTGTACCGCCTATTCACACTCATTCAATTTGTGCAGGCCGATTCACCTTTTTGGGCCAAGAAGCTGCAGGATAAGCCGGCCAATAAACCCTGGACGAAGAGCAAGGCTATCAAAAAGCCTGCTAAGAAGAAGATAAATCATGCCGAATTATTCAATTTGGATGACAAAGATGATGATGACGAGTCGGAGGTAGAACTTGATTCCCTTGGCTCGCTTTTTGTACATCTTATTGACAATGACTATTATCAGGATGAAGCGGAGGCCAGCCGTGCAGATGACACAGAGGTAATTACTCTTTCCTCTGGCTCCGAACCTCTGCCAACATAGAAAACCCGACACGCAAGCCAGAAAGTAAGATTTTCTCACCCCTTAGCTCACTGGGTTCCCAACTTTCTTTTGAAGAAGCAGCAACATGAAGCTCGCCGCACAACCCGGAATAGCAGCAGTGGAGTTTTATCCTCCGGCTTACCGAACACCCCAGCACCTCGCAAATGTCGACCGGAGATTTCAAATATTTATGACTTATCTTATCCCAAGGCGGGTCTTTTTCGACAACCTCTTAACCCGTCCGATTCAAACTATCAGGGAACATCTCATTCCTCCTCTGGTGACTCGAGGGAACTCAAATCCCAGACTTCAAGACTGTGACTGGGTAAGGGTGCATTCCGTCACTCAAAACCCATGCTTGACATCATTGTACTTCTTATTTCTAGTGGCGTGGCAAAGCCTAGCAAGAAGGTAAAACTAAACAAACCGGCTGAAGATTCAAACCCTTGTGAGCCGGAAAATCAATTACCAGAGGCCTCTCAACCGGTCGCTAAAGCTACCATTGATGACTCGCCACCGGAAGAACACGACATCACCATGGATCAAATATACGTTGAGCTGGTCATCTCTAAGCTGCCAAGTCCCATCAAGCCCACTGAGGAGAAAACTGATGATGTTATCATCACCGGGCTTGGCTATACAGCGTCGGGTAACCCTACTGCCTTATCCAAGCATTGTGCCAAGGAAGAATTTTCTGCTGCTGATAAAGGCAAGTGGAAGGTAGACTTGGAGAGCTATTCCCAGTTCAGCGCCCAAGAAATCCACTCCGATTATTTGAACCATTTATATACCAGCCGTGATTTTGAAGCCGGCTTAGTCAACTTGATGAAGGAGGGCTATGAGGTAATCCAACAACACTCTCCTCATAACTCTATCTCTCTCAGTCGCCAAGTCTATAGAATATAATAAAATTGGATATGATGTAGACTTATCAATAATAATAAATAGATGAATGATAACCCACAAGTATAGGGGATCACAACAGTTTTTGAGGGTGGAGTATTCAACCCAAATTTATTGATTCGACACAAGGGGAGCCAAAGCATATTCTCAAGTATTAGCAGTTGAGTTGTCAATTCAACCACACCTAACAGACTTAGTATCTGCAGCAAAGTATTTATTAGCAAAGTAGTATGGAAGTAATAGTAATGGTGGCAAAAGTAACATTAGTAGTTCTTGTAGCAATCGTAACAGTGGCAATGGAAAAGTAACTAAGCAAAGATCAATATGTGAAAAGCTCGTAGGCAATGGATCAATGATGGATAATTATGTTGGATGCGATTCCTCATGCAATAGTTATAACATAGGGTGACACGGAACTAGCTCCAGTTCATCAATGTAATATAGGCATGTATTCCGAATATAGTCATACGTGGTTATGGAAAAGAACTTGCATGACATCTTTTGTCCTACCCTCCCGTGGTAGTGGGGTCCTATTGGAAACTAAGGGATATTAAGGCCTCCTTTTAATAGAGTACCAGACCAAAGCATTAACACTTAGGGAATACATGAACTCCTCAAACCACGGTCATCACCGGGAGTGGACCCGATTATTGTCACTTCGGGGTTGCCGGATCATAGCACATAGTAGGTGACTATTGACTTGCAAGATAGGATCAATAACTCACATATATTCATGAAAACATAATAGGTTTAGATCTGAAATCTTGGCACTCGGGCCCTAGTGACAAGCATTAAGCATAGCAAAGTCATAACAACATCAATCTTAGAACATAATGGATACTAGGGATCAAACCCTAACAAAACTAACTCGATTACATGGTAAATCTCATCCAACCCATCACCGTCCCACAAGCCTACGATGGGATTACTCACGCACGACGGTGAGAATCATGAAATTGGTGATGGAGGATGGTTGATGATGACGATGGCGACGGATTCCCCTCTCCGGAGCCCCGAATGGACTCCAGATCAGCCCTCCCGAGGAAGATTAGGGCTTGGTGGTGGCTTCGTATCGTAAAACGCGATGAATCCTTCTCTCCGATTTTTTCCTCCCTGAAAGTGAATATATGGAGTTGGGGTTGAGGTCGGTGGAGTTCGAGGGGGACCACGAGGCAGGGGGCACGCCCCAAGGGGGGCACCCTGTACCCTCGTGGACAGGGTGTGGCCCCCCTGATGCTGATTCTTTCGCCAATATTTTTCATTAATTCCAAAATGTGTCTCCATGGATTTTCAGGTCATTCTGAGAACTTTTATTTCTGCACAAAAATAACACCACGGCAGTTCTGCTGAAAATAACGTCAGTCCGGGTTAATTCCATTGAAATCATGCAAGTTAGAGTCTAATACAAGGGCAAAAGTGTTTGGAAAAGTAGATACATTGGAGACGTATCAACTCCCCCAAGCTTAAACCTTTGCTTGTCCTCAAGCAATTCAGTTGACAAACTAAAAGTGATAAAGAAAAACTTTTACAAGCTCTGTTTGATCTTGTTGCAAATATGTAAAGCCAACATTCAAGTTTTCAGCAAAGATTATGAAGTAACCATATTCACAATAACATTTAGGTCTCATGTTTACTCATATCAATGGCATAATCAACTAGCGAGCAATAATAATAAATCTCGGATGATAACATTTTCTCAAAACAATCATAACTTGATATAACAAGATGGTATCTCGCTAGCCCTTTCTGAGACCGCAAAACATAAATGCAGACCACCCAAGAAGATCAAGGACTAACTAGACATTGTAATTCATGGTAAAAGAGATCCAGTCACAGTCATACATAATGTAAATTAATAGCAATGCATGCGAATGAAAGCGGTGCTCTCCAACTGGTGCTTTTTAATGAGAGGATGATGACTCAACATAAAAGTAAATAGATAGGCCCTTCGCAGAGGGAAGCAGGGATTTGCAGAGCTGCCAGAGCTCGAGTTTTGAAATAGAGATAAATAATATTTTGAGTGGCATACTTTCATTGTCAATATAACAACCAAGAGATCTCGATATCTTCCATGCTACACACATTATAGGCGGTTCCCAAACAGAATGGTAAACTTTATACTCCCCCACCACTAACAAACATCAATCCATGGCTTGTCCGAAACAATGGGTGTCGTCCAACTAACAACAATCCTGGGGGAGTTTTGTTTGTAATTATTTTGATTTGATTTGATCATGGGACTGGGCATCCCGGTTACCGGCCATTTTCTCGTGAATGATGAGCGGATTCCACTCATCTTGAGAATAACCTACCTAGCATGGAAGATATAGACAGCCCTAGTTGATACATGAGCTATTCAAGCATACAAAATATAATTTCATTTGAAGGTTTAGAGTTTGGCACATACAAATTTACCTGGAACGGCAGGTAAATTGTAACACCCTCGATGCGACTATAGCTCCCACGTGTCGAGGCACGACTTAGAGACATAATCGCATTGAAGGCATATGTCGCAAGTTAGACAATCTTCACAACATCCCATGTATATATAGATAATAAAATGGGAGATAACATAGTTGGCTTACACTCGCCACGTTAATCAAGTTACATAAATAACATTACATCATCCAAACACTCATGGCCCGACTACGGTGCCAAAATAAAAGATAACCCAACATGCGACACGGTCCCGATCACCCCCAACTGGGCACCACTACTGATCATCAGGAAAGGAAACATAATGACGTTGAGAGTCCTCGTCAAACTCCCACTTGAGCTCAAGCGCGTCACCTGGAGCGGAATCATCAAGCCCTGCATCTGGTGTAATAGTAATCTGTGAGCCACAGGGACTCAGCAATCTCGCACCCTCGCGATCAAGACTATTTAAGCTTATAGGTAAGGCAAGGTAAAAATATATGTGGAGCTGCAGCAAGTGACTAGCAAAATATGGTGGCTATCCTGTTCGCCAAAGAGAGCGAGAAGAGGAGGCAAAGCGCGAGCGAGAAACTAGAGAACAACCTGCGCAAGCATTACTCCAACACCGTGTCCACTTCCCGGACTCCGCCGAGAAAAGGCCATCACGGTAACACACTCAGTTGATTCATTTTAATTAAGTTAAGGTTCAAGTTATCTACAACCGGACATTAACAAATTCCCATCTACCCATAACCGCGGGCATGGCTTTCGAAAGTTCAAATCCCTGCAGGGGAGTCCCAACTTAGCCCATGACAAGCTCTCACGGTCAACGAAGGAATAGACCTCCTCCCGAGATGTTCCGATCAGACTCGGTACCTCGGTTCTTCAAGACACTTCGACAGGTTAAAACAAGACCAGCAACACCGCCCGAATGTGCCGACAAATCCCGATAGGAGCTGCACATATCTCGTTCTCAGGGCACACTCAGATGAGCGCTCCATACAACTAAAACCAAACCTCGAGTTTCCTGAGGGGGCGCTGCACAGGACTCTAGTTCGGACCAACACTCAGAGGAGCACTGGCCCGGGGGGGGCTAAAATAAGATGACCCTCGGGCTCCGGAAACCCAAGGGAAAAAGAGGCTAGTTGGCAAATGGTAAAACCAAGGTTGGGCATTGCTGGAAAAGCTTTAATCAAGGCGAACTATCAAGGGGTTCCCATTATAACCCAACCGCGTGAGGAACGCAAAATCCGGGAACATAACACCGATATGACGGAAACTAGGGCGGCAAGAGTGGAACAAAACACTAGGCGAGAGGCCGAGCCTTCCACCCTTTACCAACTATATAGATGCATTAAGATAACATGGCAATATAATGGTATCCCAACAAGTAAATAAATGTTCCAACAAGGAACGGCCTCCAATCTTCACCTGCAACTAGCAACGCTATAAGAGGGGCTGAGCAAAGCGGTAACATAGCCAATCAACGGTTTGCTAGGACATGGTGGGTTATAGGTTTGACATGGATATTTGGGAGGCTTGAAAGCAAGTGGTAGGCATCGTAGCATTGGCATAGCAAAAGAGCGAGCAATCTAGCATAGCAAAGATAGTAGTGATTTCGAGGGTATGATCATCTTGCCTGCAAAGTTGTCAGAGTTGACTGGATCCTCGAAAGCAAACTCAACGGGCTCCTCGTTAGTGAAATCGTCTCCTGGCTCTACCCAAACAAGACAACCAAAGCAAACGGAACACAATCAACCACGTGCAAAGCTCAAACAATATGATGCAAAGATGATATGCTATGCGGGATGCGATGCGGGATGCATATGCAAGATGTGACAAGGAATGCATGAACCTGGCCTCAACTTGGGAATCCAAGTATTCCACTGAAAAGATGAGATGAAATCGCTTGAAAACGATATAAAGAACGCCGGAATCGGAGTTACGGTCTGGGAATGGCAAGCAAATCAAATATGACACCGGTCTGCGATTTACAGCAAGTAGCCATCTAAATGCAACAAGATGAACATGCTACATCACCCAAACATGGCAACAAAATACATGGCAGGGATGTATTCAAGATTCTTAACAAAAGTCTAGCACTGAGCTACGGCCAAATCATCCATTAACAGGTTTAAACAAGCATGGCAAAAATGCATATGGCAAACAGATTTTAGACTTAGTGAAATTAACACTTGTCTGGGATTTCAGATCAGGTAGCACTCTTTGGAGCAACAAAACTACATGCTAAAGGACCTGAACGTGGAAAAGTAAAGCATGGCATGGAGCTACTCAAAGAGCTTAACAAAAGTCCCTTAGTGACCTTGAGCCAAAAGGGATCAGAAAATAGAATTGCAAGCATGTGAACATGGCAAAAACATAATCAGATCACAGACTTAGTGAAAACTGGAGCATGCTGAAAACAGACATCAAGTAGGCATGTTTACGAGCTCGATGCACTCACTACGGAGCAAGACATGACAATCTAAGCATACAACTATCAAGAATACACAAAATTAAAGCTAGACATGGCAAGAACAATAGCATAGCATGCACGGATCAACTACAACATCCTCGGCAAAATCGCTAACAAGTAGACAATCTGCCCAGATTCACGAAGTAGCAAAAGTAGAGCTCGATTGACTCAAGCTAGGGTGCTCCATAATTGCAAACAAAGACATGGATGGATAGAGCACTACAAGATTAACAAAACATCCTTACTGATCATCCTCAAAAGAGGCACGGATCACTAGGAAACAACATGAACATATGGCCATATGAAATAAACAGCTCAAGGACTTAGTGGAAATGCTAAGTCCCTGAAATCAGCATTACTAAGTGCCCCACTTGGCAAGCTTGTCCTAGTCACCACACACATCACAAAAATACATGGGTTGCACCTCTGGAAAGATGGCAAAATCCTTAACAAAACATATGTAGAGCTCATGGTCATATCATGCACACAATAATCATGGCAAAAATGACAAATATCTAAATGGAGTAGCAGGTCTGACAATTATCTCAAGTAGCTCTCTTCTAACAGCTTTTAGGGCATCAAGATGAACTCCAATGAAAATGATGCAATGGAATGAAATTATATATTCTCTGAGGCGAACATTTTTATATGCTATATGCCAAAAACAGAGTTACGGATGCAAAGTTACGATGCGATGAACAGGAGCATATGAGCTAGGGTTTCGGGCAAAAAGTCAACCCAAACGGATCTAGATCTGAGATCCGGCGGCACGCTTCCCGAGGTTCGCCAGAGATGTACTGTAGCTGGCCGGAGCTTGTCGAGGACGCCGGAGTAGGGCCGTTCGGAGCTTGTGGCGGCGAGGAGAAGGCCGCGCCGGCGCGGCGGTCTCCCGCGGGCGGCAGCGACGGAGAGGCGGGCCGCGGGGGCCGGCCTCGGGCCCGAGCGGGCCGGCGGCGGTGGGAGGTGGCCAGGCCACGTGGCGGCAGGCGGTTGGTCGGCGGCGGTGGGCGGATGCGTACGGCTCCGTCCGGATGTGTCCGGCGGCGGCGGATCTGAGATTTTTTTAGGGTTTCGGGGAGGGGATCCGAGATTTGGAATGGGGGGTCTTTAAATAGGCATAGAAGGAGCTAGGAGAGTCCAAATGAGGTGCGGTTTTTGGCCACGCGATCGTGATCGAACGCTCTAGATGATGGAGAGGGTTTTGGTGGGTTTTGGGCCAAAATGGAGGGGTGTTGGGCTGCAACACACACGAGGCCTTTTCGGTCCCTCGGTTAACCGTTGGAGTATCAAACGAAGTCCAAATGATACGAAACTTGACAGGCGGTCTACTGGTAGTAAACCAAGGCCGCTTGGCAAGTCTCGGTCCAGTCCGGAAATGTTTAATCCCCACACATGAAAGAAAGGTAGAAATGACCACCGGAGGAGAACGGAGCGCCGGAATGCAAAACGGACAACGGGGAAAATGCTCGAATGCATGAGATGAACACGTATGCAAATGAAATGCACATGATGACATGATATGAGATGCATGACAATGATAACAACACACGGAGACAAAGACCCGAACCCGAGAAAATAAAATAACTTAACGCCGGAAACGACAATAATTGGAATACATATTTGGTAAGTCATATCCGGGGTGTTACATAAATACCGCATATAGGAAGGTCTGGTGGACTCATATGGAATAACTTTGGGGTTTATGGATGTGGATGCACAAGCAGTATTCCCGCTTAGTACAAGTGAAGGCTAGAAAGAGACTGGGAAGCGACCAACTAGAGAGGGACAACAGTCATGAACATGCATTAAGATTAATCAACAATGAGTGCAAGCATGAGTAGGATATAAATCACCCTGAACATAAATATCATGGAGGCTATGTTGATTTTGTTTCAACTACATGCGTGAACATGTGCCAAGTCAAGCCACTCGAATCGTTCAAAGGAGGATACCACTCTATCATACCACATCACAACCATTTTAATAGCATGTTGGCACGCAAGGTAAACCATTATAAACTCCTAGCTAATTAAGCATGGCATGAGAAACTATAATCTCTAATTGTCATTGCAAACATGTTTCATTCATAATAGGCTGAATCAGGAACGATGAACTATTCATATTTACAAAAACAAGATAGGTTGAGTTCATACCAGCTTCTCTCATCTCACTCAGTCCATCATATATCGTCATTATTGCCTTTCACTCGCATGACCGAATGGTGTGGATAATAATAATAGTGCACGTGCATTGGACTAAGATGGAATCTACAAGCATTTAATACAAGGGAGAAGACAAGGTAATATGGGCTCTTGGTTAAATCAACAATAATGCATATGAGAGCCACTCAAAATTTTCATCATGGTCTTCTCCTCTCAACCCCAAAGAATAAGAATAGAAATAAAACTATTTACACGGGAAAGCTCCCAACAAGCAAAATAAGAGTGAGAGATCTTTTTGGGTGTTCTTTTAATTACTACTACATGCATGGAAAGTAAACTAGCTAAAAGCTACAACTAATTTTTTGGTTTTTCTTAAGGTTTTTCAAACACACAAGAAGAAGGCTTAGAAAAGAAAATAAACTAGCATGGATAGTACAATGAAAAAGTATGAGCACCGGCAACTAGAATGAGTGTGTGAACATGAATGTAATGTCGGTGAGAAATACATACTCCCCCAAGCTTAGGGTTTTGGCCTAAGTTGGTCTATGCCCACGGATCGAAGCTACTCTCTCCAGTGTATTGAGGAGGGTCCTTAGGGTGCCACTGGTTGGCGATCTCCTACAGATCCCACTAATAAACAGACTGTCGATAAGGGTCAAGTGGTGGCTTAGGCTCAGGCTCTGGGACTTGTGCTAGCCTATAGTATGCATAAATGGCCTCGGGTAAGATGAGGTACGTGCCTGAAAGTATGTTAAACAAAGAGGGTGCAGGCAAGGTAATAGTCTCACAGTGAGTTTTATCAAATATCAAATTATACTTAAGCATCTTCTTCTTATTTTTAACAATAAATTCATGTGCTACCATACTCTTATAATCTAGAAAAATAGAGGGCAACAACTTTTCCTCTTTCTCATAATGCCTAATAGGTACCTCAAAGTGTTTAGCAAGGCATGAAGCAAAGATGCCTCCGAAAATGGGGCCCTTTGTACAGTTCATACTTAATCGTTTAGCAACAATAGCACCTAAGCTGAAAGTTGTATCATGAAACAGAGCATGGTGCAAAATGACAAGATCAGGAGCAATAAGATTCCACTGTTCCTGCGACCAATTAAGCATCTACTAGCAAATATCGCAAAGTAACATATAACAGGAAAATGTATACTAGTAATTCTTGCATCGGAAGCTTTCCTTGTTTCCCCTACAGCAATTCTATCAATAAATCCATCCAAATCACTACAATGTGGTTCCTCGATGCTGCCCACAAAGGGTATCTTGCAGACCCGACAAAAATCATGGAGTGACATCTCCTTAACCTCATCATATAAGTGAAACTCCACTCAAGGTGGTGTTTTCTTAGCATGGAAATAAAAATTTTGCACGAAAATATTAGTGAGTAGGAGATACTGTTCACGCTTGTTGTGGAGGAAGTCGGTGAGGCCTGCATTCTCAGCCAAGTAATAAAAGTCATCGTGAATTCTAACGGCTCTCAAGAACGCATCACAAGGCCATTCGCACGGCCGAACCTCCGCAGTGCGAGGAAGATTGTATTTGGGATTTTTATTCTCCTCATTCTACTTATCCTTAGAGCTTCGGCTCGAAGAGCTCCTCAACAATCTCTTCATCATTTTCTTTCTCTAAAAAATTTCTGAAATTTTTTAGTGACTCAAAATAAAAGTGAACCAAACTCAACAAGATTGATAGCAACTACTCCCACAAGTGCCTAGAGGCTATATCATGCATTAAAACTACTTTGGACCATATAAATTTGACATGCAAGCTCAAGAACAGGGTCACTGTCAGTGTCAAAACCGGTGGATCTTGGGTAGGGGGTCCCGAACTGTGCGTCTAGGCCGGATGGTAACAGGAGGCAAGGAACACGATGTTTTACCCAGGTTCGGGCCCTCTTGATGGAGGTAAAACCCTACATCCTGCTTGATTAATATTGATGATATGGGTAGTACAAGAGTAGATCTACCATGAGATCAAGGAGGCTAAACCCTAAAAGCTAGCCTATGGTATGATTCTTGTTGTATATGTCTCTATCGACTAGCCTGGCCTCGGTTTATATAATGCACCAGAGGCCTAGGATAACAAGAGTCCTAGCCGAATACACCGGTGGGGAGAAGTCCTTGTCTTGATCGCCAAGTCTTGTGGAATCTTCCGTGTATGCGGTAGCTGTCCGAACTGGCCCATGAGTATACGGCCATGGGGGCCTCGGCCCTATCTAATAGATCGGGAGACGACGTGGTGAGTACCCCCTAGTCCAGGACACCGTCAGTAGTCCCCTGAACCGGTCTTCAAGTTAGGGACGCTCCTCGATTCTTCCGAACTGTTCTTCATCTTCGGTCGTCGGTCTTGAAAACTGGTTCAACAAATCTTCTTTATCTTCGATCTTGAGGATCGCCGAAATGCATTCGGCGAGTTTACACGTCGGGTATCCGAGGAGCCCCTTTAAGTTTCCAGATATTATCAATGCCTTGTTATTTTTATGACACACCTCAGGTTTGAAGTTGTTCCCGGGAGGCAGTGTCCTCTTGCATCCAAGCTCTAACGCCGGACTGCATTTTGAGGTATCTTTTGCGGCCGAGCACCAATGCCAGACCGCTTCTGAGCTCCAACGCCGGACTATGTCCAAGCTCCAATGCCAGACAGTGTCCCAGCTCCAACGCCGGACTATATCCGAGGTGTCCTATCACCTTGGTTCAAAAAAGTTGAAGGAGTTTAGCCGAGCTTAATTCCGGAAATGCCCTCTATGGAGCCAGCCACTAGCGCCCGAGCTCTATGCCGGACTACTTCCGAGGTGGTGCACCACCCTGAATGTGGGCCGATTTTTGTGAATATTTTTTGTTGGTGCAACTTATTCTCTGCCGAGATATATAGCCAGTAGCCCTCAAGGTGTGTATCGGTCTAAAACCCGAGATGCACCTAAAGGATGACGTAAGACCGCTGATCCCAGTAGCCGCTGAGATTCAGGTTGATTTGCAAAATCGGCCTGAGGATCAAGTCCTAGCTCGGCAGAATACTTCGGGACACAAAAAGCGGCGTGCTCAGTCCTCGAGACTCAGGTTGGGTGCGGCCGACCAACCTGAGGATCAAAATCTCCTCGGAAACTATATTGCACATAAAATTTTCTGCATTGGACAAGCAATGCAGTAGCCCCCGAGACACTGGTCGGGTGGCAACACCAGATCAGGGGATCGATGTGCCCCTTTAATATTTGTAAATAATAAGCCCGAAGCCCAGTAGCCCCCGAGCCTTAATGCGGGCACGGGTGGCCGAATTAAGGATCAATATCCATAGTAAAATCACAAATTATGTGTAATGACTCTATGTATCCAAGTACTTTACGTCATTAATGCTTGGATCCGCCTTGTACAAAACTTTGTTGACCGACCATCGGCTTCCACCTCCTCGGCTAGTAGCCGAGGAGTGTTTGTCCTACTTTATAAAGCCTTTATGAGGGCAAAGATTTACGACAAACAAGGAAATCTGGCCATACGGTTTTATGAACAAAGGTACGCAGAGAGATATGTTATATTACTATTTAACGTAAGAAATGTCTTCCAAAGAAAATAGCCCCGCTATCGGTTCCTTTCTTTGGGTTGTCATGCTAAGCATGATCATGTAGCCTCAGCTCTAATGTAAGAGCATAATATCAGGATTTAGTTTGGGAGGCCAGTTAATAGCCCCCGGTAGTGTTTGGCGACAGTCGGGGTCAAGCCGTAAACACTTCGGCAATTGTTATGAACGGCCCATCATTTAACATAGTCATCGGATCGCTGACCAGTTTACGCTTATTGCGAAAGTCAGTTTTCAGCTTTCTCCACTGAGGTGCTTAACCATGTGAGTTGGAAGCACAATCGCAGTGGTTCACCCTTTGCACGCCTAGCCGAACAAAACGGAACGTAGGAAGCAAGTGCAGGAGCCGGACAACCCAACTATTGACCAAAGACACAATTCGAAACCGATGCATATATAGCAATATCTGAGAATGTTTTTGCCGAATCCCTAAAGGTGTCCGGCGTTGCACTGCGAGACTAATGCTGGAAAAGCACAAATAGTTTAAAAGTGCCAAAAAGCTTGGAAAACCAAGAAACGTCAGTAAAAACATGACGTCCGAACAATATCAAGTGTTCGGTGCCAATCCGAAAGTTGGTCTTAGAAAAAAGAAGTGCTTCTGTCGTGCTTTAACATGATACATCCTATCTCAAGACTTCGAGCGGGTCAGCCTACGGCTTCAACCTCCTATCCCGAGGGCGGAGTACTTCTCATCAGGCCAGTTTAGCAAACTAAACTCTAGCGGCTTTGAGAGAGAAATTAGGCTCCCCGGCTAGTGACTGCACACTCGTGTCGAAAAAAGGAGTGATAAATAATAATAAAACTTTGCAACCACTAAGAAGAAGAACACTTATTATAAAACGGCTCAAATAAACTTAAGAGCCCCCAAGTGACTTGGGTAGAAGAATGATTGCATGTACCGAAGTACTTATATCATATCTATGTTCAACCGAACTTTAAACGCGTCTTAACCGACCGTCAGCTTCTCCCTCTTCGGTCAAGGACCTAAAAGTGTTATGTACTCCATCGGTCGAGAATATCGACGGTGTTTCCAATAACCAGGCAATCCGGCCATAAAGCTGTAATAGACAAAGCGCGCTCAGGGAACTTATGCTATATTACCGTGAAGTGTAAGAAGCATCTTCGAAGAAAATAGTACCCCCACCGATACCTTTCTTTGGTGCTCATTGTTATTATGAGACTTGTGCAATAGATTTTTTGTACTCATGAGTTCCGTTGTGTGCTGACCATCATTGAAAACTATAAGAGCGCTAGCTTTCGGCTTCACCCAGTCTGAGGTCCGGCTCGGTTGACCCGATCGTGACAATCGCAGAGGTGCTCCCTTTACTCCCTAGCCGAACAATCGGGAACGTAGGGGTAAACACAGGAGCGAGGCAACCCAGCTAGCAAATCTCTTAAGTCAATATGGTGCATATTGTGGCGTAATACACGAACAAGGAACGAAGCCGTACAAGTATAATCATATGCAACAGGAAAAGCTTCATAAAGGAAGCCCCCAAGTAAACGGGGTATTTGAATTTATGCGTCACAAACAAAGTTTGGACAAGGAAAATTTTTTACAAGCAACTTTTTTCCAAAAAAGTATAATGCTTGGTCGAACCGAGCACAAGTTAGAAATTAAAGCTTTGAGCATGAAAGCGACTTAGCTGGTTAATGTGTTCGGTATTGATGATGTGGTCCGAGCTTGATGCGGGGCAAGGTTCCATCCCCCAAGCTGGTCCCGAGGTGGTGGAGCGGAGAGCTCGACACGCCGAAGTGGTGACATAGCACGGTCAATGTAGACTGGCAGAGTGACGCTGAAGTCCCCGGATCATTTTCCTGTGCACCAAAAATAGTGCAAACCGAAGATAATAGTAATAATGATAATTAAAAAATGTTGCATAATAAATAATTTATGCAAAGTGAGGAATAGAAGAAATATGGCCTGGCGCCGAAGTCAATGTCAATGCAGGGCGTCGGCGTGATGTAGTAAAGCTGTGGCAAAGCCTGAATTCGTAGGTCAGTCCGAGCTCCGAATGTGGCGTTCGCCGGACTATGTACGGAAACTGATCGAACCACCACGCGACCTCGTTAATGCGGTCACCATTTGATAGACCTGTGTACATATCATGGACAAACCAGAGTAATAATTCCTTGGGAAAAATGAACCCAAACAAGCAAAAAATACTGGGATTAATAACACCTGGTTTATTTGTTGCAGCAATCCGAAGGAAGATGATTCCCAAAATTGGGACTCGCTCCGCACACCCATTGCCTGATGGGTGATAAAACGACGGCATGGCAATGCTGGTAAAGGTTGACTCGCCGAGGCAAAGCCCTCGGCCCAGCTAACGTGACGAAGCTAGTCAGCCAGTGACGCTGAAGCGTCCGGAGTAGGTTGATGAAGAGATGGCGAAGCCCCCGGTCCAGCCGAGATGTCGAAGTAGGTCGGCGTGATGGACACCAGCTTGAAGAAGCAATAGTGCGGCCCTGTCGATGCAGGTCGTGACGTGGTCGATGCCGGCTTGATGAAGCGACCATGCGGTGATGCCGGTATGCCCGCTCCGTGTAATCCGTGGGGCGGCGCTGTTGATGATGATTTATCCTTCGCGATGCCAGACTCGTGTTCGGCTTGCCGAGATGATGATCCAAAGAAGTTGAGCTCGGCTAAAGTGACGATGTGTCTAGCGCAGGTCGGCAGCTGTGGAGTAATATTGCCGGACTGGTTTGACACCAGCATGATGTTGAAGATCATGTTCAAAAGATCTTAAAGTTAGCGGGGTGTGTTCGGGAACAAAACACAATACCCCATACAAAACTTCCTTCAAAAGGGATGTCCGAAATCCCGTTCATAAAAAAGATGAACTCGGGTCGGATTCGTTTTTGCGCACAAAATAGATCCAAAAAGTGATGCACTAATCGGATGGTTCCCGGAGTTTGGACGGTCGGATCGAGCTGAAATTTTGAGAGGTGGTAGATATAGGAATTCCGCAGCTGACCAATGGTTGGATCTTCCAAAGGACATCCGAGCTAGAAGCTGGACACCATGCCCTAAACTCATCCAAATTCCCATCCAGATTTGACAGGGCTCCAGTATATCATGGATTGCCAGAGATTCCTCCATCAGAACTCGACGAAATTTTCCAGGGTTGTTATAGACCAAATTCCGCACAATTCCACCAAAGCGATCGTCAAAGCGATACTCGAGGAGGTGGTGGTGGCAGATACGAGTTCGCTGTCCAAAAAAAACAGCACGATCGCTCGAGGGCAATGTTGACGTTGAGCCCCCGAGCTCCATAGATGATTCCTCCGTCATCTTGATAGAGATCGGAGTTGATGTTGGATGAAGGCCCTCGTCCGAACATGGTGATTCGAACATGGGGCGCAATTCTTGGTCGAACCAAGGTGACCAGTCGAACTGGTGACGACGACGCCGAAGTCGCAGTTGATCTGCAGGCGAGCCATCGATCCTTTTGTCGATCACACAGCGGAACTCTCAATGAAAGCACCAATGTCGGTGTCAAAACCAGCGGATCTCGGGTAGGGGGTCCCGAACTATGCGTCTAGGCTGGATGGTAACAGGAGGGAAGGAACACGATGTTTTACCCAGGTTCGGGCCCTTTTGATGGAGGTAAAACCCTACGTCCTGCTTGATTAATATTGATGATATGGGTAGTACAGGACTAGATCTACCACGAGATCAAGGAGGCTAAACCCTAAAATCTAGCCTATGGTATGATTGTTGTTGTATATGTCTCTATCGACTAGCCTGGCCTCGGTTTATATAATGCACCAGAGGCCTAGGATAACAAGAGTCCTAGCCGAATACGCTGGTGGGGAGAAGTCCTTGTCTTGATCGCCAAGTCTTGTGGAATCTTCCGTGTATGCGGCAGCTGTGCGAACTGGCCCATGAGTATACGGCCATGGGGGTCTCGGCCCAATCTAATAGATCAGGAGACGACGTGGTGAGTACCCCCTAGTCCAGGACACCGACAGTCACCTGAGCAGCAAAAATTTATAATAAATAAATCACTAGAACAAAAACTAATTGGACCATTGGAGGAGTCACATACCGAAGAACAATCCCCCAAAACAGTTTTCTGAATGGAGCTTTGAGCAAAGAGATCGAAAATGGCAGCAACATGAGCTAGAACATGGGTTTGAGCTATGGGAGAATTTTTTTCTGGAGGAAGACGAAGTGAGTGGGTGCTGGAATAAGTGGAGGGGGTCCACGTGGGGCCCACGAGGTAGGAGTCGCGCCCCAGGGGTGTGGGCGTGCCCTATGCCCTCATGGTCAAATGGTGGGCCCCCTAGTGTGTTCTCAGTGCCAAAAATTCTTAAATATTCTACAAAAAATCATATTTCATTTTTAGGACATTTGGGGAACTTCTATTTTCGGGGTATTTTTATTGCAAGGATAATTCAGAAACCAGACAGAAAATACTATTTTTGCTTTATTTAATCTAAATAATAGAAACTAAAAGGAGGGTACAGAAAGTTGTGCTTTCTAACTTCATCCATCTCGTGTTCATCAAAACGAATCCACTAACAAGGTTGATCAAGTCTTGTTAACAAACTCTTTCCGAATAACATGAAACCAGAATTTTTTTGAATAACACTAGGTTACCTCAAAGGGGATATGCATGTCCCCAACAATAAGAATATCATATTTCTTCTTGACGGTAGGAAGAGGGAATTCAAAACTTCCAATAGTAATCGTTGAATTTTTTTCAATAGAATTGATACTGTGGACTTGAGATTGTTTCCTCGGAAAGTGTACCATATGCTCATTACCATTAACATGAAAAGTGACATTGCCTTTGTTGCAATCAATAACAGCCCCTGCAGTATTCAAAAAGGGTCTACCAAGGATAATCGACATACTATCGTCCTCGGGAATATCAAGAATAACGAAGTCCTTAAAATAGTAATGTTTGCAACCACACCAGGCACATCCTCAAAAATACCGACAGGTATAGCAGTTGATTTATCGTCCATTTGCAAAGATATTTTAGTAGGTGTCAACTTATTGAAATCAAGTCTACGATATAAAGAGAGATACATAACACTAACACCGGCTCCAAGATCACATAAAGCAGTTTTAACATAGTTTCTTTTAATGGAGCATGATATAGTTGGTACTCCTGGATCTCGTAGTTTCTTTGGTATTCCACCTTGAAAAGTATAATTTGCAAGCATGGTGGAAATTTCAGCTTCCGATATCTTTCTTTTATTTGTAACAATATCTTTCATATACTTAGCATAAGGATTCATTTTAAGCATATCAGTCAAACGCATATGCAAAAAGATAGGTCTAATCATTTCAGCAAAGGGCTCAAAATCCTCATCATCATTTTTCTTGGATGGTTTAGGAGGAAAAGGCATGGGTTTCTGAACCCATGGTTCTCTTTCTTTACTATGCTTCCTAGCAACAAAGTCTCTCTTATCATAATGTTGATTCTTTGATTGTGGGTTATCATGATCAACAGCAGGTTCAATCTCTACATCATTGTTATTGCTAGGTTGAGCATCAACATGAACATCATCATTATCACTAGGTTCATGTTCATTACCAGATTGTGTTTCAGTATTAGAAATAGAAATATCATTGGGATTCTCAGGTGTGTCAACAACAGGTTCACCAGAAGCATGCAAAGTCCTATCATTTTTCTTTTTCTTCTTCTTAGAAGGACTAGGAGCATCAATATTAGCTCTCTGAGAATCTTTCTCAACACTCTAGGGTGGCCCTCAGGATACAAAGGTTCTTGAGTCATTCTACCCCCTCTAGTCATAACTCTAACATCATTATCATTTTTCTTATTATTTAATTCATTGTGCAAATCATCTTGTGCTTTAAGCACTTGTTCTACCTGAGTGGTAACCATAGAAGCATGTTTACTAATAATTTTAAGGTCATCTTTAACTCTAGACATATAATCACTCAAGTGTTCAACCATATAAGCATTACGTTTCAATTGTCTACCAACATGAGCATTGAAGTTTTCTTGTTTAACAATAAAATTATCAAACTCATCCAAGCATTGGCTAGAAGACTTATTACGAGGAATATCACCTTTATCGAATCTATAGAGATAATTTACCTTTACTACCTGTGTCGGGTTATCAAGACCATGTATTTCTTCAATAGGTGGTAAATTCTTAACATCTTCAGCTTTAATACCCTTTTCTTCCATAGATTTCTTTGCCTCTTGCATATCTTCAGGACTAAGAAATAAAATACCCCTTTTCTTCGGAGTTGGCTTAGGAGTTGGTTCAGGAAGTGTCCAATCATTATCATTCTCAATATATTATTCAATAGCAATTCAACTTGCTCAATAGTTCTTTCCCTGAAAACACAACCAACACAACTATCCAGGTGGTCTCTGGAAGCATCGGTTAGTCCATTATAAAAGATATCAAGTATTTCATTTTTCTTGAGAGGATGATCATGCAAAGCATTAAGTAATCGGAGAAGCCTCCCCCAAGCTTGTGGGAGACTCTCCTCTTCAATTTGCACAAAATTATATATTTCCCTTAAGGCAGCTTGTTTCTTACGAGCGGGGAAATATTTAGCAGAGAAGTAATAAATCATACCCTAGGGACTACACACACAACCAGGGGCAAGAGAATTAAACCATATTTTAGCATCACCCTTTAATGAGAAAGGAAATAACTTAAGGATATAGTAGTAACAAATTTTTTCCTCATGAGTGAATAGGGTGGCTATATCATTCAATTTAGTAAGATGTGCCACAACAGTTTTAGATTCATAGCCATAAAAAGGATCAGATTCAACCAAAGTAATTAACTCAGGATCGATAGAGAAATCATAATCCTTATCAGAAATACAGATAGGTGAAGTAGCAAAAGCAGGATCATATTTCATTCTAGCATTCAAAGACTTTTCTTTCGGCTTAGCTAATAGTTTCTTAAGATCATATCTATCTTTGCAAGGTCTCTAACAATTTCTTCATCCATAACATAACCCTCAGGCACATGAGGCAATTCATATCTAGGGGGAGAATCTTCATCATCACTTTCATCAATACTATCTGTTTCAATAATTTCATTCTCTCTAACCCTAGCAAGTTGTTCATCAAGAAATTCACCTAATGGCACCGTATTATCAAGCATAGAAGTAGTTTCATCATAAGCATCATGCATAGAAGGAGTGGCATCATCAATAACATGCAAAATATCAGAATCCATAACAGGTGTAAGTGTCACAAATTTACTCATAACAGAAGGTGAATCAGGTGTAGAGCTAGATGGCAGTTCCTTACCTCCCCTCGTAGTTGAGGTAAAAATCTTGGTTCTTTCATCTTTCAAGTTCCTCATAGTGATCAGCAGATATAAATCCCAAGTGAATCAAGGAATAGAGCTATGCTCCTCGGCAACGACGCCAGAAAATAGTCTTGTTAACCCACAAGTATAGGGGATCACAATAGTTTTCAAGGGTAGAGTATTCAACCCAAATTTATTGATTCAACACAAGGGGAGCCAAAGAATATTCTCAAGTATTAGCAGTTGAGTTGTCAATTCAACCACACCTGAAAGACTTAATATCTGCAGCAAAGTATTTTGTAGCAAAGTAGAATGGAACTAACAGTAATGGTGGCAAAAGTAACAGTAGTAGTTTTTGTAGCAATCGTAACAGTGGCAACGGAAAAGTAACTAAGCAAAGATCAATATGTGAAAAGCTCGTAGGCAATGGATCAATGATGGATAATTATGTCGGATGTGATTCCTCATGCATCATTTATAACATAGGGTGACACAGAACCAGCTCCAATTCATCAATGTAATGTAGGCATGTATTCCGAATATAGTCATACGTGCTTATGGAAAAGAACTTGCATGCCATCTTTTGTCCTACCCTCCCGTGGCAGCGGGGTCCTATTGGAAACTAAGGGATATTAAGGCCTGCTTTTAATAGAGTACCGGACCAAAGCATTAACACTTAGTGAATACATGTCACTTCGGGGTTGCCGGATCATAACACATAGTAGGTGAGTATTGACTTGCAAGATAGAATCAAGAACTCACATATATTCATGAAAACATAGTAGGTTCAGATCTGAAATCATGTCACTCGGGCCCTAGTGTTAAGCATAGTAAGGTCATAACATAATCAATCTTAAAACATAATGGATACTAGGGATCAAACCCTAACAAAACTAACTCGATTACATGGTCAATCTCATCCAACCCATCACCGTCCAGCAAGCCTACGATGGGATTACTCATGCACGGCGGTGAGCATCATGAAATTGGTGATGGAGGTGGTTGATGATGATGATGGCCACGGATTCCCCTCTCTGGAGCCCCAAACGGACTCCAGATCAGCCCTCCTGAGGAAGATTAGGGCTTGGCGGTGGCTCCGTATCATAAAACACGATGAATCCTTCTCTCTGATTTTCCTCCCCGAAAGTGAATATATGGAGTTGGGGTTGAGGTCGGTGGAGTCCTAGGGGGCCCATGAGGCAGGGGCGCCCTGCACCCTCATGGATAGGGTGTGGGCCCCCTGATGCTGATTCTTTTGCCAAATTTTTTCATTAATTCCAAAACATGTCTCCATGGATTCTCAGGTCATTCCGAGAACTTCTATTTCTGCACAAAAATAACACCATGGAAGTTCTGCTGAAAACAGCGTTAGTCCGAGTTAGTCCCATTCAAATCAAGCAAGTTAGAGTCCAAAACAAGGGCAAAAGTGTTTGGAAAAGTAGATACGTTGGAGACGTATAAATGAACATCATCACCAGTAGTCCCCAAGGTCCGGCTTAAACTATCAAGTTAAGCTGGGACTTCAATTACCAGTAATCAACTTTGCATCTGTAGCCGCCAAGGGCCAGTTTAATCAATATGAATAAACCGGGACTTATCACCATGGCTAAAAAAACTCAATTATGTCGCCTTTGTAAACTGGATCATACATTTTGCCCGGGCCATCATAAATCGTGTCGTAAAAAGAGCAATAGGCATTAGCCCCCAAGTGCCAAGGAAAATACTTGTATTGTGCTTGGGACTTCAAAAATAATCATGATCATAATACCCTCCATGTTTGGTCATGTCGTAGGCTGAACTAACTGAGAAGGACTCACAAATCAATGATTTGAGGGCCAACATTAAAACTCAGCAATCTGAGATATCCAAGCCCAAGTCATAATTGAAGACTGCATTGGAAAACATCGAGCAGTTGAAACAAAGCTTTAGTGCTGATAAAACCGACTGGGAGACCTAGAAGGTGGCTCTATTAAAAAGAGCACAGGATGCTGAGGCAACTCTTAAATTGGTGACTGACGAATTGTCCGGTTTAAAACATCATATCAATATCATGGCATCCGCTATCTTTGGTAAGTAATAAATATAACTCCTGTACACCACAAGCATATCATAATCATTTGCCGCTTTATCAATACCTTTACTAATAGAGGCTCTCGGAGCGTCAAGTTCGGCTCATACATGCGTATCAAGCTCAAGGCGGTCTACACTCTTGTAGAACAGCTACACACTGGCGCTCAACGAACCATTGCTGTTGCTATGCATAAAAAGCATCCGCCCACTCTCATCAAGGAAACATTGGAGAGCCTATCAGTGCTGCCCCAAAGGATCGACGATTTAAAATGAGCATCTGCCAAAGCCAGCACATTGACTGCCTTAAGTCGGGCAAAGGCGTGGCAAGCCGACTTGGCCAATGGCTGCCCGAGTGTAAAAGAAGACGGGTCTCCCTTCAGTGCTGATGACTTTGCAGAAATAGCAAGAGCAATGCGTCCACTAGCGAGCAAGCTGGCTGAAGAAACCAATCTATCTCAATACCAGGCGGCTTATGATGCTGAGAACAAGAAGATGAAGGCGCCGATTCATCAAGAGGTGGACCTCATCCCACGGACACGTAAGCACACCTTCGCTCCTGACATTGATGCATCAAACCTTATAGATGATGAAGCTGTGTTTAGAGCGTTGTCCGGTATCAACTGGGCTACGCCTGACTTCCAGCCAATGGATAATCAAGGAGCTGAAGAAGAGGAAGCGCAGGATGATCCGAAGGCTTCAACCCGCCAAGATTCATGAGCCGGCTTGCAAGTGATACCATGTCCCAAAACACACTTGTCCCTTTGGGCTGTCAGATGCCTTGTAATAGGCTAGTTAAGCAATTCTAACCTGTCACACCATCGTGCGTGTTTTATTCGCATACAATGCCAATCCATCATTAAAAGATCCGTCACTTATGCCATTTGATATCATCAATTATACAGACCATGCTTATCAATTTTCCTGCATGTAGATAGATAATAGGTGCCCTGGCGGTTTACCCCAGGGCGGGTCATAATACCCAATATAAAAGCCACTGATGACTAAATAGTCCAGAACCAGGGCCAGTTTAGTGCTACCTCTTGAGCATGCGTTGGTTTTCCCTTGAAGAGGAAAGGGTGATGCAACAAAGTAGCATAAGTATTTCCCTCAGTTTTTGAGAACCAAGGTATCAATCCAGTAGGAGACGACACGCAAATCGCCTAGTACCTGCACAAACAAATAAGAACCTTGCAACCAACGTGATCAAGGGGTTATCAATCCCTTCACGGCCACTTGCAAAAGTGAGATCTGATAAAGATAATAAGATAAATATTTTTGGTATTTTTGTGGTATAGATTGGAAAATAAATATTGCAAAATAAATAGTAAACTAGAATTGTAGATTGGAAACTTATATGATGTAAAGTAGACCCGGGGGCCATAGGTTTGACTAGTGGCTTCTCTCAAGATAGCATGTATTACGGTGGGTGAACAAATTACTGCCGAGCAATTGATAGAAAAGCGCATAGTTATGATGATATCTAAGGCAATGATCATGAATATAGGCATCACGTCCATGTCAAGTAGACCGAAACGATTCTGCATCTACTACTATTACTCTACACATCGACTGCTATCCAGCATGCATCTAGAGTATTAAGTTCATAAGAACGGAGTAACACATTAGGCAAGATGACATGATGTAGAGGGATAAACTCAAGCAATATGATATAAACCCCATCTTTTTATCCTTGATGGCTACAATACAATACGTGTCGTTTCCCTTTCTGTCACTGGGATCGAGCACCGCAAGATTGAACCCAAAGCTAAGAACTTCTCCCATTGCAAGAAAGATCAATCTAGTAGGCCAAACTAAACCGATAATTCGAAGAGACTTGCAAAGATATCAAATCATGCATATAAGAATTCAGAGAAGAATCAAATAATATTCATAGATAATCAAGTTCATAAACCCACAATTCATCGGATCTCGGCAAACACCCCGCAAAAAGAGTTACATCGAATAGATCTCCAAGAGAATCAAGGAGAACTTTGTATTGAGATCCAAAGAGAGAGAAGAAGCCATCTAGCTAATAACTATGGACCCGAAGGTCTGTGGTAAACTACTCACACATCATCGGAGAGGCTATGGTGTTGATGTAGAAGCCCTCCGTGATCGAATCCCCCTCCGGCAGATCGTCAGAAAAGGCCCCAAGGTGGGATATCATGGGTACAGAAGGTTGCGGCGCTGGAAAAGGTGTTTCATGGCTATCCCCAAAGGTTTCAGGGTATAAGAGTATATATAGGCGAAAGAAGTAGGTCGGTGGAGCTGCGAGGGGCCCACGAGGGTGGGGGCGCGCCCTCCTGCCTCGTGGCTTCCTCACTTCTTCCTTGACGTCCACTCCAAGTCTCATGGATTGCGTTTGTTCCAAAAACGATCCTCGTGAAGGTTTCATTCCGTTTGGATTCCGTTTGATATTCCTTTTCTACGAAACACTGAAATAGGCAAAAAAAACAATTTGCACTAGGCTTTCAGTTAATAGGTTAGTCCCAAAAATAATATAAAAAGGTATATGAAAGCCCATTAAACATCCAAAACAGATAATATAATAGCATTGAACAATAAAAAATTATAGATACGTTGGAGACGTATCATTTAGCAAAACCTCATATAATCATAAATAAATATTATACCTGTGATATTTTATTCACACTGCCGGCTTATCATACGTCGTGTAGTAAGGGTTACAACCCAAGTTTGAGTGCACAACGCCCTGTTCAATTTATTCATACCACCAGCTCACAATGCCATATGCAGCAAGGGGTAGCATCCCAAAGCTTAGAGCCAGTACTCCAAACACATAATCATCATACACCGGCGACTTAAAGTCCAAAACCAGGCCAAGTTAATGAAAAACTTTGGGTGTATTCATATGTGAACCATAAGGCAAACATGGCCTTTATCAGTTTTAAACCATGTATCAACACGGCAGTAAAGATCAATCTCCAAAAAATCAAATAAAAAACCAGAATAAATAGAAAACAAGGCATTCATAGGCTGCTAAGCCTGCATAACAAGCATTATTCAAGGGCCATGTAGCTGCTGAGTTAAACCTTAATTCAAACCCTTAAGCCAGACCTCACCTGACCAATCACCGTTTTAACTTTGACAAACTCAGGGTCTTCTTAGAAGATTGATTGTCAAGAGTACAGTGAGTCATTCCAGGATTACCTGGTCGGAGTGGCAGGCAAACAAAGGCAGGATAACCCAGATTTTTTGGTGAATACACCTGGCGTCCAAGCCTATTACAAGGGCCAACAATGCTCTTGTTCATTAACTAAGAGCCCCTAAGTAATATTGGATTCCGGGCGTATAAGCCGGATCAGTAGGGTAGTCATAGCTATGCTTAATGAGCAGGAAGCCCCGAAGTATTTGGTAATCATGGCATACAAGCCGGATCAAGAGGGTATAGTCATAGCTATGCTCAATGAGCAGGAAACCCCCAACTGATCATATGAAGTAACAATAAAGACTCATTATTCTCATAAATGAAACGAGAAAGGCCCTGAATTATCAGGGATGCCGACTTTATTATATTCATCATAATATATACATTGATAGAACTATGTACATCACAAGAGCAAGTGGCTCAAGTGTAATAAGGCCGAAGATGAGCAATATTCCACGGCCGACGGGTCTCCTCCTCCGATATGCGTGAGTCCTTGTGGTCTCGAACATCGATAAGATAGTATGACCCGTTGTTCAGATTTTTGCTGACCACAAAGGGTCCTTCCCAAGGTGGGGATAGCTTGTGCATGTTAGTTTGATCCTAGATGAGCCGGAGCACCAAATTTCCTTCTTGAAAGGTCCTGGTTTTAACCCAGCGGCTATGATAATGGCGCAGGTCTTACTGGTAAATCGCTGAATGAGCCGCCGCATGGTCACGCTCCTCATCTAGTAGGTCAAGAGCATCCTGACATGCTTTTTCATTATTAGCTTCAACATAAGCCGCCACACGGGGCGAATCATGACGGATGTCACTAGGGGGAACCGCCTCTGCTCTATAAACCATGAAGAAAGGCGTGTAACCCGTAGATCTGTTGGGGGTAGTATTGATACTCCATAATACTAAGGGAAATTCCTCCACCCAACAACCCGGCATCCTCTGCAAAGGGACCATAAGCCGGGGCTTGATACCTCTCAAAATTTCTTGATTGGCTCTTTCAGCTTGGCCATTGGACTGGGGGTGAGCCACTGACAACACATCAAGAAAAATATGCTCTCCTTGACAGAATTCTTTCATAGCACCCTTGAAAAAATTAGTTCCATTATCAGTTATGATGCTATGAGGAAAGCCAAATTGGAAAATCACTTTTTTGATAAACTGAACCACTGTTGCCGGGTCACATTTACTGATCGGCTCTGCCTCAACCCACTTTGTGAATTTGTCAACCACCACCAAAAGGTGGGTCTTTTTATCTTTGGACCGCTTGAAAGGTCCAACCATATCTAGCCCCTAGACTGCAAACGGCCAAGTAATTGGAATCATCCATAATTCTTGAGCCGGCACATGAGCTCGTCTTGAGAATTTCTAATAGCCATCACATTTACTGACTAGATCCTCTGCATCATCATGAGCCATCAACCAATAAAACTCATGATGGAAAGCCTTGGCTACAAGAGACTTAGAGTCGGCGTGATGACCATAATCTCCTTCATTAATCTCTCGTAGAATCTCACGACCTTCTTCAGGAGAAACACAACATTGAAACACCCATGTGACACTGCAATGATGCAACTCTCCATTGACATTAGTCATTGACTTAGACCGCCGGGTTATCTACTTGGCTAAAGTTTCATCTTCAGGTAACTCTCCCCGGGTCATATAAGCCAAATATGGAACTGTCCAATTAGGAATAACATGAAGAGCCGCCACCAATTATGCCTTTGGTCAGGAATAGAAAGATCTTCCTCCGTAGGTAGCTTGACTGAGGGGTTATGCAAAATATCAAGGAAGACGTTAGGTGGCACTGGCTTACATTGGGATCCTAACCGGCTCAAAGCATTAGCCGCCTCATTCTTCCTGCAATCAACATGTTCCACTTGATAACCTTTGAAATGACCAGCAATAGCATCAACCTCACGGCGATAAGCCGCCATGAGTGGGTCCTTAGAATCGCAAGTGCCTGAAACTTGTTGAGCCACCAAATTTGAGTCGCCAAAACACCTCACCCGGCTTAGATTCATCTCTTTAGCCATCCGAAGACCATGGAGTAAGGCTTCATACTCAGCTGCATTGTTAGTACAAGGGAACATCAACCTTAAAACATAACAAAATTTATCACATCATGGGGAAGTCAAGGCAACTCTAGCCCCTGAGCCCTCCAATTGCCTGGATCCATCAAAGTGAATAGTCCAATATGTGTTATCCGGCTTCTCCTAAGGCATCTGCAACTCAGTCCAGTCCTTGATAAAATCCACCAGTGCTTGAGACTTAATAGTTGTCCGAGGCATATACTTCAACCCATGGGGTCCGAGCTCAATGGCCCATTTGGCTACCCGACCTATGGCCTCTCTGTTCTGAATAATATCCCCTAAAGGAGCAGAACTAACCACAGTGATGGGATGACCAAGGAAATATTGCTTGAGATTTTGACTAGCCATGAACACCTCATATACCAGTTTTTGCCAATGTGGATATCTCTGCTTGGACTCAATGAGCACCACACTGATGTAGTAAACCAGACGTTGAACCGGATATTCCTTGCCTGATTCCTTCCTTTCCAAAACAATTGCCACACTGACAGCTCGGCTATTGGCAGCCACATATAACAGTAAGGGCTCTTTATCAATAGGGGCAGCAAGGATCGGCGGCTCAGCTAATTGTTTCTTCAAGGCTTCAAACACCTGATCAGTAGCATTACTCCAGACAAAGTGATCTGTTTTCTTCGTCATCTGGTACAAAGGGATAGCTTTTTCTCCCAACCGGCTTATGAACCGGCTTAAGGACGCAATATGAACCGCCAGACGCTGAACATCATTAATACATGCCGGTTTAGCCAAGGAAGTGATGACCTTGATTTTCTTCGGGTTAGCTTCAATGCCCCGTTCAGAAACCAAAAAACCCAAGAGCTTGCCTGCTGGTACATCAAAGACAAATTTGGCCGGGTTAAGCACCATCTTGTAGACCCGGAGATTGTCAAAGATCTCTTTCAAATCATCTAACAAGGTTTCCTTCTTCCTATATTTCACAACAATATCATCCACATAAGCATGAACATTGCATCCAATCTGATCATGGAGGCAATTTTGAACACACCGCTGGTAAGTCGCCTGGGCACTCTTGAGCCCAAAAGGCATAGACACATAGCAGAAGGCTCCAAAGGGAGTGATAAAGGTTGTCTTCTCCTGGTCCGTAACTGCCATCTTGATCTGATGATACCCAGAATAAGCATCCAAAAAACTCAAATGCTCACAACGCGCCGTAGCATCAATAATCTGATCAATATGAGGGAGAGCGAAAGGATCAGACGGACAAGCCATGTTAAGGTATGTGTAATCCACACACATGCGCCAAGTACCATTTTTCTTAAGTACCAGCACCGGGTTAGCCAACCATTCAGGATGAGAAACTTCAATGATGAACCCAGCCGCCAAGAGCCGGGCCACTTCCTCACCAATGGCATTACGCCTCTCTTCATTAAAGCAACGAAGGAATTGCTTGACCGGCTTAAATTTTGGATTAATATTGAGAGTGTGCTCAGTGAGTTCCCTCGGTACACCTGGCATGTCTAAAGGCTTCCATGCAAAGATGTCCAGGTTCTCATGGATGAACTCGATAAGCGTGCTTTCCTATTTTGGATCCAGATTAGCATAGATGCTAAACTGCTTGGATGAATCACCGGGAACAAAATCAACCAATTTAGTGTCACTCATTGACTTAAATTTCAACAGAGGATCATGCTCTGTTGTTGGCTTCTTCAAAGGTGTCATATCTGCCGGATCAACATTGTCTTTATAAAACTTCAACTCCTAAGTTGCGCAAACAGACTTAGCATAAGCAGCATCGCCTTCTTCACATTCCAAGGCTATCTTCCTATTTCCGTGCACAATGGTAGTGCCCTTGTAACCCAACATCTTGAGCTACAGATAAATGTAACAAGGCCTCGCCATAAACTTGGCATAAGCCGGCCTCCCAAACAAAGCATGATAATGGCTCTTAATCTTAACCACCTCAAAGCTCAAGGTCCCAACTCTGGAATCATGATCATCACAAAAAGCCACATCCAAAGCTATCTTGCCCACTGGGTATGTTGATTTACCAGGCACCACGTGATGTCTACTACACAACCTTCTTCTTGTAGACGTTGTTGGGCCTCCAAGTGCAGAGGTTTGTAGGACATTAGCAAATTTCCCTCAAGTGGATGACCTAAGGTTTATCAATCCGTGGGAGGCGTAGGATGAAGATGGTCTCTCTCCAAAACCTTGCAACCAAATAATAGAGAGTCTCTTGTGTCCCAAACACACCCAATACAATGGTAAATTGTATAGGTGCACTAGTTCGGCGAATAGATGGTGATACAAGTGCAATATGGATGGCAGATAAAGGTTTTTGTAATCTGAAAATATAAAAACAGCAAGGTAGCAAGTGGTAAAAGTGAGCAAAAACTGTATTGGAATGCATTGAAACAAGGCATAGGGTTCATACTTTCACTAGTGCAAGTTCTCTCAACAATAATAACATAATTGGATCATATAAATATCCATCAACATGCAACAAAGAGTCACTCCAAAGTCACTAATAGCAGAGAACAAACGAAGAGATTATTGTAGGGTACGAAACCACCTCAAAGTTATCCTTTCTGGTCAGTCTATCAAGAGTCCGTAGTAAAATAACACGAAGCTATTATTTTCGTTTGATCTATCCTAGAGTTCGTACTAGAATAACACCTTAAGACGCAAATCAAACAAAACCCTAATGTCACCTAGATACTCCAAGTGACCTCAAGTATTCATGGGTATGATTATACGATATGCATCACACAATCTCAGATTCATCTATTCAACCAACACAAAGAACTTCAAAGAGTGCCCCAAAGTTTCTACCGGAGAGTCAAGACAAAAACGTGTGCCAACCCCTATGCATAAGTTCACGAGGTCACGGAATTCGCAAGTTGATAACCAAAACATACATCAAGTGGATCACGTGAATATCCCATTGTCACCACAGATAAGCACATGCAAGACATACATCAAGTGTTCTCAAATCCTTAAAGACTCAATCTGATAAGATAACTTCAAAGGGAAAACTCAATTCATCACAAGAGAGTAGAGGGGGAGAAACATCATAAGATCCAACTATAATAGCAAAGCTCGTGATACATCAAGATCGTGTGAATCAAGAACACGAGGGAGAGAGAGAGAGATCAAACACATAGCTAATGGTACATACCCTCATCCCCGAGGGTGAACTACTTCCTCGTCATCATGGAGAGTGCCGGGATGATGAAGATGTCCACCAGAGAGGGATTCCCCCTCCGGCAGGATGCCGGAACGGGTCTAGATTTGTTTTTGTGGCTACAGAGGCTTGCGGCGGCAGAACTCCCGATCCAGGTTTCTTTCTAGAAGTTTGGGGTTATATAAGAGGTGTTGGAGTCGGGAACAAGTCAGGGGGTCCCAGAGGCCGCCACGAGGTAGGGGGCGCGCCCCCACCCTCGTGGTGGCCTCGAGACTCTTCTTGCCCATCTTTGGTACTCCATGGGCTTCTTCTAGTCCAAAAATGATCTCCGTGAAATTTCAGGTCAATTGGACTCCGTTTGGTTTCCCTTTTCTGCGATACTCTAAAACAAGGAAAAAACAGAAACTGGCACTGGGCTCTAGGTTAACAGGTTAGTCCCAAAAGTCATATAAAATAGCATATAACTGCATACAAAACATCCAAGGTTGATAATATAATAGCATGGAACAATAAAAAATTATAGATATGTTAGAGATGTATCAAGCATCCCCAAGCTTAATTCCTGCTCGTCCTTGAGTAGGTAAATGATAAAAACGGAATTTTTGATGTGGAATTCTACCTAACATATTTATCCATGTTATTCTCTTTATTGTGGCAAGAATATTCATATCCATGAGATTCAAGACAAAAGTTTAATATTGACATAAAAATAATAATACTTCAAGCATACTAACTAAGCAATTATGTCTTCTCAAAATAACATGACCAAAGAATGTTCATCCCTACAAAATCATATAGTTTGGTCATGCTCCATTTTCTTCACACAAGAATGCTCTCATCATGCACAACCCCGATGACAAGCAAAGCAATTGTTTCATACTTTAGTAATCTCAAACTTTTTTCAACTTTCATGCAATACATGAGCGTGAGCCATGGATATAGCACTATAGGTGGAATAGAATGGTAGTTTTGGAGAAGACAAAAAGGAGGAAGATAGTCTCACATCAACTAGGTGTATCCACGGGCTATGGAGATGCCCATCAATAGATATCAATGTGAGTGAGTAGGGATTTCCATGCAATGGATGCACTAGAGCTATCAGTGTATGAAAGCTCAAAAAGAAACTAAGTGGGTGTGCATCCAACTCGCTTGCTCACGAACACCTAGGGCATTTTGAGGAAGCCCATCATTGGAATATACAAGCCAAGTTCTATAATGAAAATTCCGACTAGTATATGAAAAGTGACAACATAGGAGACTCTCTATCATGAAGATCATGGTGCTACTTTGAAGCACAAGTGTGGCAAAAGGATAGTAACAATGTCCCTTCTCTCTTTTTCTCTCATTTTTTTGGGCCTTCTCTTTTTTATGGCCTTTTTCTCTCTTTTTATTTTTTGTCCGGAGTCTCATCCTGACTTGTGGGGGAATCATAGTCTCCATCATCCTTTCCTCACTTGGGACAATGCTCTAATAATGATGATCATCACACTTTTATTTACTTACAACTCAAAAAATTACAACTCGATACTTAGAACAAGATATGACTTTATATGAATGCCTCCGGCGGTGTAACGGGATGTACAATGACTCAAGAGTGACATGTATGATAAATTATGCATGGTGGCTTTGCCACAGATACGATGTCAACTACATGATAATGCAAGGCAATATGACAATGATGAAGTGTGTCATAATAAATGAAACGATGGAAAGTTGCGTGGCAATATATCTCAGAATGGCTATGGAAATGCCATAATAGGTAGGTATGGTGGCTGTTTTGAGGAAGATATAAGGAAGTTTATGTGTGATAGAGCATATCATATCACGGGGTTTGCATGCACTGGCGAAGTTTGCGCCAACTCTCAAGGTGAGAAAGGGCAATGCACGGTACCGAAGAGGCTAGCAATGATGGAAAGGTGAGAGTGCGTATAATCCATGGACTCAACATTAGTCATAAAGAACTCACATACTTATTGCAAAAATCTACAAGTCATCAAAAACCAAGCATTACGCGCATGCTCCTAGGGGGATAGATTGGTAGGAAAATACCATCGCTCATCCCCGACCGCCACTCATAAGGATGACAATCAAAAGAACACCTCATGTTTCAAATTTGTTACACAACGGTTACCATACGTGCATGCTAAGGGACTTGCAAACTTCAACACAAGTATTTCTCAAATTCACAACTACTCAACTAGCACGACTCTAATATCACCATCTTCATATCTCAAAACAATCATCAAGTATCAAACTTCTCATAGTATTCAATGCACTTTATATGAAAGTTTTTATTATATCCCTCTTGGATACCTTTCATATTAGGACTAAATTCATAACCAAAGCAAATTACCATCCTGTTCTAAAAGACTCTCAAAATAATACAAGTGAAGCATTAGAGTTTAACAATTTCTTCAAAATAAAACCACCACCATGCTCTAAGAGGATATAAGTGAAGCACTAGAGCAAATGAAAAACTACTCTGAAGGATATAAGTGAAGATCAATGAGTAGTCGAATAATTATGTAACTATGTGAAGACTCTCTAACATTTAAGAATTTCAGATCTTGGTATTTTATTCAAACAGCAAGCAAAACAAAATAAAATAAAATTACGCTCCAAGCAAAACACATATCATGTGGTGAATTAAAATATAGCTCCAAGTAAAGTTACCGATGAACGAGGACGAAAGAGGGGATGCCATCCGGGGCATCCCCTAACTTAGGCTCTTGGTTGTCCTTTAATATTACCTTGGCGTGCCTTGGGCATCCCCAAGCTTAGGCTCTTGCCAATCCTTATTGTCGGATCAGGGGTTCCGGAAAACCCCTTAAGGTTCGAACACTGGGGTGCGCGTGATGGTTTTCTCCCTATCGATCCACACCCTAGCTCTCTAAGATCTCGCGGATGAACTCGACAAACTTGCAACACAAAGACACAAGACTTATACTGGTTCGGGCCACCGTTGTGGTGTAACACCCTACTCCAGTGTGGTGGTGGTGGATTGCCTCTTGGGCTGATGATGAACAGTACAAGGGGAAGAACAGCCTCCTGAGTTTGAGGTGTTCTTGTGCTTGGCGCACTTGTGTGGTTGGGGATGATCTTGATGATCCGTCCTCGTGTCAGTCCTTCTGGTACCTGTCCCCTTCTACTGTGGTGGCTAGATCTACTTATATAGGCCCTGGTCCTCTCCCCAAATATTGAGCGGGAAGGGAGCTAACAACGGCCAATTTGAAAGGGGAAAACTAGTACAGCTTATCCTGAAAAAAGGCTCTGGTGGTGACGCCGTCTTGGGATCCATGGTGACCTCTGTCTTGCCGTCCTTCTAGTCTTGGTCTCGTTGCACCAATATGGAAACCTTTGCTTGATGCATCGGTACTCCGCGCCTGCACTTGCCCCCTTGGCACCAAAGAGGAAACAAGGATGCTGCGCGTGCTGGCTCACGTCACGAGGACCTCGCGAGGTTTGCCTTGCCTTGATCTCTCCGCCCCTCGTGAGCCTACCTGGCGAGGCTGCTCCTGAGGAGGTCTTGCATCGTCCGCCTCGCGAGGGTCTTGAATACCTCATCGATGAAGATGTGTCGTACAGACCCGCTAGCCCTGCCACGCCGTGGGCCGCAGGCAGGCAAGTATGGGGACCCCCGTTCCCAGAACACCGACAGTAGCCCCCAGGCCCAAGGCATGCTCAGGCTTGGCTTCAAGGCGAAGCCAAAGGTCAAGCGCGGAGCGCCGAGGGCCCCAAAAGCCTGGGGCCTCGGTTGACGCGTGGCGGTTGATTGGACAAGGGCGTCTCTGCTTCCGCATGCTGCCTTGGCAACTGCTCGACTTGACAAGTCCCTGCGACATGCAAGGAAAACCATCATTACTTGTGATCATGGGGGGCGCTGTTTGACCTTCTCTTGGTATAAATGAGGAAGGGGGCGGATCCCCCGTCCACCACTTCTTCCCAATCCGCCTGCTTCTTCCTCCTCTACTCCACTACTAGCAGCAACTTCAGTGGCGCCGATCCGTAGGTTTTCGGCTGAGGAGAAGGGAAAGGTTCCTCTCGACGTGCCAGCGCTGCTCCCGTTGAAGAAGAGGTCGGTCCACCGCGACGCCGCGGAGATGCAGGTGGTGACGAGGCCTTGGTGCGAGCTGCCTCCTCTTGGGTATCCACTGCCCTTGTATGCCTAAGCCAGAGCGTCGGTGTCAAAACCGGCGGATCTCGGGTAGGGGGTCCCGAACTATGCGTCTAAGGCGGACGGTAATAGGAGGCAGGGGACACGATGTTTACCCAGGTTCGGGCCCTCTTGATGGAGGTAATACCCTACGTCCTGCTTGATTGTTCTTGATGATATGAGTATTACAAGAGTTGATCTACCATGAGATCAGAGAGGCTAAACCCTAGAAGCTAGCCTATGGTATGATTGTATAAAACCCTCCGGTTTATATAGACACCGGAGGGGGCTAGGGTTACACAAGGTCGGTTACAAAGGAGGAGATATACATATCCGTACTTCCTAGCTTGCCTTCCATGCTAAGTAGAGTCCCATCCGAACACGGGAGGAAGTCTTCAATCTTGTATCTTCATAGTCCAACAGTCCGGCCAAAGGATATAGTCCGGCAGTCCGGAGACACCCTAATCCAGGACTCCCTCACGAGGGCTCGGGAGGAAGGAGCGACGAGCATCGGCGCGTGCCTGCGGCCAGGGTCAACGCACTGCGGCGACGAGTGCCTTCACTCCTGGAGTCCATGCCGCGGACTCATCACGTGAGCTCGTGCTGTTGGCGGTGTCGGTGTCAAAACCGGCGGATCTCGGGTAGGGGGTCCCGAACTGTGCGTCTAGGCCGGATGGTAACAGGAGGCAGGGGACACGATGTTTTACCCAGGTTCGGGCCCTCTTGATGGAGGTAAAACCCTACGTCCTGCTTGATTAATATTGAAGATATGTGTACTACAAGAGTAGATCTACCACAAGATCAGAGAGGCTAAACCCTAGAAGCTAGCCTATGGTATGATTGTATGTTGTCCTACGGACTAAAACCCTGCGGTTTATATAGACACCGGAGAGGGTTAGGGTTACACAAGGTCGGTTACAAAGGAGGAGATATCCATATATGTATTGCCTAGCTTGCCTTCCACGCCAAGTAGAGTCCCATCCGGACACGAGACGAAGTCTTCAATCTTGTATCTTCATAGTCTAACAGTACGGCCAATGGAGATAGTCCGGCTATCCAGAGACCCCCTAATCTAGGACTCCCTCAGTAGCCCCCGAACCAGGCTTCAATGACGACAAGTCCGGCGCGCAGTATTATCTTCGGCATTGCAAGGCGGGTTCCTCTCCAAATTCTGTGTACCTGTCGAAATAATGTCCGGTTCCTTGTGACGGTTTGTACTCCTTGGCTTCTACGCCCAATAATGGCCACTTTCCACGTGTCGAGCGAATGTGAAGAGCCAGGGTGTTTTCACATTTACCCCCTAGCTATGTAAATGAGCCGCCTATTTAAAAAGACGAGGATTCAGATCCAAATCACATCATCCTCCCTTGCCGAGTCTTCATCGGAGCGTACCCGACAGAGATCCATTCCACCATGGCCGGTCGACGCAGCTCCTCCTCTCGCACCCCTAGTTCCAAGCCTGGAGATTGGGAGAGATGTTCCATCCCGCACAGCAAATTGGTGATGCTTCAGTCCAAGGGATTTCTTCCCCCAGCGTACCTGGTCCCGGTTCGAGCCGGGCTTGCCACCTACAATGGCGGAGAGCAAGCGGAGAGCCGTCCCAATCCCTCCAAGGGAGAGCGGGTATGCCTTGTCCCTTATCTGGTAAGAGGGCTCGGATTCCCAATTCATCCGTTTCTCCGGGGGCTTCTGGAGTTCTATGGCCTCCAGCTGCACAACCTTACGCCTGCCTCCCTGCTGCATATCGCGGGATTCGTAGCCCTTTGCGAGTTATTTTTGGGCTGTGAGGCTCATTTCGCTCTGTGGAAGAAGTTGTTCTGCCTTGTGCCCCGTTCTAAGAAGGGATCAATATATCAAGTGGGCGGAGCCGAAGTGTGGCGTATTGCCGGGACCGGATACCTGTCCGGGACCCCGAAGAAGACGTCCGAAGACTGGCCTTCAGAATGGTTTTATATAGAAGATGTCCCCCTTCCGGACCCTATTCGGATCGGCCTTCCTGAGTTCGACAACGCCCCTTTGAAGAAGCGCCGGAGCTGGCGTCCACGGAGCTCCCTGGAGGAAGACGACAGGGACATTCTTTATCTGATGAGCCGGATAAGTTCTTTAGCTCGATCCGGATTGACCATGATCGAGGTCATGGCTATATGCATTATGCGGGGGGTGCAGCCGCTCCAGTATAGAGGCCACCCCATGTGGGATTTCAACGGGGAGGATGACGCCACCCGCCACGGCCGCAAAGGGCCGGGATCGGCTGCTGATCTAATAAAGATCTTGTCCACTTTGTACAAGGGAGAAGAGGAGGAATTCCTCCGTGTCAACCCGCAGGGCGGATTCTCTATGTACAATCCTCCGAGCTGGGTAAGCGGAGACTTTTTCTCGCCCATCCGTTTCGTATTCCCGTAGTTTAAGTATTCATTCTAGCGATTTCATCGCAGGAGCTGCGCCAGGCAGTAAAGGAGATAAACAGCCCTCCTCCACAGCCCGAGGACCCTGGACGGTCCCTTGACCCGGCCTCCCAGGAGGATCCGGACATATCCGTGGAGCTGATCGACGGGGTATTTTACCAAGGGAGTAATGACAATACCTTGGTGGCCATTACGGCCGATTACCCTGGGCTAGTTCCAGCCTCACAGGTGACTGAGACCGAAGTCCCAGTACTTAAAAAGGGATCCGTCCTTGTGCTCTTTTTTTATTGTCGTATAACAGCCATGTTTTGCAGGGGAGGTCCTCGGGGCAGAAGGCCGAGCCTGTGGCAACTAGCCAACAAGGGGCCGCTAGGCCAGGCAGGCTGAAAAGATCCGCAGTCCGGATTGAGGCGCCGGCGCAGCGGTATGGTGCACCGTCTTTGTTACAAGACATTATTTACAGAGGCATATTAACGCCCATGCCTTCTTTTTAGGAAAAAGAGCGCTCGCCGGACTAGACCCGAAGAGGCTACCAATCGCGCCTCCACAAGCCAGGCTCCAAGGCCGGACTCAGAGGTGGGAACGAGTACAAGGTGTGCGCCGGGTGCTCCTCCGATAGAGGATACAGATAGATTGTCCGCCACCCATTCCGAGGTGGAAAGTGCCATGAACCACAGGCGTCGCCGGACTGTTCTTCGTGACGCTTGTTTCTCCCAAGAGGCATTGGATGCCTTCAACTTGGGAGATGCGCACCTCCGTGCCGCTCAAAATGGTCTAGCCAGAGCCACGGAGCAGTATGTAAAAGACATACGGGTGAGAAAATTTGATGATTATATATATCAGTAGCCCCTGAGACTTGAAACAGTTAGGATAACTGATTTAAGGATCATTTGTTATGTAGGTTCTTACAGAAAAGAATACTCAACTGTCCCAGGAGCTGGAAGAGTGCAAAGCCCAACTTCAGGCCGCACTGGCCGCAGCAGGGGAGCCCAAAGAGACCCCCTCTGGTAACATATCCGTCAAATGATAAGTATCATATTAGAGTGCGGCTTTATATGCAGATCTGACGATAAAATTGCAGATGACGCTGGAGTGAATCCGGATAAGCAACAGCTCATACGCCAGCTGAAGGCCGGTGAGAGCGTGCTTACAAGGGTGAGGCAGGAGAAGAATGATCTCCAAGATGCCAACACCAAGCTGGGCGTGGAACTAAAAGATGTTCGTGCCCAACTGTCGGACTCTGTTAAGGAGAATCGGCGGCTTCGACGCGGCATATTTAGTAAGTGCTTGAACGAACTTTGAAAAAGAGTTCGGCGAGGAAGCTGGCTGACAGAGTTATGTCTGTAGGTATGCTAACAGGTCGTCCTGCCGAGGAGATGCCTAGTTCAACGGGTGATCTTCTTCCCGAGCTCGCACAGTTGCACGAACGAGTTCGGCAGGTGATGCAAGGCGTTGCCCAGGCCTTGTGGCCGTCCGTCTCCATACCCGAAGGCCTTGGAGAGCTTGCAGAAAAGCTGAAGGGAGCACGGCGGCTTCCGATTATGGAAGATATCGGCCTGCCGTCAGGGCGCCAGGGAAGCTTGGGCAATGGTGAAGACACGGTACACGAAGGCTGACCCGAACCACATGGCCGAAGTCGGACCTGTGGGGCCTGATGGCAAGGAGATCCCTGTGAATTTAGTGTACGGCCAAGTAGAATTGGCCGCAAAGTATTCCCAACAGGACTGTAGACTAGACAGCCTATTGGATGGCATTGAAGAGGAATTCAACCAGTCAAATTGACTATGTAATTTTAAAGTGACATATATGATGCCTTCTAGCCGGATTGTAGATCGTTTGTCGTGGCGGACCTTTTCGCTTCAACCTCGGGACCCGACAGTCCGGAGTGTATCCGAATACCCTCTCGGTTATATAAGAACCGGGGCATGCGTGGAGACCAGGCGTAGGGGTCATTAGTGCTTTATCAGACAAGTGCCCAACTAGTTATGTTATATTACATGGGTAGTAAGAAACATCTTCCAGAGAGAATAGTTCCGTTAAGGGTTCCTTTCCCTGGGTAGGCATGCCCTAAAGTGCATGTCCGGACTGCGACAAGAAGCGCAGTGAAAACGTCTGGGGGCAGATATGGATAATAAATAAAAGTCATCTTTTGTTCACCGACCGAATATTCTCTTAAGAACGCTAGCTTTCGGCTTCACCCAGTCTGAGGTACACGTCCGGCTGACCCGGCGGTAACAATCGCAGAGGTGCTCCCCTTATGCCCTAGCCGAATTAACGGGAACGTAGGGCATAAATACAAGAGCCAGGCAACCCAGCTTGGCCAAAACTTAAGTCATATCGATGCATATAATGGTGAAAAAAGGTACATGCGGAAGTATAACACATGTGTTGGGCGTGGGGCCCAGGTAAATAATTTAAGCTTCTGTGAGAGAAGCCCCCAGGTATGAAGAGTGCGGCTAGCGCATCTGTGATGTATGAGTGAGGCACAAGGTGACCCTTGAAGGCCTAGGGAAATAAAAAGAAAGAAAGGGAAACAAGACAGATGATGCATATGCAGAAAATGGACGAAGGGAGGGGACTAACATAAAGTCCGGAGCTAGGCGTAGAATCTTCGGAGCCTGGCTGCGTTCCATGGGTTCGGCTCGAGTCGACTGGTCGATGCATCCCGCAGTCGGTACGCTCCACCGGTCAGAACTTGGTCGATAATGAAGGGACCTTCCCATTTGGGCTCGAGCTTGTTCTTTTTCTTATCCGGCAGCCGTAGAACTAGTTCGCCAACGTTATAAGTTTTGGCCCGTACTTCTCTGCTTTGGTATCTGCGAGCCTGTTGCTGGTAAAATGCGGAACGGGCTTTGGCTACGTCGCGCTCTTCCTCCAATGTGTCCAGACCGTCCTGCCGATCGAGCTCGGCTTCTCTTTCTTCGTACATGCACACTCGAGGTGAGTCATGAATTATGTCATAGGGCAGGACTGCCTTTGCGCCGTACACCATAAAAATGGTGTATATCCGGTACTACGATTCGGCGTGGTCCGCAGTCCCCAGAGTACGGAGTCGAGCTCCTCTACCCAGTGCGTATCGGACTCCGTTAAGGAGCGCACTAATCGGGGTTTAATGCCGCTCATTATAAGACCATTTGCTCGTTCGACTTGACCGTTGGTTTGTGGGTGATAGACTGAAGCGTAATCGAGCTTGATGCCCATTTTGCTGCACCAGAGTTTTACCTCGTCGTCCGTAAAGTTCATGCCGTTATCAGTGATGATGCTGTGGGGGACGCCGTAACGGTGTACGACCCCGGATATGAAATCTATCACCGGTCCGGATTCGGCTGTTTTTACCGGTTTAGCCTCTATCCATTTGGTGAATTTATCCACCATGACCAATAAGTATTTTTTCTTGTGGGTTCCCCCTTTAAGGGGTCCGACCATGTCAAGCCCCCAGACCGCGAAGGGCCATGTAATGGGGATCGTTTGGAGGGCGGTGGGTGGCATGTGGCTTTGATTTGCAAAGAGCTGGCAACCGGTGCAACGTTGGACCAAGTCCTGTGCATCTGCCCGGGCCGTTGGCCAATAAAATCCTGTGCGGAAGGCCTTGCTTACAAGAGCCCGGGCTGCGGCGTGATGACCGCCGAGTCCGGCGTGAATTTCTGCCAAAAGATTCCGCCCTTCCTCTTCGGAGATGCACCTTTGAAGGACTCCGGTAGCGCTTTTTTTGTACAATTCTCCCTCATGGACCCTGTAGGCTTTGGATCGCCGCACTATGCAGCGTGCCTCATTTTGGTCCTCCGGAAGTTCCTGTTTAATTAGGTAGGCCAGGAATGGTTCTGTCCGCGGGGCAATAATGGACATTATTTCGTGGGCTGGTTGTGTTATTTCGGTGGCGGAGCCTCCGATTGTGTCAGAGAGTTCGGTATCGGGTATTTTGGCCGGGTCTGGACTGTTGTTACTGGTGTCCCCTTCCCATGCTACGGATGGCTTGAAAAGCCTTTCCAGAAAAATGTTGGGAGGGACCGCGTCGCCTTTTGCGCCAATTCGGGTGAGGATATCTGCTGCCTGATTGTTTTCCCGAGCCACATGGTGAAATTCAAGCCCCTCGAACCAAGCTGACATTTTTAGGACGGCATTGCGATAAGCGGCCATTTTTGGATCCTTGGCATCAAAGTCTCCATTTATTTGGGATATCGCGAGGTTTGAATCCCCGCGCACCTCTAGGCGTTGAATGCCCATGGATACTGCCATCCGGAGACCATGTAGAAGGGCCTCATATTCGGCTGCGTTGTTGGAGTCCGTATACATTATCTGCAGTACGTATTGAACAGTGTCTCCTATTGGGGACATCAAAACGACGCCAACCCCCAGACCAGCCAACATTTTGGAGCCGTCGAAGTGCATGATCCAGTTTGAATATGTGTCGTACTCTTTAGGGAGTTCGGCTTCCGTCCATTCAGCGACGAAGTCAGACAAAACTTGCGATTTAATAGCTCGCCGTGGCTTGTAAGTTATGTCGAACGGGAGGAGCTCAATGGCCCATTTGGCAATCCGGCCCGTCGCGTCACGGTTGTTTATAATATCGTTAAGTGGTACTTCCGAGGCTACCGTTATCGAACACTCTTAAAAGTAGTGTCGCAGCTTCCGGGATGCCATAAATACCGCGTACACTATCTTTTGAAAATGCGGGTACCGTGATTTGCATGGAGTAAGGACAGTGGACACGTAGTAAACCGGCTTTTGAAGGGGAAATTTGTGTCCATCCACTTCTCGCTCGACGACAAGCACTGCGCTTGCTACTTGATGAGTTGCTGCAATGTATAATAGCATTGGTTCGCCAATGTTTGGTGCGGCCAGGACTGGGTTTGTTGCCAATATGGCTTTTATTTCGTTGAGTCCGGCCGTGGCGGCGTCCGTCCACTCGAAGTGTTTGGTGCACCAGAGGAGGCGATAAAGGGGTAATGCCTTTTCTCCCAAGTGGGAGATAAAGCGGCTTAGAGCCTCCACACATCCAGTTAATTTTTGTATTTGTTTGAGGTCTGTTGGGGGTAGCCAACTGTGACAATGCTCGGAATTTGGCCGGATTAGCTTCAATACCTCTACTGGAGACAATGAATCCCAGGAGCTTTCCCGCTGGTACGCCGAAAGCGCATTTTTCCGGATTGAGCTTGATGTCATATGTTCGGAGGTTGTCGAATGTGAGCCTCAAGTCATCCACTAGAGTTTCGACATGCTTGGTTTTAACGACCACGTCATCCACGTATGCCTCCACTGTTTTGCCGATCTGGTTTGCCAGGCATATCTGAATCATGCGCTGATATGTTGCACCGGTGTTTTTTAGCCCGAAGGGCATTGTGTTGAAGCAGAATGGGCCGTATGGTGTGATGAATACCGTTGCGGCTTGGTTTGGCTCTGCCATTTTGATTTGATGGTAGCCGGAGTATGCGTCGAGGAAACACAATGAATCGTGTCCTGCGGTAGCATCGATGATTTGATCGATGCGGGGGAGGGGAAGGGATCCTTTGGGCAGGCCTTGTTAAGGTCCTTAAAATCGACGCACAAGCGCCAGGATTTGTCCTTCTTTGGTACCATCACCAGGTTTGCTAGCCAGTCCGGATGTTTTATGTCTCTGATGAATCCGGCCTCCAATATCTTGGCTAGTTCCTCTCACATGGCTTGTCTTTTAGGCTCGGAGAAACGTCGAAGAGCCTACTTGACTGGCTTGAATCCTTTTAGGATATTTAGGCTGTGTTCAGCCAGCCTGCGTGGGATTCCTGGCATGTCTGAAGGGTGCCAGGAAAAAATGTCCCAGTTCTCGCGTAGGAACTCTCGCAGTGCGGCGTCGACATCAGGGTTTAATTGTGCCCTGATGGAAGCTATTTTTGTAGGGTCCGTTGGATGGACTTGGAATTTTACTATTTCGTCCGCTGGCTTAAAGGAGGTGGACTTGGATCTTTTATCGAGTATCACGTCGTCCCTGTTCACCATGGAGCACAACGCAATTAGTTCTTCGGCCGCTAGGGCTTCGGATAGTGCCTCAAGGGCCAGTGCAGCTGTCTTATTTTCGGCGCGGAGTGCTATGTCCGGATCACTAGCAAGAGTGATGATTCCGTTGGGCCCGGGCATTTTGAGCTTCATGTACCCGTAATGGGGTATGGCTTCGAAGATTGTAAACGCCTCCCGCCCTAATAGAGCGTGGTATCCACTGCCGAACAGGGCCACTTGGAATGTAATTTCTTCGGACCTGTAATTATCTAGCGTGCCGAATACCACATCTAGTGTGATTTTTCTAGCGCAGCGTGCTTCCCAACTAGGGATTATTCCTCTAAAGGTTGTGCTGCTTTGCTTAATGCGGCTCCGGTCTATTTCCATCTTTTGAAGAGTTTCCTCATAGATGAGGTTTAATCCGCTGCCGCCGTCCATGAGTACCTTGGTGAGTCGAAAGCCGTCCATGATTGGACTGAGGACCAGTGCGGCTGGTACTCAGGCTATTCGGAATTTAGGTTCATCACTGGCATTGAAGGTAATAGCCATGTTGCTCCAAGAATTTGTTTCTGCTGTGTGGCAGATTTCGGACATGCTGCAGAGTGTTCACTTCCGTCTATTATTTGACGCGAAGGTCTCAAAGACTGTTAAGACCGTATTGTTGTCCTCGGGGTGGTGCTCTGTGGTTTTTGGGAGGAGTAGATCCTCACCACTTTTGGCCACCTGCAGGAGTATCCAGCATGCTCTAAGGCTGTGCGTTGGTATCGCATCCGCTGTACAATGAATTTTGCAGGGTCCATTGAGCCATCCCTCTAGTACGGTTCCTTGCTCCGTAGAGGGCTTTTGCTTTTTGGTAGTTAACCTAGGTGTATTGTGATAATGCACCCTTTTATTTCGGACTTGGTTTGTATTCAGGGCCGGATTATCCCAAAATTTTATTTCGGTTTTCCAGGCGCTTTCCATCGCACAGTACTTTCGTACTGTGGACACCAAGTCGGCAAAGCATGTAATTTCGCGACGACTTATGGTGTTGAGGATGCCCTTGTCCGTGCAATTATTGCAGAAGAATGAAATTGCGTCTTCCTCGCAGCAGTCCTTTATCCTGTTCTTGACCAGGAGGAATCTGGCCCAGTAATAGTGTACTGTTTCTTCAGGCTCTTGCCTAATTTGGGATAGATCGCGTATGTTTGGGTGGGTGGGTGGAATTGAATCCAAATCCTCACCCAATCTTAGGCTCAGTGGCCAAGGAGTTTCCGAACTCGAAAGCTTGGATTCTTGGACGTTTTCCGGTAAATCTAGCCCGTTGCCTGATTCTGGGTTCAGGCTTTGAGTGACATCCTCCCCTCCGCGGGTATCCGGCTTGGAGGGATCGGGAATCCGGACGTAGCTAGTCCTTAAGATGGATGAAGGGTTGCCGCATTGTTCTTCCACCACTGCAACGTGATGGGTGACCTGGGGAGAGTTAATTTCTCTCAGATCGGGTTGAGGCCCAATCTGATCGTAGACTGTAGCGACTCCCAGGGCAGCGATGCAATCCAAGAGCTCGTTCAGGGAAGAGAGCTCCATTGGATCTAACTGCTCGACGAGTTCCGAGTTGACGTGAAGATTGGTTTTGATGACCCGATAAGTCATCGTCGGTGCAGTGGCCGAACAGGCCGTTATAAGAAAACCACCTAGCCGGAGAGTTTGGCCGATAGCCAGAGCTCCCTCAGCGATAGTGTCGTCTCTAAAGACGGGACGAGACATCCTTCCTGGTGGCGACAACACACCGGAACTCTCAATGAAAGCACCAATGTCGGTGTCAAAACCGGCGGATCTCGGGTAGGGGGTCCCGAACTGTGCGTCTAGGCCGGATGGTAACATGGGGCAGGGGACACGATGTTTTACCCAGGTTCGGGCCCTCTTGATGGAGGTAAAACCCTACGTCCTTCTTGAACCCTATGTCCTGCTTGATTAATATTGAAGATATGTGTAGTACAAGAGTAGATCTACCACGAGATCAGAGAGGCTAAACCCTAGAAGCTAGCCTATGGCATGATTGTATGTTGTCCTACGGACTAAAACCCTTCGGTTTATATAGACACCGGAGAGGGTTAGGGTTACACAAGGTCGGTTACAAAGGAGGAGATATCCATATACGTATTGCCTAGCTTGCCTTCCACGCCAAGTAGAGTCCCATCCAGACACGAGACGAAGTCTTCAATCTTGTATCTTCATAGTCTACCAGTCCGGCCAATGGAGATAGTCCGGCTATCCGGAGACCCCCTAATCCAGGACTCCCTCAGGCGGTGATGCCCCCAAGCTCCTGGATCCGCTTCCTGCGCTTCTTCTCCGACGTGATGCCGCCGAGGGGGCCTCTCAAGCTCTGGTTGCAGCAAGCCGACTGCGACGCTCCGGCGACCAGGGCTGAGGTTGAAGCAGTCTCCACCAGCAAGATCTTCATGACCCGCGGCTGGGGCGAGGTCGCGTGGGTTTGCTGTGCGGAGGGCGCCCTCGTGATCCACTTCGAGTACGACGGCGCCTCCATGCTGTTCTTCAAGGTCTTCGACGCGGAGGGTCGCCGCTTGGAGTGTTGCCCTGAAGGGGAGCGCCAAGATGAGGCACGCCCCGCTCGCGGCTGCTCCAGCAGCAGCGACTCTTGGGAGTCCAGCGGTTCTCCCGAGCTCTACAAGACTCCGGAGACGAGCGACGACAGCTATGTGCCCCCGAGCTCTCGCCGCGCTCGAAGCAGGGCCGCAACGTCCGGCCGCCGCCGTCACTGATCTGGATGGGGTTGGCGCCGGCCTTCCGTGGCCCACTGTTGATGATGGCGTCGGCCACGGGGGTGTGTAGATAGGATCCCCCTAGGTTCTCGTATTTTGTTCCCTGCGAGGAATCAAGAAGTACCCCGTGGGGGCATGTAAAGAGTTTGGAATGTCTTTTGTTGATATTATCCTAATTATGGAAGCCTTGTGAGTGCAAGTCCTGCTTAGGCTCGGTCTTCCCTTTCCAATCTCGCGACAGCTTGTTGCTCTACGCTGACAGGTCCCGGTCCCCAGGCAAGCTTCAGCCGTCGCTGGTATGCCAGGTCACGTGCCATGGTCAAGGCCAGGAGGTGAGCGGCCTGAGGTCCAGTAAGAGCCCCTGAGGCGCGATGCTCAGGGGGTCCCCTTTAGCGCTCAAGCAGACGTGGTAAGATAAGAAAGGGAGGCGATGTTGCCGCAACAGGGCTGCGGCGAGTGTGTCCCCTAGGTTCCAATGATTAGTTGATCTGAGCTCGTGACTTATCTTGACGACCCGGGGTCGATTCTTCGTGATACACCAGAGCCGTGCGCGAACACCCGCGACGTAGCTAGGTCAGGTCCATACGAGCCTTCCCCCTTCCTATGCTCTCCTTGGTGCTCTACGTCCTTAGGTCCCGGTCCTTGAGCGAGCTCAGCCGCCGCTGGTATGCTAGGTTGCGTGCCGTGGTCAAGGCCAAGGGGTGAGGGCTGGAGAGCCAGTAAGAGCTCCCGAGTCGTGATGCTCAGGAGCCCCCCTTTTAACGTGCAAGCGGATTACTTGGAAGAGGTGGGAGCTCGCGGTGCCGCCTGGTGTTATCCTCGTGGGATTCCTGCGAGCCAACACAAGGAAGAACACGATCTACCGTTATGGTTGCCAGCCTGCTGCTGGTTGCTCCGTGAGGGGGTGAAGGCACTGAGGGCCTGGTGAGGTGACGTGCGCGGGGCGTGCCACGAGCTAGAGCTCGACCGCTCAGGTTTATCGATGTGGTAGGGACGGACCCGTGCACCAGCGCTGTGCCGGCGTGAGGTGGCCCCGTGGGAGGCGACAATTGAGCAGGTAGTAATCATAGGTAGATTAAACATGAGAGTAGTTGGCTTAAGTAAATGCATGGGAGATACGTGCCACTGGGTCAGGCCCGAGCGGCTTGGGGATGATGCAGCCCGAGGGGCGCTCCCAACAAGGTAAGCTAAAGACGTAAAAAGGGATACATGCCACAGGGATGGACCCACGTGGCCTGGGAATGATGTAGCCCGAGGGGCGCTCCCAGCTAAATGAACTTGGAAAGATGTCACCCAGTTATGTTAACGAAGGAGAGTTGGGGCAGCTGAAGGTGCGCGACGAAAGGGTTGCTCCTCGCGAGCCACCGGGGCCCTAAGCCTCGGGAGGCTCTGGGGGCTCAGGCGGTTCCTTGAGGATCGTCTCCATCTCCATCAGGACGGCGTGGTGCCTGGCCTCCTGAGACGCTAGGATGCGCCACAAGTTGCACTGGTAGGTGGACGACACGCTCGGCAGGCCGAAGGGCATGCGAACGTAGCTGTGCGGTGGGCCCTAGTAGCGTCCCACGCGCGAAGGCCAAAAAAGCTCCTGAAAAGCGGCCCTGTTGAGCCCTGGAACGTTGATGCAGACATGCAGCCCGGCATCCTCGCCTGGATGGAAAGCTGCGTCTCATGAGCGGCGGTCGCCGCGCATGGCCCTTCCTATGGAGCCCCGAGCCCTGCCCAAGAAGGGCGCCGGGCGCGCCTTCCTATGCGATGGAGGAAGGAACCCCTGGAGCGGGCACTGATCCTGAAGAGGCTCCGGCTGTGACGCCACCCTCCTGAGGTCCTGCACGTCGCAACTGCTTCTTCTTCTTGGGGATGGTCTCAGGAGGGCCCTCGCCCTTGCTGTCAGGGTCGTTGATTGTTGCAGCTTGGAAGGCACGCTCGAGGGAGCACACCACATCTCTTTCTTCACATGGGACCGTGATGATCCCGCCACTTCCCGGCATCTTGAGGACATTGTATCCGTGATGGGTCACCGCCATGAACTTGGCCAGGGCTGGGTACCCGAGGATGGCATTGTACAGCAGGCGGATGTGCGCGACGTCGAAGTCGATGAGCTCGGTGCGGTAGTTCTTGCATTCCCCGAAGGTGACATGGAGGCGGACCTACCCTATCGGCATGGTGGAACCGTCGGCCACTCCTGAGAAAGGCTTGGTGGGCTGAAGTTGGTCATACGGCACTTGGAGGCTGTCGAACGTGTCGACGGACGGGATGTTGAGCCCTGCACAACCGTCAATGAGGGTCTTGGTAACTTGTACATTGCTGATGACTGGGGAGAAAAGCATCGGGAGTGCGCCAGCGGTAGCCGCTCACTTGAGCTGATCTGCCGAGTTGAACATGATAGGGCGCTGGGACCATCTAAGCGGGCGTGTGGCTTCGAGCTTAGTGAGGACTGCATTCACTTCACGAGCAAACTGCTTGAAGATACGCTGTGAGGCTGGGGCCTGGGCTCCACCCAAGATACGGGCGATAGCACGCAGTTCCTGTAAATCCCAGCCCCCTCGTCTTGATGGTGTTCGTCATTCCTTCTTGGCGGCGGCGGCAATGGAGGGAGTCTGGCGTTGCCTTGAGGATGATCCTCACGAGGTTGATCCCTCCAGGCGCCCTCGCGAGGCTGATCCTGCCAGCGGTCCTCGCGAGGCCGGTTGCGCCACTCTTGGCATGGGCCAGGGTCGTCCCAGCGTATGACACCACATCCTCCTCCTCGGTCGTAGCCCCGGTCGCCGCGCTCGGGGCGTCGACCGAAGTGTCCTTCGCAAATGGCTCTGAGCTCTTGATAGTCGCTGGTGTTGTGGGTATTCAGGTTGTGGAAGGAGCGGAACAGACGGCTGCTCTTGGATGACTCTGGTTGGTCTCTGCCATGTTTGGTGTCTGGTTCCGCTGCGAGCACGGCTGCTCCCTTGTGCTTCACGTCCTTGGCCTTGGTCTTCTTCTCCTATGGGTCTACAGCAGTGAGCTCGAGGAGGGAGAGGCGCCCCTCCTCAGCTCTAGCACACTTGGTCGCGATATTGAACAGCTCCAGGGTTGTGCACAGCTCTTCATGGATTGCGAGCTCCTCCTTCATCTTGACGCCGCGGACACCGTCGGAGAATGCTGAGATGATGGCCTCGTCCATCACCTTGGGGATCTTGAGGCGGACGTTGTTGAAGCGCTAGATGTACTTCTGGAGGGTCTCTCCCGGTTGCTGCCTGACGCGGCGCAGGTCACCCGCAGCCGGCGGGCGGTCGCGAGTGCCCTGGAAGTTGGCAACGAACCGGTTGCGCATCTCGTCCCAGGAGGAGATCGAGCCCGGTGGCAGGTTCAGGAGCCAGGAGTGGGCGCCATCCTTGAGAGCCATGGGAAACTAGTTCGCCATGACTTTCTCGTTGCCGTTGGCCGCTTCGATGCTCAGCTTGTAGAGCTGCAAGAACTCCGCGGGGTCGGGGGTGCCGTCATAGTGAGGAGGCAGAGCCGGCTTGAACTTGCCTGGCCAGGCGACGCTACGTAGCTCAGGGTTGAAAGCGCAGCAGCCCTCTATGGTCACCAGGGCCCGCCTTGGGGATGGAGCTTGGTCTTGATGGGGTCCATGCCCTGCCGCTACAGGTGGCACGTGGTCTTTCCGCAACAGCCGGTCCTGGCGCGGTGGCGCGAGGAGCGGCGGAGCGTTTTGTTGCGGTCGAGGGACTTCTTGACAGCTTCTTTCTTCACGCGCGGGCGCGGGACACGGCGGGTCGCGTCATGGAGCCAGGCGCCTTGGCTCCAGGGCGCCGTCTTGGGGCAGAGGTGGTGGAGGCACTCCGTAAGCTACGTCTCTTGTAGCTGGAGGAGGGCGAGGTAGAGAGAGGGACGGCCCAGTGGAGCCCCTGCGGCGGGGACAAGCTCGGTGATGCGGTCTAGCCAGTCCTCGTAGAGGTTGTCGACTGGGTGGTAGCGCAGGAGCTCGTGCGCCATGAGTAGCACGACTCGCGTGTCCATGGGAGGGCGATGTGCATGGGAAGAAGAACCGGCCGGGGTCAACGATGGAGTGGTGGTGGGGCCGTCCCGCCGCACCAAGGGGTGCAATGAGGATGCTTGCTGCTTGTTCCCCGCCGGGCCGGTGGCGGCGTTGGCGGCAGGCGACGGGGAACAACGAGGTGGCCCGCCGACGGGAGCCATCCGAGTGACATGGGCGGCGAGGGTAGCCCGGCGCTCAGCGCGAGCGCGGTGCGCGTCTGCCATGGAGACGACGAGGCAACGGGGCGCGGGGCGACGGAAGGAAGCTTCAGCGCACCCCTACCTGGCGAGCCAAATGTCGAATCAGGGGTTCCGGCAAAACCCTTAAGGTTCGAACACTGGGGTGCGCGTGAAGGTTTTCTCCCTATCGATCCATGCCCTAGCTCTCTAAGATCTCGCGGACGAACTCAACGAACTTGCAACACAAAGACACAAGATTCATACTGGTTCGGGCCACCGTTGTGGTGTAACACCCTACAACAGTGTGGTGGTGGTGGATTGCCTCTTGGGCTGATGATGAACAGTACAAGGGGAAGAACAGCCTCTTGAGTTTGAGGTGTTCTTGTGCTTGGCGCACTTGTGTGGTTGGGGATGATCTTGATGATCAGTTCTCGTCTCAGTCCTTCTGGTATCCGTCCCCTTCTACTGTGGTGGCTAGTTCTACTTATATAGGCCCTGGTCCTCTCCCCAAATATTAAGCGGGAAGGGAGCCAACAACGGCTAATTTGAAAGGGGACAACTAGTACATCTTATCCTGACAAAAGTAGTCTTTGCTTGCAAAAGGCTCTGGTGGTGACTCCGTCTTGGGATACATGGTGACCTCTGTCTTGCCGTCCTTCTGGTCTTGGTCTCATTGCACCAATATGGTAAGCTTTTCTTGATGCCTCGGTACTCCGCCCCTGCGCTTGCCCCCTTGGCACCAAAGAGGAAACAAGGACGCTGCGCGTGCTGGCGCCTGCCTGGTGCCCGCCTGGTCTCGATCATCATGGCTCACGTCATGAGGACCTCGCGAGGTTTGCCTTGCCTTGATCTCTCCGCCCCTCGTGAGCCTGCCTGGCGAGGCTGCTCCCGAGGAGGTCTTGCGTCGTCCGCCTCGCGAGGCTTGGCCCCTCGCAAGGGTCTTGAATACCTCGTCGATGAAGATGGGCCGTACAGACCCGCTAGCCCTGCCACCCCATGGGCCGCAGGCAGGCAAGTATGGGGACCCCGGTTCCCATAACGCCGACACTTATTCCATAGTCCATCAAATCGTTACCCAAAACTTGAAAACTTCACAACACAAACTCAACAGAAAACTCGTAAGCTCTGTTGGTATAAGAAAATAAATCACCACTTAGTTACTGCTGTGAACTCATTCTAAATTCATATTGGTGTAATGTCTACTTTATTCCAACTTCTTTATGGTTCATACCCTCCGGTACTACTCATAGATTCATCAAAATATGCAAACAACACAATGAAAACAGAATCTGTCAAAAACAGAACAGTCTGTAGTAATCTGTATCATTCAAATACTTATGTCACTCCAAAAATTCTGAAATAAATTTGTGGACGTGAGGAATTTATCTATTAATCATCTGCAAAAATAATCAACCTAATCACACTCTCCAGTAAAAAATGGTAGCTAAAGTTTCTGTTTTTTACAGCAAGATCACAAAGACTTCACCCAAGTCTTCCCAAAGGTTCTACTTGGCGCAAACACTAATTAAAACATAAAACCACATCTAAATAGAGGCTAGATGAATTATTTATTACTAAACAGGAGCAAAAGGCAAAGAACAAAAATGAAGTTGGGTTGCCTCCCAACAAGCTCCATCGTTTAACGCCCCTAGCTAGGCATGATGATTTCATGATGCTCACATAAAGGATAAGAATTGAAACATAAAGAGAGCATCATGAAGAATATGACTAGCACATTTAAGTCTAACCCACTGCCTATGCATAGGGATTTTGTGAGCAAACAACTTGTGGGAACAAGGATCAACTTGCATAGGAAGGTAAAATAAGCAAATCTTCAAGATTTTCAACACATAGAGAGGAAACTTGATATTATTGCAATTCCTACAAGCATTTGTTCCTCCCTCATAATAATTACATGTAGGATCATAAGAAAACTCAACAATATAGCTATCACAAAACATATTCTTAACATGATCCACATGTATGCAAAGTTGACACTCTTCCAAAATAGTGGGATTAACATTAACTAAAGTCATGACCTCTCCAAACCCACTTTCATAATTATCACAATAAGATTCAACACCCACCAAAATAGTGGGATCATTACTTCATAAAATTGACACTCTTCCAAACCCACTTTCATCAATATAATCATCATAAATAGGAGGCATGCTATCATCATCATAAATTTGCTCATCAAAACTTGGGGGACAAAAAATATCATCTTCATCAAACATAGCATCCCAAAGCTCGTGGCTTTGCATATCATTAGCATCATGGATATTCAAAGAATTCATACTAAAAGCATTGTAATCATGCTCATCATCCAAAGATTTAGTACCAAACATTTTCATGCATTCTTCTTCTAACACTTAGGCACAATTATCGGAATCCTTATTTTCACGAAAGACATTAAATAGATGAAGCATATGAGGCAACCTTAATTCCATTTTTTTGTAGTTTTCATTTGCAATATAAAGATATACCTTCAAGCACTAACCTCCCCGGCAACGGCGCCAGAAAAGAGCTTGATGTCTACTACACAACCTTCTTCTTGTAGACGTTGTTGGGCCTCCAAGTGCAGAGGTTTGTAGGACATTAGCAAATTTCCCTCAAGTGGATGACCTAAGGCTTATGAATCCGTGGGAGGCGTAGGATGAAGATGGTCTCTCTCAAACAACCCTGCAACCAAATAACAGAGAGTCTCTTATGTCCCCAACACACCTAATACAATGGTAAATTGTATAGGTGCACTAGTTCGGCGAAGAGATGGTGATACAAGTGCAATATGGATGGCAGATAAAGGTTTTTGTAATCTGAAAATATAAAAACAGCAAGGTAGCAAGTGGTAAAAGTGAGCGAAAACGGTATTGCAATGAGTTGAAACAAGTCCTAGGGTACTTTCACTAGTGCACGTTCTCTCAACAATAATAACATAATTGGATCATATAACTATCCCTCAACATGCAACAAAGAGTCACTCCAAAGTCACTAATAGCGGAGAACAAACGAAGAGATTATTGTAGGGTACGAAACCACCTCGAAGTTATCCTTTCTGATCAATCTATTCAAGAGTCCATAGTAAAATAACATGAAGCTATTCTTTCCGTTCGATCTATCCTAGAGTTCATACTAGAATAACACCTTAAGGCGCAAATTAACCAAAACCCTAATGTCACCTAGATACTCCAGTGTCACCTCAAGTATCTGTGGGTATGATTATACGATATGCATCACACAATCTCAGATTCATCTATTCAACCAACACAAAGAACTTCAAAGAGTTCCCCAAAGTTTCTACCAGAGAGTCAAGACGAAAACGTGTGCCAACCCCTATGCATAAGTTCACGAGGTCACGGAACTCGCAAGTTGATCACCAAAACATCAAGTGCATCACGTGAATATCCCATTGTCACCACAGATAAGCACATGCAAGACATACATCAAGTGTTCTCAAATCCTTAAAGACTCAATCCGATAAGTTAAATTCAAAGGGAAAACTCAATTCATCAAAAGATACTAGAGGCGGAGAAACATCATAAGATCCAACTATAATAGCAAAGCTCGTGATACATCAAGATCGTGCGAATCAGGAACACGAGAGAGAGAGAGAGAGAGAGATCAAACACATAGCTACTGGTACATACCCTCAGCCCCGAGGGTGAACTACTCCCTCCTTGTCATGGAGAGCATCGGGGTGATGAAGATGGCCACTTGAGAGGGATTCCCCCCTCCGGCTGCATGCTGGAACGGGTCTAGATTTGTTTTTGGTGGCTATAGAGGCTTGCGGCGGCGGAACTCCCGATCCAGGTTTCTTTCTGGAAGTTTGGGGTCATATAAGAGGTGTTGGAGTCGGGAACAAGTCAGGGGGTCCCTGAGGTGGCCACGAGGTAGGGGGCGCGCTCCCACCATCGTGGTGGCCTCGGGATTCTTCTGGCCCATCTCCGGTACTCTGTGGGCTTCTTCTGGTCCAAAAATGATCTTCGTGAAATTTCATGTCAATTGGACTTTGTTTGGTTTTCCTTTTCTGCGGTACTCTAAAACAAGGAAAAATAGAAACTGGCACTGGGCTCTAGGTTAATAGGTTAGTCCCAAAAATCATGTAAAATAGCATATAACTACATATAAAACATCCAAGGTTGATAATATAATAGCATGGAACAATAAAAAATTATAGATACGTTGGAGACGTATCACCATGCCATGAAAAACAATGTTAGACGACTTAAGATCCTTGTCAGTCAAACTCATACGATGAAAAGTTTCATAGTAAACGATATTGATGATGTTGCCTCCATCCATGAGCACCTTAGTAAACTTGTACCTTCCAATCTAGGGGGTGCAACCACCAAAGCCAACTGACCAGGATTGTCAACCCGGGGCGGGTGATCCTCACGGCTCCAAAGAATAGGATGTTCATACCATCTCAAGAAACGGGGAAACGCTGGCTCAACTGCATTCACCGCCCTTTTATGAAGCTTTTGATCTTGTTTGCATAAGCTCGTAGTGAACACATGATATTGTACACTATTCAGCTACTTCAGATTACTTCGATAACCAGATTGCTGCTATTGATTCCCTTGACCAGACTGTTGATTGAAACCACCTTGATTACCTTGGCCCTGGAAACCAGAATTTGAACCGCCACCACCAAAGCCAGGCCCGTGAGAGCCTTATCCTGAACTGCCATTCGTGCCATGATTATTTTGGAAAAAATTTGAATTCCTATACTCCCTCATGATGAAACAATCCTTCCATAGATGATTGGCCAGTTGTTCATGTGTACCATGCTTTGGGCAAGGCTGGTTCATCATGTCTTCAAGCTTGAGCTTTGGTCCGCTAATCCAGGCTGGCTTTTGTTTGCGATGCTGATTATGATTCTGCATATTGTGTTGTCCACAAAGTCAAAATTGTTCTCCGCCTTACGCTTGCCATTGCCACCATGACTCGTCGTGTTATGCTACTGTCCCTTCACACTGCCACTCTTCTTTCCCTTACCCGCCTTTTCTTCATCAGAGTTGGTTTCCTTGGTACTATCAGAATCGGTATATTTGACGAGAGCCGCCATGAGCTCCCCCATGTCATTGCAGTGGCGCTTAAGCCACCCCATTTTCTTCTTAAGAGGAAGAAAACGATAATTCTTGTCCAGCATCAGGACTGCTAAACTGGCGTTGATACTATCCGATGAATGTATAACAGCTAAAATCCGACGCACCCAATTGGATGTTGACTCGCCCTCACCTTGAACACAAGAATCCAAATCCAGGATTGACAAAGGCTACTTGCATGTGTCTTTAAATTTTTGGATGAAATGAGTTTTCAATTCTGCCCGTGATCTTATGGAGTTAGCGGGTAGTCCTTTTAACCAAGTCCGAACCGGCCTATCCACATCATGTTGAAATATTTAGCACATGCAGCATCACTGACATCCAGCATCTCCATGGCCATCTCATAGCTTTCAATCCAAGCCTCAGGGGGGCTGATCCGCCGTGTAATTAGGCACCTTACAAGGGCCCTTAAAATCCTTAGGAAAGCGCTCGTTGCGTAAAGCCGATGCTAAACATGGCACACCCAAAGTTCTAGATATCACTCCTGCCTCCACAGATGTTGATGGATAAACCGGAGGTTGCTGTTGAGTCGTTAGTTGAGCCGCTAGCTCCGCCTCTCGACGTGCCCTGCCCCGATCCACCAAAGTCTTAGCATCAACACCACCGCGCACCAGGTCATGCCCACAAGGCTGGTTACGGCGTTGTTCACTGCTCGAAACTGCAGGCGACTCAATATGCCTACTATAGCTCCGACTTGGATGAGGGGTTGAATGAATCCGTTCACGACTATACGAATAAGCCGCCTGTTGAGCCATAGCTGTCTGAAGAAGTTCTTTGGCCCTCCGCATCTCTATTGCCGCTGGAGACTCGCCTTCAACTAGAAGAGACACCAATCGTGACGCCGCAACAATCTTGTTATCCAAATGGTTAGAATAATAACCCGGCGGTGTCGGAACAAGCCCAGGTGGAATTACATCCAAACGGGGCGGATCCATAGTGTGCGGTTGAACCGGCGCTCCTTTCACGGGCACCTCAACCACCCGGTTCACCATGGGCAGGTTACTGGTCCCTACCCCTGGTGTGTTGAAAAGGTTTCTTGCATCATACTCCAGAGGTAAGCGACTCTGGTATCTCCTTCTCATGACCTCATTGGAAGCGTTTTGATCCAAGGTGAGCCGGAAAGAATCTGCCTCAATCCGTTGTGCCTCGGCCTCCAAAGCAGCTCGCTCCGTGGCCATCCTAGCGTTCTCAGCCGCCAGCTGTTCCTTGGCTTGAGCTATCTCATCTCGTAACTTCGCAACATCCACCTTATGTTGTTCCTGAGTCTCCGGGGTCACTTTTACCCCCATCAAAGTCGCCAAAGCCCCAACAACTCTGTTAGAACCTGAGTCGGCGAGCGTGCAGAGCCGCTAGCACCAGCCGTTGAGCTGGAGGTCATACCCGCGGCGGTAGATGAGCCGAGCACCGGCTGTGTACCGGCCATGAAGATTGCAACCCTGTTCAGTGGCTCATAGGGGTCCGGAATACTATCTCCATCGGAACAGCCCCCAAGCCGGCCGTCTTGCACTTAATACATTGAATTGGTCTCGCATGTGGACGATTCACCATCGAAGTGGATGGCCGTCACACCACCAGACACAAATCCCTCCTCAAATTCCGCCCCATGGATGAAACCAACAAAGGTGTTCCTTATGGCGGGTTGAACCCGGGCGGGTCATGCACACCGGGCCGTCTCGATGATGTCGATGCAGTTGTCCGACTTAGCGCCCGGTTCGCCGATCTTGCCGATGAAGACATGGATTCCATCGAAGGGGACCCGGTACCCGTACTCAACTAAGCTGGCCCCAGGGCCCTAGCCAGCATCGTTGATGTAGAGCTTACCGCGACGACTTTTGGTCATCCGGCCCACAGCGTATCCCTTGATCCTTGGGAAGCTGCCCTTCAAGAACTCGAAACCACTATGCGCTGGCCCCACGGTGGGCGCCAACTATCGTGGACTTGACACGGCGGATGTCCTAGTGCAAGGACTTAGTCGTAGAGCCATCGCAACTAGGTTATCTTGAAGGGGTTAAACGGGACCAAGGAGACAGAGAGTTTACCCAGGTTTGGCCCCACTCAATGAGGTAAAAGCCTACTCCTGCTTTGTGTTGTATTGCTAGGGTTTCAATTACCAGGGAGCGAATACGCTTGACCCAGCACTCGATTGTTGTTACCTGTCCCTAAACCACTGTCGGGTCGTCCCTTTATATACATAGGAAAACGCCCGGCGGCTCACTGACTCCCGGCCGGCTCATACACAGCGTGTCCGGCTCGGTGACTAACTACGCTTGCGTTACAAAACAAGTCATACACATATGGCGGTTCATCCGCTTGGGCCTTAAGTCGTGACGTCTACTACACAACCTTCTTGTCGACATTGTTGGGCCTCCAAGTGCAGAGGTTTGTAGGACAGTAGCAAATTTCCCTCAAGTGGATTACCTAAGGTTTATCAATCCATGGGGGGCATAGGGTGAAGATGGTCTCTCTCAAACAACCCTGCAACCAAATAGCAAAGAGTCTCTTGTGTCCCCAACACACCCAATACAATGGTAAATTATATAGGTGCACTAGTTCGGCGAAGAGATGGTGATACAAGTGCAATATGGATAGTAGATATTGATTTTTGTAATCTGAAAATATAAAAACAGCAAGGTAGCAAGTGGTAAAAGTGAGCACAAACGGTATTGCAATGCTTCGAAACAAGGCCTATGGTTCATACTTTCACTAGTGCAAGTTCTCTCAACAAGGATAACATAATTAGATCACATAACTATCCCTCAACATGCAACAAAGAGTCACTCCAAAGTCACTAATAGCGGAGAACAAATGAAGAGATTATTGTAGGGTACGAAACCACCTCAAAGTTATTCTTTCTGATAAATCCATTGGGCTATTCCTATAAGTGTCACAAACAGCCCTAGAGTTCGTAGTAAAATAATAGCTTAAGACACAAATCAACCAAAACCCTAATGTCACCTAGATACTCCAATGTCACCTCAAGTATCCACGGGTATGATTATACGATATGCATCACACAATCTCAGATTCATCTAATCAACCAACACAAAGAACTTCAAAGAGTGCCCCAAAGTTTCTACCGGAGAGTCAAGACGAAAACATGTGCCAACCCCTATGCATAAGTTCACAAGGTCACATAACTCGCAAGTTAATCACCAAAACATACATCAAGTGGATCACGTGAATATCCCATTGTCATCACAGATAAGCACATGCAAGACATACATCAAGTGTTCTCAAATCCTTAAAGACTGAATCCGATAAGATAACTTCAAAGGGAAAACTCAATCCATGACAAGAAGGTAGAGGGGGAGAAACATCATAAGATCCAACTATAATAGCAAAGCTCATGATACATCAAGATCGTGCCATATCAAGAACATGAGAAAGAGAGAGATCAAACACATAGCTACTGGTACATACCCTCAGCCCTGAGGGTGAACTACTCCCTCCTCGTCATGGAGAGCGCCGGGATGATGAAGATGGCCACCGGTGATGGATCCCCCCTCTGGCAGGGTGTCGGAACAGGGTCCCGATTGGTTTTTGGTGGCTACATAGGTTTGTGGCGGTGGAACTACCGATCTAGGTTATTTTCTGGAGGTTTGGGAATTTATAGGAGAGGTTGGCGTCGAGAACAATTCAGGGGGCTCCACGGAGAGTCCACGAGGCATAGGGGCGCGCCCCAGGGGGTGGGGGCTCCCTCCACCTCGTGGGGCCCATGGGACTCCCCTCTGATAACTTTTCATTCCAGTATTTTCTATATTTTCCAAAAAAAAATCTCTGTTGATTTTCAGCGCATTCCGAGAACTTCTATTTCTGCACAAAAACAACACCATAGTAGTTTTGTTGAAAACAACGTCAGTCCGGGTTAGTTCTAACCAAATCATGTAAAAATATTATAAACATGGCATGAATACATCAAAAATTATAGATACATTGGAGATGTATCAAGTCGCCTCTGGGTCTTGAGTCGCCAACGGGCTTGTATAAACCGCCATCTTCATTGATAAGTCGCCAGTGGTATAACCCGGCCACTCCTGGACGGTTCATACCCATTAGTTATATCCCCAACAAGAGTGGTACAGTAATCCTATTCTGGAAGTCATGTTACTAGACCATGACAAACCTACGAAATATGAGGAAGCGATGATGAGCCTAGATTCCGCGAAATGCCTTGAGGCCATGAAACCTGAGATGGGATCCATGTATGAGAACAAAGTCTGGACTTTTGTTGACTTGCCCGATGATCGGCAAGCCATAGAGAATAAATGGATCTTCAAGAAGAAGACTCACGCTTATGGTAATGTTACTGTCTACAAAGCTCGACTTGTGGCGAAAGGTTTTCGACAAGTTCAAGGAGTTGACTACGATGAGACCTTCTCACCCACAGCGATGCTTAAGTCTGTCCGAATCATGTTAGCAATTGCCGCATTTTATGATTATGAAATCTGGCAAATGGACGTCAAAACTGCATTCCTTAATGGATTTCTTAAAGAAGAGTTGTATATGATGCAACCAGAAGGTTTTGTCGATCCTAAAGGTGCTAACAAAGTATGCAAGCTCCAGCGATCCATTTATGGACTGGTGCAAGCATCTCGGAGTTGGAATATACGCTTTGATGAGGTGATCAAAGCATATGGTTTTATACAGACTTTTGGAGAGGCCTGTATTTACAAGAAAGTGAGTGGGAGCTCTATAGCATTTCTAATATTATATGTGGATGACATATTGTTGATTGGAAATGATATAGAATTTTTGGATAACATAAAAGGATACTTGAATAAGAGTTTTTGTATGAAAGACCTCGGCGAAGCTGCTTATATATTGGGCATCAATATCTATAGAGATAGATCAAGACACTTAATTGGACTTTCACAAAGCACATACCTTGATAAAGTTTTGAAGAAGCTAAAAATGGATCAGTCAAAGAAAGAGTTCTTGCTTGTGTTACAAGGTGTGAAGTTGAATGAGACTCAATGCCCGGCCACTGTAGAAGAGAGAAAATGAAAGTCATTCCCTGTGCCTCAGCCATAGGTTCTATCATGTATGGAATGTTGTGTACCAGACCTGATGTGTGCCTTGCTATAAGTCTACAAGGGAGGTACCAGAGTAATCCAGGAGTGGATCAGGGCAGCGGTCAAGAACATCATGAAGTACCTGAAAAGGACTAAGGATATGTTTCTTGTTTATGGAGGTGAAAAAGAGCTCGTCGTAAATGGTTAGGTCGGTGCTAGCTTTGACACTGATCTAGATGACTCTAAGTCAAAAACTGGATACACATTTATATGGAATGGTGGAGCTGTCAGTTAGTGCAGTTCCAAGTAAAGCGTCGTGGCGGGGTCTATGTGTTAAGCGGAGTACATAGCTGCTTCGGAAATAGCGAATGAAGGAGTTCATATCCGATCTAGGTGTAATACCTAGTGCATCGGGTCCAATGAAAATCTTTTGTGACAAAACTATAGCAATTGCCTTGGTAAAGGAATCAGATTTTACAAGAGAACCAAACACATTAAGAGACGCTTCAACTCCATCCGTGATCAAGTCAAGGAGGGAGATATAGAGATTTGCAAAATACATACAAATTTGAATGTGGCAGACCCGTTGACGAAGCCTACTCCACGAGCAAAACATGATCAGGACCAAGAATCCATGGGTGTTAGAATCATTACAATGTAATGTAGACTATTGACTCTAGTGCAAGTGGGAGACTGAAGGAAATATGCCCTAGAGGCAATAATAAAGTTGTTATTTATATTTCCTTATTTCATGATAAATGTTTATTATTCATGCTAGAATTGTATTAACCGGAAACTTGATACATGTGTGAATACATAGACAAAACACAGTGTCCCTAGTAAGCCTCTACTAGACTAGATCATTAATCAAAGATGGTTAAGTTTCCTAACCATAGACATGAGTTGTCATTTGATAAACAGGATCACATCATTAGGAGAATTATGTGATGGAAAAGACCCATCCGTTAGCTTAGCATAATGATCGTTAAGTTTTATTGCTATTGCTTTCTTCATGACATATACATATTCCTTTGACTATGAGATTATGCAACTCCCGAATACTGGGGGAATACCTTGTGTGCTATCAAACGCCACAACGCAATTGGGTGATTATAAAGATGCTCTACAGGTATCTCTGAAGGTGTTTGTTGTGTTGGCATAGATCGAGATTAGGATTTGTCACTCCGAGTATCGGAGAGGTATCTCTGGGCCCTCTCGGTAATGCAAATCATGATAAGCCTTGCAAGAAATGTGACTAATGAGTTAGTTGCAGGATGATGCATTACGGAACGAGTAAAGAGACTTACCAGTAACGAGACTGAACTAGGTATGTAGATACCGACGATCGAATCTCGGGCAAGTAACATACCGATGACAAAGGGAATGACGTATGTTGTCATTATGGTTTGACTGATAAGGAAATTCGTAGAATATGTAGGAACTAATATGAGCATCCAGGTTCCGCTATTGGTTATTGACCGGAGAGGTGTCTCGGTCATTTCTACATAGTTCTTGAACCCGTAGGGTCCGCACACTTAACCTTCGATGATGATTTGTATTATATGAGTTATGTGATTTGGTCACCGAATGTTGTTCGGAGTCCCGGATGAGATCATGGACATGACGAGGAGTCTCCAAATGGTCGAGAGGTAAACATTGATATATTGGATGGTAGTATTCGAACACCAGAATGTTTCGAAATGTATCGGGTACATATCGGAGTACCGGGGGGGTTACCGGAACCCCCCGAGGGAAGATATGGGCCATATGGGCCATAGGAGGGAGGCACACCAGCCCACATAGGGGTGGCGCCCCCCCCCCCCCACAAGGGAGGAGTCTGAATTGGACTAGGGGAGGGAGTGACGCCCCCCTTTCCTTCTCCCTCTCTCCTCCCCCCTTCCCCCTATGATAAAAGGAAGGGGGGCGGAATCCTACTGGGAGCCCAAGTAGGACTCCTCCTACTTGGGGCGCACCTAGGGCCGGCCTCCTCCCCTCTTCCTCCTCTATATACGGGGGTAGGGGGCGCCTCTAACACACATCAATTGTTCCAAGCTGTGTGCGGCGCCCCCTCCATAGTTTACGCCTTCGATCATATTCACGTAGTGCTTAGGCGAAGCCCTGCGTGGATCACTTCACCATCACCATCACCATGCCATCGTGCTGACGAAACTCTCCCTCGACACTTTGTTGTATCAAGAGTTCGAGGGATGTCATCGAGCTGAACATGTGCATAACTCAGAGGTGCCATACGTTTGGTTCTTGATCAGTTGGATCAAGAAGACGTTCGACTACATCAACCGCGTTAAGCCAATGCTTCTGCTTTCGGTCTACGTGGGTACATGGACACACTCTCCCCCTCTCGTTGCTATGCATCTCCCAGATAGATCTTGCGCGAGCGTAGGATTTTTTTTGAAATTGCATGCTACATTTCCCAACAGTGTCATGTAGTCGATGTTCACATAACACCACTAGAGGAGAGACAACATACATCTCAACAAAATATCGAACGAATACCAAATTCACATGATTACTTATAACAAGACTTCTCCCATGTCCTCAGGAACTAATGTAACTACTCACAAAACATATTTATGATCAAGATCAGAGGAGTATTAATTATCATTAACTATCTGAAAATATAATCTTCCACCGGATAAACGAACTAGCATCAACTACAAGGAGTAATCAACACTACTAGCAACCCACAGGTGCCAATCTGAGGTTTTGGGACCAAGATCGAATACAAGAGATGAACTAGGGTTTGAGAGGAGATGGTGCTGGTGAAGATGTTGATGGAGATTGGCCCCCTCTCAATGAGAGGATCGATGGTGATGACAATGTCAATGATTTCCCCCTCCCGGAGGGATGTTTCACTGGCAAAACAGCTCCGCCGGAGCCCTAGATTGGTTTTGCCTAGGTTCCACCTCGATACGGCGGCGCTTGTCCCGAAAGCTTCCTTATGATTTTTTCCAGGTTAAACACACCATATAGCCAAGGAAGGGCACCGGAGGCCTGCTAGGGGGCCCACAAGGACGGGGGGCGCACCCTCCACCCTTGTGGCTGGCTGGTGGCCCCCCTCTGGTACTTTCTTCGCCCAATATTCTTATATATTACAAAAACATGCTCCGTGAAGTTCCAGGACTTTTGGAGTTGCGTAGAATAGGTCTCTAATATTTGCTCCTTTTCCAGTCCAAAATTCCAGCTACCGGCATTCTCCCTCTTGATGTAAACCTTATAAAATAAGAGAGAATAGGCATAAGTATTGTGATATAATGTGTGATAACAACCCATAATGCATTAAATATCAATATAAAAGCATGATGCAAAATGGACGTATCAACTCCCCCAAGCTTAAACCTCACTTGTCGTCAAGCGAAAGCTGATATTGATAAATATGTCCACATGTTTAGGGATAGAGGTGTCAATAAAATAAAATACGGACATGAGGGTATCATGATCATCTTTAGAACAACAACATATAATGTCATATAATTTCTTATGCTAAAGTAACAATTCATTCACAAGATAAAGTATGAATCATAAACTTTATAGAAAACTAACAAACTATGATCTCAGTCATTGAAGCAATTGCAATTTATCATAACATCGGAAAGAGTCCATTAAAGACCTTGTCCTCCGACTCGTCCAGCAGCAAGCCGGCCAGCAGAAGCTATCCTCCCCGTGGGAGGGCCCCTTCATCATCAGCAAGGCCTTGTGTGATCGTAACGCCTACTACCTCATCGACGCCTGCAAGTCAAACAAGCGCAAGAGAGACACCGCCGGCGAAGAAACAACCTGGCCGTGGAACGCGGAACTCCTCCGCCCGTTTTACAGTTAGCCGTGTGTACGTATGTATCACTTCCTTTTGTAATCATCTGAAAACTATGGAGTCCTCGAACAATGCTCGGGGGCTGCCCTTTCTGACCAAACTATTGTGTCTCCTATATTTGTGCATTATTTACCTCCCCATCAAACCCGGCCACCGGTCCGACTCGCTTGACCCGGGGGCTCAGGGGCTGCCCAGCTTGGGCACTACCCGCCACCTTACTTAGTGGTTCCCGATGCATTGGGATTTCCGTGGTCTTCCACTTCGCCCTAAGTCACAGAACCGGCTCCGGCTGTCGACCGGCAAGCGCGCAAGGCCAGAGCATGATGGTAAGGGACGCTGTCGGTGTCAAAACCGGTGGATCTCGGTTAGGAGGTCCCGAACTGTGCGTCTAAGGCGGATGGTAACAGGAGGCAGGGGACACGATGTTTTACCCAGGTTCGGGCCCTCTTGATGGAGGTAATACCCTACGTCCTGCTTGATTGTTCTTGATGATATGAGTATTACAAGAGTTGATCTACCATGAGATCGAGAGGCTAAACCCTAGAAGCTAGCCTATGGTATGATTGTTGTTGTCCTACGGACTAAACCCTCCGGTTTATATAGACATCGGAGGGGGCTAGGGTTACATAGAGTCGGTTACAAGGGAGGAGATCTACATATCAGTATTGCCTAGCTTGCCTTCCACGCCAAGGAGATTCCCATCCGGACACGGGGCGTAGTCTTCAATCTTGTATCTTCATAGTCCAATAGTCCGGCCAAAGGATATAGTCCCGCTCTCCGGAGACCCCCTAATCCAGGACTCCCTCAGTAGCCCCTGAACCAGGCTTCAATGGCGATGAGTCCATCGCGCAGTTTTGTCTTCCATGTTGCAAGGCGGGTTCCTCCTCCGAATACTCCATGGAAGATTTTGAACACAAGGATAGTGTCCGGCTCTGCAAAACAAGTTCTTGCCACATACCACCATAGAGAGAATGATATTTCCACAAATCTAATCTGCTGACACGTTTTGACAGCATGACATCACGCCATGGCCCGGTCATTATCCGAACCATTTTTCTCAACCAGCACCGCACATATCGCGACGCGGTTTTCTTGACACGTCTTGTCAAAGCAGAGATCATGTTCGCCTTATTACGGGATTCTCATGAATACGGACATGGGTAACCCACTCGTGCCCGTTGGTATGGCTCCTCAATTTTAGGCGAGTCCAAAACGGCCGTGAGGAGGACGCTTGACATTCACCCTCTTTATAAAGAGGCCAAGGCATGTCCTTTTTTCCTCTTGTGCTCAACCGAATCCTTCCCCGCCTCGAGTTCCAACACCCAAGGCTCAGGTCAGGCGCTTCGGACTTTCAACCATGTCCGGATCGAACCTCCAAGGTTGATGGATGCCTTCCTCTGTCACAGAGGAGGACATCAAGAAGCTGAGAGAGGCCAGGTATCTGACCGCCGAAATCTCGCACAGGCTGCCCGCCCGAGGGTAGGTCATCCCCACTCCCGAAGCCAACTGGAGTGTTGTGTTCATCTCTCACTGCCTCCGAGGGCTAGGCCTCGCTCTGGATCCCTTTGTTAGGGGGCTCATGTTCTATTATGGGCTGGATTTCCATGATCTGGCCCCGGATTCCCTCCTTCACATCTCATCGTTCATCATCGTATGTGAGGCCTTCCTCCGCATTACCCCTCACTTCGGCCTGTGGCTCAAGACCTTCAATGTGAAGCCGAAGATGATAGAGGGGCGACACGCAGAGTGCGGAGGTGTTGTGATAAGCAAAAGCGCTGATGCTCCATGGCCAGAGGGTTCCTTCCCAGAGACGTCCAGCTTGTGGTAGCGGGAGTGGTTTTAGATCACAACTCCCTGAAGTACCAAGTGGGTATCCGCCCCTGCCTTTCGCTCGGGCCCCCCACCACAACTGATGTCTTGGATCAGCAGGGGGTTGAGCTGGGGTCCAGCAAATGATGTGCCGATATTGCAGAGCCGCATCCGAGATCTCTTTGAGAGAGATTTTAGCCTGGTTATGGTAATGCAAGTTATGCTAGTTCGTCGAGTCCAGCCTTGCAAATGTCGACCCCTCCGTATGTGGGAATTCAACCCGGAAGGACCGTGAACTATTCAGCACTTCCTCGGCATGACGCTCGAAGAGATGTACAAATTGTTCTTCGGACCTCAAATAGAGTGTCCAGACACCACCGAGGATGCGGCTCTGAGCTGCAACCGCCCTGATACCCAAGTAAGTAATCCCATGGCCGAACACGCTGTCCTTTTATTTATCATGACATCATTTTGAACAGTCGCTCTTTGACCAGGACTGGATAACAAAGGCAAAGATGATCAGGTGTTCAGCCCCCCTTCCCAAAGGCTTGGCCAATCTAGTACTGGACAGAATGCTCGAGCCGGTGCCTTATCAGGTGCCCTCAAAGGAAGATGAAGGGGGAATAAAGAGGCCGAAAGCGGGCCTCACTCGCTACTCGTCCCAATCGGGGGAATGAGCGCCTCCGCGAGGGAGGATAACCCGGAAGAAGAATCTGACATTCCCTCTCCCCGAGGAAGGAAGAGGACCACCTCTGAAGATCCGGAAACAAAGGTTTCCAAACAGGAGAAGAAATCTTCACCAAAGGGTCCTGCCTTGGAGGGTATTCTTGCCGCACAATGTCCACATGGGGATCAGCCCTTTGTCGAGCTGTAAGTAATCAAAAGGTACTTTAATAGTGAAAGTGTCCTACCTTACTTCCGAAGACAATAACTGAAGCTTATATCTTGTAGTTCAAATCGTAGCCCTTCTCAACAGAGTTCGTCTTCGGGGGATCTTCTTCCGGAGATGATGGAGAGCGAAACACCTCCCCCTGCCACCCCGCGTCATGAGGCGGGCGACCCTGAAGTGTCATCGCGGAGGGTCTCTCCTGATCCACCAAGGCCAGAGGGTAATCCTTTGGCTACCCAGAATCCTCAGTATTCAACTCCTAAAGAGAGCAACAGAAAGAGTCTGGAACCGTACAGTGTGCGGTCGGGCGCACTGAAGGATCTTCTGGAGCAAGCGACCATCTCAGAAGCGCATCGTACGCTAATGGGTATGGTAATTGAAAGGATTTCATCCGCTGAAAGCGGATTGCATGAAGCTTTTATGAGTCTGCTGAAAGGCTTTGAGGTACATGAAATAGTATATGTTTTTGACACTACCGCACACGTTAGGTGTGCCCTATGCAGGTAGTAGCTCCTGAGAGTCTGGTTGTCATTGAAAACGGCGGCAAACAGAGGATCATAGTCCTAGGTAATAACCAGACCGCCTTTATGTGCAGGTGGCTGAAGCTCCGGTGGCTAGCCGGACTGATGGGTTTGCCGAGCTAAAACGGCAACTTGATGTGGCAGATGCCAACATCGTGCTTGTCAACAAGCGGCTTGACGAGGCACAGGGTAAGTGATTTTTCCGATGATCAACACATAGTAAGCTGCCACCGCGGAGACCCTTCGGGCGGAGCTCGCCCGAGCCAAGGAACAAGCAAGGAATAGCGATGCGGCCGCTCTAAAGGCGGTTGAAGAGTTGAGGGCCGAACAGGCCGCACATTGCCAGAGCAAGGAAAGAATAGCCAAGATGGCCATTGAGTTGAAAGATGCCGCTGACCGTTACCAGCTTCTTGAAAAAGAAAGCCGAGCGAGGCCGATGGACCTGGAGAAGGTGAAAGGATCGAGAAGAGGTGTCTAGAGGGGGGTGATTAGACACTAAGTGCCAAAAGTTGTAGTTTTTAATATTCGTAAGTTTAAGTGGAGTGTAAGCACAAGTTTAACAAACACAATACATATCAAGCAAGCATGCAATGAGTATATGAGCAGCTGAAAGTAAAGCATGCAACTTGCAAGAATGTAAAGAGAAGGTTTGGAGTATTCAAATGCAATTGGAGACACGGATGTTTTTGTCGTGGTTCCGATAGGTGGTGCTATCGTACATCCACGTTGATGGAGACTTCAACCCATGGAGGATAACGGTTGCACGAGTCCACGGAGGGCTCCACCCACAAAGGGTCCATGAAGAAGCAACCTTGTCTATTCCATCACGGCAGTCGCCCACGAAGGACTTGCCTCACTAGCGGTAGATCTTCACGAAGTAGGCGATCTCCTTGCCCTTACAAACTCCTTGGTTCAACTCCACAATCTTGTTGGAGGCTCCCAAGTGACACCTAGCCAATCTAGGAGACACCACTCTCCAAGAAGTAACAAATGGTGTGTTGATGATGAACTCCTTGCTCTTGTGCTTCAAATGATAGTCTCCCCAACACTCAACTCTCTCTCACAGGATTTGGATTTGGTGAAAAAAAAGATTTGAGTGGAAAGCAACTTGGGGAAGGCTAGAGATCAAGATTCATATGGCTGGAATGGAATATCTTGACCTCAACACAAGTGTAGGTGGTTCTCTCTCAGAAAATGTGTATTGGAAGTGTAGGTATGTTCTGATGGCTCTCTCCATGAATGAAGAGTGGGTGGAGGGGTATATATAGCCTCCACACAGAATCTAACCGTTACACACAATTTGCCAAACTCGGTGGGACCGAATGGTTAAACTCGGTCGGACTGATTTAGCAAACCTAGTGACCGTTAGGATTTTCGGTGGGACTGAGATGCAACTCGGTAGGACCAATATGGTTAGGGTTAGGGCATAACGTAATCTCGGTGTGACCGATTACACAAACTTGGTGGGACCGATTTTGGTAATAAGCTAACTAGAGAGTTGGTCAGGCAAACTCGGTGAGACCAATTACACAAACTCGGTGGGACCGATTTTGGTAATAAGCTAACCAGAGAGTTTGCATTGTAATCTCGGTAGTACCGATTGCTCAAACTCGGTGAGACTGATCTTGGTAATGGACATACACAGAGAGATTACAATCCCATCTCGATGAGACCGAGATCCCTACCAGTGAAACCGATTTGCTAGGGTTTGTGGCAGTGGCTATGACATCTGAAACTCGGTGGCGCCGGATAGATAGAATCGATGGGGCCGAGTTTGACTTTTGGTTTAGGTCATATGTGGATGTGGGAACGTAGTTGAGGGTTTTGGAGCATATCACTAAGCACTTTGAGCAAGCAAGCCATTAAGCAACACCTCGTCCCCTCTTGATAGTATTGGCTTTTCCTATAGACTCAATGTGATCTTGGATCACTAAAATAGAAAATGTAGAGTCTTGATCTTGAAGCTTGAGCCAATCCTTTGTCCTTAGCATCTTGAAGGGGTTCCACATCCTCTAGTCCATGCCACTCCATTGTTGAACTTATCTGAAACATACTAGGTAAAATTGTTAGTCCAACAAGAGATATGTTGACATTAATTACCAAAACCACCCAGGGAGCACTTGTGCTTTCAATCTCCCCCTTTTTGGTAATTGATGACAACTTACATCAAAGCTTTAGATAAAGGTATAGAGAATAGCAAGTAAAGCTTTGGAAATACATGTAACATGCATAGGCTCCCCCTACATGTACGCAATCATGTGAATATTGAATATAGGAGCATGTGAATGCATAAACATGACAGAGTAAGCAATGTGTTACATGTATCTTGGCTATATGCATCAGAGAACATGATGTGAATGTGAGAAATGTACCTTCATGCTCATGAGTCCTTCTTGCAAACAGTATGTACATCAGCAAGAACTTCTCATTCACATGACTGTGATGCATATACTTACCTTGTGGTCTTGAGTTGGCTTAGGATGGGATGAACCTGCGCAAACAAGGTTAAATAAGACAGATACACCTACTGACCAGAGCAAGCAAGAGAAGCCACAAGAGAACCAAGACTGGGATGACATGTAGAGTGAGTACTAAGTACCACATTGGATATAGACATGTCCCCAAAGGTAAAGATATGCAATAAAATCAGAGATTTCCTTCCCTTAGATGTCTTGCTCCCCCTGAATCTGCATGGGATATTGGGAGAAGATAGGGAACAGAAAATCAGAGTAACAAAAAAAGGAAACAACAGAGCTTGAGCTAAAGCAAGCAACCAAACATGTCTTTCCCCTCTTAAAGACATGTGACATCTCTCCTCTTGAACACCAAGCATCTGGGGTCCTTGATGATACTACTTTCTCCCCCTGAGTATTCTCTCTTTCTCCCCCTATAGGAAGGATTAAGCTTTGATGTGATCTCTCTCTCCCCCTTTGGCATCAATTTCCAAGAAGGGCTCTTCTGGACATGTGATACAAATGGGTTGGTCCTCGAGTTACAGAGCAAAGCAACATGTCTAATATGATGCTGGTAGAACACAAGAATCATTGAGTGGAGCTGGAGCAAACAGAAATCAGGAATAAGTGGCAAGTTGGTTTTCCTATGGTGGAATCAGTGACTCCGAGTTGTGTGCTTCGGTTGCACCAAAAGATTTCGGTTGGGCCGAAGAGAACAAGCCGGTGTGATCGAGTTCATCAGAGTAAAACCACTTGTCACCTCAGCTCACTAGACAAGTAAGATCTCACAAGGATATGCAAGGAATTAACTGAAAGATTTGCAATGAATTGGATGCAGAAAATGCAGAACAAAAAGGAAAGAAAAGAAACTAAAAGTTCTAGATGAAGTTTTTTTAAAGGGGAAACAAATATGCAAATGCAAAAGCATGGAGAAACACTAGAGAACTTCATCTAGAAATGGTCGGTGACAAAGTCACCTATGTTAGAGTATGTTGACTTAGGAGTCAAGTGAGAGCACTTGATCATAGGTCATACTCATCGTTTAAGCTCAAAATGGGGTTACCATTTTTCGTTTAAGCATCTTGATGTATTCACATCTTGTCGAGTTGCTTTGACTCATGACTTGGAGTAAAGCTTCTCTAAGATGGAATAACATACCTTGGGTGGTGGTGTTGTAGTTGAACTTGTGTGGGTTTCTCAAGGTTGATGTAGTTCATCAAGGGTTGGGAGCACCGCTTGGAGTTTGAGTTCATCTACCTACATGGGTTAGCTTTGCAAGGAAGAGCACTTGTGTGTCCAAAATGACAATCATGAGACTCAACATAGAATTTGCCAAAGGATATGTTTGAATGGTTTCGTGCTTCCTTGTCTTCAACCACCATTGTCTAGAGACTTGGTGGTGCAGAGATTGCTCAAGATGTGAGTGAGTTGCAATCTCATAGATTTAGATTCAACCAAGTACCTACACGGGTTAGATAACATGCAAGGTACAAATATATCCAGGACATATGAATAGCATCATAAGAGAAATATCAAGGATTAGTCATAGGCTCATACCCTGCATGTATCAAATGGAGTTCCTACTCCAAGTTTGAAGCATCAATGATGTTCAATTCACCTCTCAACCTGCAAAACACTTTCTCATCAAGTGGTTTAGTGAATATATCCGCTAATTGCTTATCGGTGCGAACATGCTTAAGGTTAATGTCCCCTTTTGCAACATGATCTCGAATGAAATGATGATGAACTTCAATATGCTTAGTTCGAGAATGTTGCACGGGATTGTGAGCAATCTTAATATCACTTTCATTGTCACATAGCAATGGAACATGTTTCACATATATCCCATAATCTTTAAGAGTTTGGGTCATCCAAAGTAATTGAGCGCAACATGAACCAGCGGCAATGTATTCCGCTTCGGCGGTGGATAAGGATACCGAGTTTTGTTTCTTGGAAGACCAAGACACAAGAGATCTACCAAGGAATTGACAAGTACCCGAAGTGGATTTTCTATCAACCTTGTCTCCGGCATAGTACGAATCGGAGTAGCCAACAAGATCAAAAGAGGACCTCTTAGGATGCCAAATGCCAAAATTTGGTGTATGGATTAGGTATCTCACTATCCTTTTCACAGCCTTAAGATGACACTCTTTAGGAGCAGCTTGATATCGTGCACACATGCACACACTTATCATAATATCGGGACGAGAGGCACATAGATATAACAATGAACCAATCATAGAGCGATAAACCTTTTGATCAACCGGTTCACCATCTTTGGTCAAATCAAGATGTCCACTAGTAGGCATGGGTGTAGTCATACCTTTGCATTCTTGCATATTGAACTTCTTGAATAAGTCCTTGGTGTACTTTGTTTGAGAGACAAAGGTACCTTCCTTAGTTTGCTTGATTTGCAAACCGAGAAAGAATTTGAGTTCACTCATCATAGACATCTCAAACTTCTCCGACATTAGCTTTCCAAACTTCTCACTAAAATGAGGGTTAGTTGAACCAAATATGATATCATCAACATAAATTTGGCACACAAATAGTTCTCCATTAACCCTTTTAGTAAAAAGATTAGAATCAATTTTACCAATTTCAAAGCCTTTTTCAATAAGGAACTTGGTCAAGCATTTATACCATGCTGTAGGAGCTTGTTTAAGACCATAAAGGGCTTTGTGAAGTTTGTCAACATGATTAGGTTTCTTAGGATTGACGAAGCCGGGAGGTTGCTTAACATAAACTTCCTCCTCGATTTTGCCATTTAGAAAAGCACTTTTAATGTTCATTTGGTACAAGGTGATATTATGGTGATTAGCATAAGCAAGTAAGATGTGAATGGACTCAAGTGTAGCAACGGGAGCATATGTCTCACCGTAGTCCATACCTTGAAATTGTGTGTATCCTTGGGCGACGAGACGTGCTTTGTTGCGAACCACTTGTCCATCTTCATCTTGCTTGTTGCGAAACACCCATTTGGTACCAATGATGTTGTGGTTGTTGTTGGGCTTCTCGACCAATGTCCACACTTGATTTCTCTCAAAATTGTGTAGGTCTTCATGCATAGCATTTATCCAATCCGGATCCTCCAATGATTCTTCAACCTTCATAGGTTCAATGCTAGAGATGAATGAGTAATGTTCACAAAAGTTATCTAAACGAGTTTTAGAGCGAGTGATTCTCCCGGTTTGGATATCATTGTAGATTTGCTCGACGGGATGATCCTTAGCAATTCTTACTCAAACTCGTGAAAGCTTTTGCTTGGGTCGGGGTGGAACATCCTCTTCATCTTATGCTTCTTCTTGGCCTTCTTCATTGTTGACGTTGTCGTTCTCTTGTCGTGGTGGAGAAGGAAGTTGTTGATGTTCATCTTGGTGCGCTTCCTTGTTTTCTTCATCTTGGCATGTCCCACTTGTGGATGCTTCCGTATAAACTCTTGGTTCACTCCTTCACTTTCGTTGGACAAATCTTGCCAATGGACAAGTCTTGAATTGCTTCCGAAGGGTCTTTGTCTCCTACATCAATTGGCAATTGCTATACTTGCGAGCCGTTAGATTCATCCAACTTCACATCTACCGTCTCTTCAACCTTTCGGGTGAAATTGTTGTAGACACGGTAAGTGTGAGAGTTTGAGCCATAACCAAGTAGGAAACCTTCATGAGATTTAGGAGCAAATTTAGAATGATGATGCTTATCAAGAATGTAGCACTTTGAGCCGAATGCTTGAAAGTATCCAACTTGGGGTTTGTTACCAGTGAGGAGCTCGTATGCCGTCTTGCCGAGTAGCTTGTGAAGATACAAGCGATTTGTTGCATGACAAGCTGTCTCAACCGCTTCCGCCCAAAAGTGCTTTGGCGTTTTGTACTCATCAAGCATCATTCTTGCCATCTCGATAAGAGTCCGGTTCTTCCTTTCGACAACTCCATTTTGTTGCGGTGTGTACATAGCCGAGAACTCGTGTGAAATCCCTTCTTCGTCAAATTTATGTTGCTCCGAACCTTCTTGATCTTCACGTCAAACTGATTTTGGGCCTTCCTAGCGAAGTTTTTGAAGATCTTTTGGACCTACGATTTGTCATCAACAAAGAACACCCACGTAAATCTTGAAAAATCATCAACTATGACTAGACCAAATGAGTTACCACCGAGACTCTTGTAGGCATTGGGACCAAAGAGATCCATGTGAAGTAGCTCGAGTGGTCTTCTTGTGGTCATGATGTTCTTCGCGCGGTGACTTCCTCCAACTTGTTTCCCTGCTTGACAAGCACTACAATGTCTATACTTGTCAAATATGACATCTTTTATTCCAAGGATATGATCACCTTTAATAAGCTTATCAAGATTTCACATACCAACATGACCTAGTCTTCTATGCCACAACCAGCCTTTAGAAGATTTGGCAATTAAGTAAGTTTTAGGTTGAGCCTTTTTAGTGAAATCAACAATGTAAATATCTCCTCTACGTATACCGGTAAAGACCATTTTATGATTATCTCTACGAAACACTTGGCAGTCTACTTCAATAAATAGGACATTGAAACCGAAATCAGCAAGTCTAGATACTGAAAGTAAGTTGTAGCCAAGAGATTCAACGAGCATGACATTTTGTATGGAGCTATCATGTGAGATGTCCACCTTACCAAGGCCAACCACCTTACCCTTTGAATTATCACCAAAAGTGACATACTTTCGAGGGCCGTCATTTTCAGCAAGCTCACAGAACATGTCTTTATCTTCGGTCATATGATCAGTACATCCACTATCAAGGACCCATTCCTTTCCTCCAGCCATGTAGCCGCGAAGATTTTCCATAAGCAGCACCTCATCCCCTCTTGATAGTATTGGTTTTTCCTATACACTCAATGTGATCTTGGATCACTAAAATAGAAAATGTAGAGTCTTGATCTTGAAGCTTGAGCCAATCCTTTGTCCTTAGCATCTTGAAGGGGTTCCACATCCTCTAGTCCATGCCACTCCATTGTTGAACTTATCTGAAACATACTAGGTAAAAGTGTTAGTCCAACAAGAGATATGTTGACATTAATTACCAAAACCACCCAGGGAGCACTTGTGCTTTCAGAAGGCCATGGTAGCAGCCAAGGAAGCCCGCTCCAAAATCAGAGCAGCGAAGGAGGAGCTGCGTCAAGCTATGGATATCGTGGCTGGGAAGCCCTTCTTGTTGCGGACTAAGTTCGGAGATCCAAAGTATGCTCCTCTTGATCAACTATGGAGTTCTGGAAACGCCTACGTGGATTTGGTAGCAAGTGCTGCTGATGCGGCCGAGTACTTCAAGGATCAAAAAGATTGCGAAGTGGAAAAGCTGTTCTGGTCACAGTTCCATGCTCCAATGCGTCCGTTGCTGTTGAATGAGCGAATGGCCGAGTGGGCTGAGCTCCATAGGTTGTCCAGAATTGCCATGAGGTCTGTTGTGGATCATCTGTGGCCGGGAGGGCCAAGGCTGAATAGTTACTTTAGTTTAGTGCAACAATTCCTTAGTGTTGTGCCACACATTGATGCTATGAAGAGGTCGGCGTGCATAGAGGGTGCGCGGATGGCCTTTGCCCGTGTCAAGACATACTGGGCAGAGATGGAGGCCACCACTGTTGCAACACAGGGTTCGGCCATCGGCCGAGTGTCTGCCGAGCACTACTTTGAAGAAGTTCTTAAAGGCGCTCGTTCAATAGAGGCTCAGTGCTTGAAGAATATTATGTTCTAGTGACATGTACTCCCATTGGAAAAACAATGTTCTATTGAGTTATCAAGGCTGTGTTTATACTTTTGCCTGAAAGTATTATGATGCCTCCTATGCGGCCGTTTATGTATATATGTATATAACCTGAAAGTTTGTAGTCGTCGGCTTCCGCCCCCACGCATATAATACGGGGGTGTTCGCAAAGAACGCGCACTCAAACTTGATCCAACATCTTGGTCCATTAAGGAGGTGGTAGCGCAGTGAACGAGGCAATCGGACTATATTGCTTTAACACTTTCCCTTAGCCATAGGAGTTTGATGGTGGGGCTACTATATAGCCCCTGGTACTTCTACGCTCGTCCGAATACGGGACGCGTACGTACATGACCGGGAAACGGCCCTTCGTTAACACGGAGGAATCCCGAAGATTCCGCTGAGTCATCGAGTGGTTGACCAGTCTCGCGCTATATCATGAGAGTCAGTTTTCGGCTTTCTCTACTGAGGTGCTCATCCGGATGAACCAGGGCACAATTGTAGTAGTTCTCCCAGTGCTACCTTAGACGATATAGCGGAACATAAGGTACCAAAACATGGGAGCCAGGCAAACCCAACATTTGACCAAAGACATGATTCAAAGCTGATGCATATAAGGCCAAACTCGCGACGCCGAACACTCCCTAAGGTATTCGGTCTTTATAACATATGTTGGGCTCAACAATGCCATTAACAATAAACCCCGGGTGTCTTGGTATGTGCAATATCCTGACGTGGCCACATGCCCATAACATTAGCATCCTTCTCGGTTGTATTGAGTATCCGGAGGATGTGAACAACAAGAGACAGTAAAAAAGGTTTACGCAGGGTCTTAATATGAAAAGAAACCTTTGAGAGGGTCCCTGCTGCACGTCTGCGCCTGTGTCTCCGTTGTGCCATGTCCTGGACGGGTGTAGCACGATTGTCATCTGTAAAAGAGAAGAACTTAGGTGAAAGTTGCCGTGCCAGAAAATTGGTTATTATCAATAAACCATTAAAATTCAAGATAAGTCAAGTTGAGCCGGACTAGCCCTAATTACAAGCGGGAAGCCCCTGGTACCGTCTAGGAGGGTTTGATCATCAAACCAATCTCATGTATATGTAATGGTGCGCCGGACTCGTCTAACCGTGTCCATGGTCTTGACGACCTGTCATTTTTTCTGGTTGGTGAGGTCATCTAGTGCTCGGTTGTTAAAGCCGCCGCACACTCTTCCGCGTGTAGAAAACACTCAGTATTTCCGCTAACTATGATGGTGCCACGTGGACTGGGCATCTTAAGCTTGAGAGAAGTGTAATGCGGTATTGCATTAGAACGAGCGAAAGCCGTTCTTCCGAGTAGTGCTTGATAGCCACTTCGGAATGGAGCGATGTAGAAAGTTGACCTTTCGCTTCGGAGGTTATCGGGAGAACCGAATACAACCTCTAGCAATAGAGAGCCCGTACAGCGGGCCTCTTGGCCTGGTATTACTCCCTTGAAGGTAGTATTACTATGTCTTATTTGTGTCGGGTCTATCCCCATTTTGCGGACTGTGTCCTGATATATTAGATTTAGACCACTGCCGCCGTCCATGAGGACTCGTGTGAGATGGTATCCGTTTATTATTGGGTCTAACACCAAGGCAGCCAATCCTTTATGCCGGATGCTTGTCGCGTGATCCCCGCGATCAAAAGTGATTTGGCAGGCCAACCAGGGGTTGAACCTAGGGGTGACGGGCTCTATGGTGCGTGTGTCTTGGAGTGCATGTTTGCTTCTCCTCTTCGTCACATGGATCATGTTTACTGTTTTAACCTCTAGTGGGAATTTTTTTTGTCCTCCAGTGCTTTGCTAGCGAGGTTCGTCCTCGTCTTCACTTGGTGTCTCCCCCCTTTTATGTTCGGCGTTTAGCTTACCGGCCTGCTGGAAGACCCAGCATTCCCTATGGGTGTGATTTGCAGGTTTATCGGGGGTGCCATGAATCTGACATAGTTTGTCAAGAATCTTGTTTAGGCCAGACGGTCCATCTCTGCTGCCTTTGAAAGGCTTTTTCCGCTGACCTGGTCGAGAGCCCCTGAATCCGGCGTTTACCGCCGTATTATCTGGGCTATCTTCTTTATTTTGACGCTTGTTTTTATTGCGTCGTGGTTTTCCATTCCCATCCCTGAATTCGGATGTGCATCGGCCGCTGGTGCTACTGCGGGCTAACCTGCTGTCTTCGCCCGCGCAAAAGCGGGTCATGAGGCTTGTTAGGGCTGCCGTTGTTCTCGGTTTTTCTTGGCCGAGGTGTCTGGCGAGCCATTCGTCTCGGACGCTGTGTTTGAAAGTTGCTCAGGCTTCGGCATCCGAACAGTCGACGATTTGGTTCTTCTTGGTGAGAAACCTGTTCCAAAGCTTTCGGGCGGACTCTCCGGACTGTTGAATTATATGACTTAAATCGTCTGCATCCGGAGGTCGGACGTAGGTCCATTGAAAATTAGCCCGAAAAGCGTCCTCGAGCTCCTCCCAACTTCCAATTGAGTCTTCGGGGAGGCTTTTCGGCCAGTGCCGAGCTGGTCCTTTAAGCTTGAGGGGCAAGTATTTGATGGCATGGAGATCATCTCCGTGAGCCATATGGATATGGAGGATAAAGTCCTCAATCCACACCCCAGGGTCTGTGGTCCCATCGTACACCTCTATGTTCACTGGTTTGAATCCTTCTGGAATTCGTGGTCCAGCACCTCATCCGTGAAACATAGGGGGTGTGCGTCACCCCTATATTGGGATGTGCCGTGGCGTTTGGACGGTTGTAGTATTCGGTTTTGATTTTGTACCGGAGCGTGCTTCCTGGATCCATAGATGGATCTGGTCATACTGGATTTTTGGCCCAAGTCCTCACGTAGATCGTGTGTTGACTTATGTGTGACTTTGTTAGCCGCTCTATCGCGGTCACAAGGTGGTGGATCCGGCCGGTTGGCCGTTTCATTTTTTGGCTGTGTGGGCTCTAAGGCCTCATCGTCGAATTCAGGTAATAGCTTGCGCTTTGGATAGCTCTTTGTGTGGTAACTTCCACCATACTTTGCTTCGTTGTCGAGCACTTTGTTCCACCTGCTGTTGAGCGTATTTTGTGCGGCCTTAAGCCTTTGCTTCTGCTTCTTCAGACTCCTTGTTGTGGCAATAAGCCTTCTGCGGAGGTTCTCTTGCTCCAGGTGCGTTTCCGGGATGATGTGTGCATCTTCATCCAGACTGTTTTCCTCCCTAGAGGGGGTTTGATGAGGTTTATCCTCGGCGTCACCATGTTCGGATGTCGGATCTGTACTATGTTCGCTGCTTGCAGCTTCATCGTGCTCTGCCGCCAGGGCAATGTGGTCGTCGTTTCCTTTGGAGTCGACTGGAGTGTTATTTTCTCTTGCGCTATTATCGTTGTTTTTGCTATGGCGGAACTTAGAGCGGCGCCGCTGACGTCGGCGCTTGGGTTGCTTCTTGGAGGGGCCATCCTCCGTTGTTTCTTCGCCATTGCCTTCTTTGGGTGTATCCACCATGTATATATCATATGATGAGGTGGCGGTCCAGCGCCCTGTGGGTGGTGGTTCCTGTTCGTCTCATGCATCATCGTCCATACCGTTGATGTCTTCATAGTCGAAGTCGAGCCTGTCGGTTAAATCGTCGACAGTGGCTACTAAGTGGGTGGTGGGAGGGCAGCGAATTTGTTCGTCGTCCGCATCCCATTCTAGCCGGACATAGTTTGGCCAAGGTTCTCTTGACAAGGAGAGAGACCTTAATGAATTTAGCACATCGCTGAAAGGAGAGTGCTGAAAGATATCCGCGGAGGTGAACTCCATGATCGGCGCCCAGTCAGATTCGAAGGGCACGGATGCAGACGGCTCGGAGTCCGTGGCCGAAGACGAGTCCAGTAGTTTAGCGACACGACTCTCGTAAGGGGTGAAGTCAGTATCCGGCTCTATCGCCACTGAGAGTGCGGCCTCCATGGTGGGGTCTATCCCTCCGCTCTTAGATGGCGCAATTTGCTCCGAATTGACGGCCAGAGTATTTGCAGATGCGATCTCCCGAATGTTGTCCGATGGTAGAGTTACGTCATGCTCATCGTGACTGTGCGGTGCACCTGACACGGGCTCGAATCCGTCGAAGATCAAGTCTCCACGGATGTCGGTAGTGTAGTTTAAGTTTCCAAATCTGACCTGATGGCTAGGGGCGTAGCTCTCGATCTGCTCCAGATGGCCAAGCGAGTTGGCCCGTAGTGCGAAGCCGCCGAATACAAAGATCTGTCCTAGGAGGAAAACCTCACCCTGGACCGCATCGCTACCGATGATCGAAAGAGCCATCAAGCCTTACGGTGACGACACAGTGGAACTCTCAATGAAAGCACCAATGTCGGTGTTAAAACCGGCGAATCTCGGGTAGGAGGTCCCGAACTGTGCGTCTAAGGCGGATGGTAACAGGAGGAAGGGGACACGATGTTTTACCCAGGTTCGGGCCCTCTTGATCGAGGTAATACCCTACATCTTGCTTGATTGTCATTGATGATATGAGTATTACAAGAGTTGATCTGCCACGAGATCGTAGAGGCTAAACCCTAGAAGCTAGCTTATGGTATGATTGTTGTTGTCCTACAGACTAAACCCTTTGGTTTATATAGACATTGGAGGGGCTAGGGTTACAGAGAGTCGGTTACAAGGGAGGAGATCTACATATCAGTATTGCCTAGCTTGCCTTCCACGCCAAGGAGAGTCCCATCCGGACACGGGACGAAGTCTTCAATCTTGTATCTTCATTGTCCAATAGTCCGGCCAAATGATATAGTCTGGCTGTCTGGAGACCCCCTAATCCAGGACTCCCTTAGAGCCGGGTTACCCAACCTGGCCATGCCACTTTAAGTTACCGCACGACCGGCTGCTCGCCAACGGGCTTCGCCGGGTTGCCGCCAGCCGGCCCAATGGGTGTTTCGCTCGCCCTCAACATCTCAATAGCCTAAATACTGCGCGCTCCTCTCAAAGGCCAAACTCCTTGTCACGGATCGGAGCCTCGGCCATCAGACTCGCGAGGGGGGGGGGAGCCCGAGAGGGGGAAATCGCAAGAAAATTTCTCAAAGGACAAAAAAGCAAGAGTGCAAACAGCCACGAAATTTATACATCACAAGTTCAAATTTAACCAGGCCCCAAGGTCAGAATTCATTACACCCAGAAACCCCCAGTGGGTGGGTGGACCTACTACCAAATAGGCGGCTCCAGGCATCCCCCTCGGCGGCCTCCGGGTTCGCCGAGGTGACGGTGTCTCCCTCGTCGACACCCTCATCACGGTAGACGCCCGTCTCCTCGGAGCTGCCCTTCGGGTCGTCCAGAAGAAGGCCATAGTCATCAGCAGGAACGACTCCGCCATCTTCCGCCCGCTCCGGCCGAAACTCATCATGGAAGGCGAAACCGATGATGTAGCTGGCCCGTGCAGCGATCTGGCCGGCCTCTGCCTGTAGCTGGCTCTCCGAGCCGGCTCGCTGGCCCATCAACGCGTCCAGCGACAGATCCGCATTCCAAGACATTGCGAACCTAAGCACCATCTCGGCGCCAGCATGAGCAGCAGAAACGCGCCAGTCATGGAGCCGATCCGGCCCCGCCTCCAACCACCACGTCAGCCGCGTGAAGCTGCTCAGCATAACAAAACCCGGCCAGAGGGCCGCCGTCATCGCCGCACCGGACTAAGAGAGCCGCCCCATTTGGTCGCTCAAGACTCGCAGATAAGCCTCGGCGGCGGTCACGATATCCGGGAAGGTCCAGGCCACCTGCGGATCGGTCCCGGAGCCAACGACCCCTTGTGGCTCACGCTGAAAGCGAACGGCCTCCTCCGCTAGCTCGCGCGTCTTCAGAAAGGCCCTTGTCAAGAAGAAAAGGCGCAAGTCAGAAGAAATTACCAAGAACAAGAAGTCGGGTTCCCAGCCTGGCAGAATCCAAGGGAAGCACTTACTGGAGAAGGACTCGTCCAGGTGCTTGTGACACCCCAAAATTTTTGGCCTTGTTTCAATGTATTAAAATTTTGCCAGGAATTAAAACTTTGAATTTTTGAGCTCCATTTTGATATTTTTTTAACTCATTTCCTTCCCTGTTATGATGAGTTTTTCCCAAAGAGAAAACTTTTCAAATATGTTATTGGACTTGTTTAACCTCTCAAGAAAAACTTTCCTTTTATCAGTGTAACTAATTAACTAATTTAGTTGCTTGATCATTGTTTTCTTGAAAAATGGATTTTAGGTTAAATGGCCTTATTTGAACTACAACCATTTGATAGATTCACTTAAAATTTCCACAAAAATTTGGAGATGTCATGTTATGTTTTTAAATCACTTTTACACAAAAATATCTTTTATTTATGAAATATTTTGAGCCCTGCACTCAATTCTTCTTCTCTGGTCCAGAGTGCATTTTGCACTACAACCCATTTAAATATTTCTTCCTGGCCTCCACCAAAATTATGGGATATTGGTAATAGCCTATGATTCCACAGTATGCAAAAACCTAGTGTTGTTCTTTAAAAAATTTGAGTGAATCAACCTCTTTTCCATTCTGGTCCAGCCTTGTGATTTGTACTGCAACCCTATTTAATTTTTCTCCAATGATCTTGTGCTTTCTCCCACTTGTAGACAGCCCTACCAAACCCTTAAGTCCAGGAGCATGCAACCATTGGCATATTTTTGGTTCATGAAATAATGTCATTTATTTCCTGTCCAGAATTGTAGTTTTGCAAAACTTGCACTAACAAGTTTCTCCTTTTGTCCAAATAACCTCACCACTCTCTCTTGCATCTAAGGAGATCTTGATCCGAAGATTTGGGCCACCCCAAGAGTTGCTTAGAAGCCTTTAACATTTTGTCAAACACCTGGTGTGCATGGCCAGTTTTGACATGATTTTATCCTTGCATTGTGACCTTGCACCTCGGATCATACTAGCATGTCCACTAGGATCCCAGTTGCCCCTAACCTGGGTCTGTTAATTGCCAGCCTCGATCGCGACCTCTAGCATGCTCTGGCATAGTGTCGAACACGTCCCGTGCACGCCCGGAGCGCGAGCAGAGCGCGCGTATTGCACGACCCGCGCCCGAGCTGACACGCTAGCCCCACGGCTTTGGCCCGCTCTGCAGCACCTCGCCACGCACTCCCCTTCTCACCGCAACACGCCAAGCAGCCCCGCCGCGCCCGACAGGCCAAGCGCTAGCCGCCGCCGCCGCCCGACAGCCTCTGGCCATGTCGGTGCCGCCCAAGCCACCCCAGCTCGCCACCTGCCCCTGTGAGCAGTGCGTGCTCATCCACAGCTTCGTCCCCTAGCGCTCGTCGCCGCCACGTTGCCCTGCAAGCTACAGAGAGGCGGTTCGCCGGAGAGCTTATCCGGCCGCCGCGGAACCGACCTCGACGAGCTATAAAAGGACGCCCCCGAGCCTCCCCGTGCACACAAGAAGCCTTAGAATGCTCCCCTAGTCCTCCCATGGCAGCAAATCGACCCGAGGGAGGTCTCCTTCCTCATCTCCGGCAACTGCAGCCGCCGCCACTGCCCCGGCCAATTCGGCACCACCAGGGCCTCCCACTCTCCATTCTCTCCACCAAGAGCTTCCTCACCTTCCCGTGAGCCATCCCCGCTACTCAATTTTGATCGGGACACACCGCGGGAGAAAAATCACTTTGCTCCCGAGGCCACCTCCGCCGAGAAGCTCGCCGCTGGCAGCTCCCTCCGTCCCCACCTACCTGGCGACCACCGGGAGGACCGCCCCAGCCTTACGGATCCATCCCCACCCTCGGGGGCCCACGAGGAGCAGCCAAATGTCGGCGACGATCGCCGGAGCCCCGCTCCGCTCAGGCAGAGGAGGGAGACAACGCGCGGCGACTGGTCAAACCTGACCAGTGGACCAGGCAGGCCAACTGTCAGTGACACCCCGTGTCTGTCCACGTGGTTAAGTGGAGGCGTAAAGCCTCAAGTACGCCTCCTCTGCTCCGAAAGCGTATTTCTATCTGAAACGATTTCTTTTCTGTCTTATTTAAAAAACAGATTTGACCAAATCTTTGACTGGCTATAACTTTTTAAATATAAGTCCAAATGAGTTGATTCTTTTTCCTACCTTTCTCAAATTTGATCTAGTTTATTTTAAGATTTATTTGAAAATTTTTCAAACAACTTTTTTGTTCTGTTTTTGAAATGTGTGTTAATTCAAATATATTTTTAAATAGGATTTTGGGGAGAGAGAAGAAACTTTCAAAAGTTTTGGAGTGCACCCTGCCTTTCCACACATTGAAGGCAAGCATTCTGAATCCCGGCATAATATTTTTGGTGTGATCGTTGATGCATTTATAACACCACCGCATTTCGAAGGACTTGTTATTTCATGTGATATGATCATATGCATGGGTGCATGTTATTGATTTCCATGCTGTTGGAAATGGACATACTTGTGATAATAATCACCCTCATGTGCCTTGCATGCATACCGGCAGGAACCAGGGAAAACCTCTGCCTTGGGTAGGTATGAGTTTGTCGCCGGGCTCCGTCGGGTTGGTTATGTCTGGTATGGCATGGCAAGGTGATATGAGCGGTGACTCTATTGGATGAAATATATATTCGTTATACTAATCATGCAGGAAACACTTAAACCTCCTGAGTCGACCGTAGATCGAGTCTTGTGCCAGTAACCCCCATACTTGTTTCGTACTACCACTCGTCTCTACAGCAAGTAGAGTACGGTTCAGTAAGTTGTCAACCTCTTTCTAGCACACACCGTATAGAGAGGCCATGGTGGAAGATACCGGTTGTAGCTGGTAGGCAGGCCACCTGGTCCGGGGGCATGGGTGTTTCCGGTTGGGACCGAGAGGGGAGGCCACCCCTTAGAGCGCGTGATATAAATTTGATCCCATGCTACGCGAGGTTGTAGCCTCCCCACTTAGAGTTTGCTTAACAGGTGCCGTGGGTGATTCCAGACATGTGTGAGATAAGCTGGTGTGTGCAAGTTAGGTGTGTTTTCAACAAAAAGACTGTAGACGGAATTAGTCCCGATGGACTAAAGAAATCCGTTACTCGTGGGTAAAGAGTACATCCTCTGCAGAGAATAAACCTATTCGAATAGCCGTGTCCATGGTTAAGGATTTCAGTCTAGGATGGGTCAAGTGTCGGTCTTAGTGTCGGTCTTCGGAGGTGAAACGGTTAACCAGAGATGTAATTACTGCTCGTGACTTGTGATAACTATGATTCTTATTATTGTTGACTAACCCGTGATATTATTGTTATTATCGAGTATCTCAGGGATGGTTCTACCTCCGGGATACTCATTATGATTGTTTATTTTAAAGCCCTTTATGTGGTGTCGCTCAGACGCCCGACTGTGGCATTTCTTTTAAAGCCCTTTATGTGGTGTCGCTCAGACGCCCGACTGTGGCATTTCTTTTAAAGCCCTTTATGTGGTGTCGCTCAGACGCCCGACTGTGGCATTTCTTTTAAAGCCCTTTATGTGGTGTCGCTAAGACGCCCGACTGTGGCTCGCTTGTTATTTATTTCATAAATTTTAATACTACTATGTTATTGTAATTTTATAAATAACTTGCTTGCATGCATCAAAGTTTCATTTTATCTTTTGTGACTGATGTTATGAACATAAAATATTTTCAGCACATCATTGTTATATTATACCTGTGTTCATAATGTTTGCGAGTACATTCAAAGTACTCACTGGCTTGTCCCTGGCTGTTGTCTTGGCCAGATTTTCTTGCTCGGAGAGGAGCAACGCGATGCCAGCCCCGGAACCCGCACAATGGAGATTGCAGCCTCGCGAAGATAGGAATTAACCTGGTCAGCTGTTCCCGTGGGAAATGGAGTCCCATAGACACTGATGTTTCACAAACCGCTTCCGCCACCAACCACTAGAAGCCATTTGTTGTACTCACAGGCCAGAATGGTCTTGTACTACATATTTTGTATTTTGCTTGGAATTTCTGTATCAAGTTGGAGCCTCATCAGCTAACAGTAATCCTGGGGCTGATGAGCACGACGGTCTTTTCTGGAAATTTATTACCCGGAAAAACCGGTCGTGGCAGTGCTGCGCTTCGAGCAACGTATGGTGCCGCTCCAGGGCAAGGTTGCGGTCGCGCTCTTGTAGTGACTTCTCCAGCACGGCGACCTTGGCAAGAGCCGCCTTTAGCTCGGCGTCCTTGGCCTCGGTCGCCTTCTCGGCCTCCTCGCGGCAACGGGTTTCCCCCTTCCGGTTCTCCTCCACCGGGGCCACCAGCGCCTTCAGGTGCTCCACCTCGGCCAGGAGCTGGCCCTTGCCGTCGGCCAGCTTGCCGCGCTGCTGGTCCGCCTCGGCAAGCGCCCGCTGTGCCTCCACAACCTTGGTGGCTTCCGCCTTCAGGCGCTCCACCTCGGCCTCGAGGCGGCCCTTGTCACCCTCCACCCGCTCCCGCAGCCGGCTGGCTTCATCGAACGCCTGTCGGGCTCCTGTCGCCTCCGCCTTCGCCCTCGCCACCTCGGCCCCAAGCCGGCCAGTGTCGGGGACAAACCGGTCGTAATGAAGGCCGGCTCGAATCAGCCGGGTCCTCCAAGAAAGTACCTCGGTTGTAGAAGAAAGAGTCAGAAACAAAGATAACAATATAAGATTCGAGCCAACTGCTAGATAGTTGGCCCGAATCTCAGGGGCTACACCTAGTGGGTGCGCTAGCGCGCCCCCACTAAAGAAGAGCACACGAAAGAATACTTGCTGCAGCACGGAGCTCCTCCTCCTTGGCGGCGAGCTGCTCCTTGAGCTGCCGGTGCTTCTCGAGGAGCCGGTTGAAGACGCTGACCCGGTAGGAATCCAGTTGCTGCAAGAAGCGACGGTCAACACAAGGACGACTACTTAAGATTCGACACAACCCCTACCCAGTTGGCCCGAATCTCGGGGGCTACACCCAGTGGGTGCGCTAGCGCGCCCCCACAAAGAAAAAATAGAAGGCAAGGAAAGAACTTACTATCACGGGGCGCTCCAGCTCCCGCGCCTGCTCCACCTCGGCCTGGGCGAAGGCCTGGATCCGGTCCGCTCGCCCTTGCAGGCGCCGGGTGACGGCGGCCATCGCCGCCTCCTCCTAGGTCAAAGGCCCGAGAAGACCTCGCTGGGCCCGCCCCGCGTCGGCTGTGACCCGACGGCCCGGGGCCCCCTAGCTTGAGCACCAGGGCGCGCTCTCCGCTGGCCACCTCCCCCGCGGTCGGCGCCCCTTCCGGTGGTCGGGGTGGCCTGCGGCCCCACCACCAATGATGCCCCGCTCGTCGGCGCCGTCCGCGGCGCCTCCCTTAAGACAGCGTCGCCGCCGCCTCCACCAGCCCCGCCCGCTCGACCACGTCGGTCCGCAGCGGGGTGCCATCCTCAAGCACCACGAGCTCTTGGTCGAGGTCCATCATGTCTGCACGGCCATCCCAGCCGTGCTTGATACGTCTCTGTTGTATCTACTTTTCCAAACACTTTTGCCCTTGTTTTGGACTCTAACTTGCACGATTTGAATGGAACTAACACGGACTGATGATGTTTTCAGCAGAATTGCCATGGTGTTATTTATGTGCAGAAACAAAAGTTCTCGGAATGACCTAAAACTCCACGGAGATTATTTTTGGAAATAATAAAAAATATTGGCAAAGAATCAAGGCCAGGGGGACCACACCCTAGCCATGAGGGTGGGGGCGCGCCTGCACCCCTGGGCGCGCCCCCTGCCTCGTGGGCCCCCTGGAGCTCCACCAACCTCAACTCCAACTCCATATATTTGTGTTCGGGGAGAAAAAATAAAGGAGAAGGATTCATCGTGTTTTACGATACGGAGCCGCCACCAAGCCCTAAACTCTCAGGAGGGCTGATCTAGAGTCCGTTTGGGGCTTCAGAGAGGGGAATTCGTCGCCATCGTCATCACCAACCATCCTCCATCACCAATTTCATGATGCTCACCGCCGTGCGTGAGTAATTCCATCGTAGGCTTGCTGGACGGTGATGGGTTGGATGAGATTTATCATGTAATCGAGTTAGTTTTGTTAGGGTTTGATCCCTAGTATCCACTATGTTCTAAGATTGATGTTGCTATGACTTTGCTATGCTTAATGCTTGTCACTAGGGCCCGAGTGCCATGATTTCAGATCTGAACCTATTATGTTTTCATGAATATATGTGAGTTCTTGATCCTATCTTTAAAGTCTATAGTCACCTACTATGTGTTATGATCCGGTAACCCCGATGTGACAATAATCGGAACCACTCCCGGTGATGACCATAGTTTGAGGAGTTCATGTATTCACTATGTGTTAATGCTTTGGTCCGGTACTCTATTAAAAGGAGGCCTTAATATCCCCTAGTTTCCACTAGGACCCCGCTGCCACGGGAGGGTAGGACAAAATATTTCATGCAAGTTCTTTTCCATAAGCACGTATGACTATATTCAGAATACATGCCTACATTACATTGATGAATTGGAGCTAGTTCTGTGTCACCCTATGTTATGACTGTTACATGATGAACCACATCCGACATAATTCTCCATCACTGATCCAATGCCTACGAGCTTTTCACATATTGTTCTTCTCTTATTTACTTTTCCGTTGCTATTATTACCATCACTACAAAACACCAAAAATATTACTTTTTCTACCGTTACCACTACTATCATATTACTTTGCTACTAAATACTTTGCTGCAGATCTTAAGTTATCCAGGTGTGGTTGCATTGACAACTCAGCTGCTAATACTTGAGAATATTCTTTGCCTCCCCTTGTGTCGAATCAATAAATTTCTCTACCCTCAAAAACTTTTGCGATCCCCTATACTTGTGGGTTGTCAGTGCTCTGCCCCCGACGCCGGCACGAAGGCCGTGGCCGCCACAGCCGTCGCCGTCGGCATCTCCGGCCTTGCCGGCCCGCGCCCATGTTGCCGTGGCGTTAACCCAGGCCTGGGTCGATGCTGCCTCTAGCTCCGCCACAGCCAGGTTACGGTCCCGCCAGGCCTAGTCTAGCCTTCGGTATCGGCCGGGTCCTGGCCGACGTCCAGATCCGCCGCCTCCGCCCACTCCTCCTCCTCCTCGTCCCGGTCGACGGTGCTGGACCGACTCCTCTGGAATGTGGTGCCCTCATTGGACACAGTGTTTGCCGCCGCCACCGCCAACAAAATCGGTGACCTGAAACGCAAGACGGAGTAAAAACACAAAAGCCAAGCATAGCAGCTCGGCCACTCGATTCAAGCGAGTAAACTCACCCTGGCACCACCGAAACAGTGGGCCTCGCCGCCCTCTCCTGTGGAACGCCGCGCCTCCTCTTGGCGGGCGGCTTAGCGGTCCTCTCCTGCGGAACGGTGGGCCTCGCCGCCCTCTCCTGCGGAACGGTGGGCCTCGCCGCCCTTTCCTGCGGAACAGCGCCCTCTCCTGCGGAACACCGCCCTCTCCTATGGAACGCCGCGCGCTTCGCGGTCGCGGCCCACGGCGCAACATTATCCTTCCCGTGTGGCTGGCTCGCCGCTGCCGCCCCCCGAGACGACCTGGCTCCGGCCACGCCGCCTCCGCCACCTGCCACGACTACAACAGCAACTCGAGTCAGCATCTCCAAGACCATCCCGGAGCCGGCAACTCGAAGAAATGGAGAAAAGCTTACCCGCACGGTGTCCTGCGCCCGCGTCGGCGGTTGCCCCCTCCCTTGCGCTGTGGGCCTCGGCCTCCTCCGAGGCAACGCGGGCCACCTGCATCCGCACTCGGTCGTAAGGATGCCGGATGGCGTTCAAAAGTATCTCCCGCATCGCATCGAGGCGAATAAGAAGATGAGTAGCAGCAAAGTATGGAGATCAGGGACTCACCGCGGCCGCGGGGTTCGCCTGGTTGTACGGAGACTTCCCGAACTCCCAGTCATCCCGCAAGTTGGCCTTAGAGATGTCGTTGACATGGCGGGCAACCTGGTCCGCCCCCAGCCACAAGTTTGACATGCGGGTGGGGTCCTAAAGCCCCGTCATGTCGCTGATGAGATGGTTGCGCTGCTGCATCGGCAGCACTCGGCGCCTGATAAAGGTGGTGATGAGGTCGGTGCCGGTGAACCCTTCCCGCTCCTTCATCACTGACACCCGCTCGCACAGGTTGAGCACCTCCTGCGACGGGTGCTTGGGGTAATAACCCCAGTTCTTCTTCTCCCGTGGTGGCTAGTTGATGAAGGGCGGCAAGTTGATGCGGTCTGCACCGAGGTTACGGACGTAGAAGAAAGAATTCTGCCATTTCTTGGCAGAATCCTCCAGCGGCATCTTCGGGCAGTCAGCGCCCGTCTTCTTGTAGATGACGGCGGCCCCGCACTAGCACATCTCCCCGGCCCTCGGCCCCTGCTGCTTCAAGGAAAAGAAGTGCACCCAGAGGTCAATCGCGTGCTCGACCCCCAGGTACCCCTCGTAGAGGGTGACGAAGCCCGAAAGCTGCACGATGGCGCCAGTGCCAAGATGGTGGGGCTGGAGCCCGAAGAACTCCAGAAAATTGTTGAAGAAGGTGCTCGCGGGAAGCCTGAACCCGCGCTTGAAGTGCGGGTAGAATACCACGTGCTCCGTGCCCTCCGGCCGCGGCTCCCGCTCACCCCGCGATAGGCACACAACAACCTCCGTCTCCCCCGGCAAGCGCCTGGAGGTGCAAAGATAGGCGATGTCGTCAAGGGCATTGGTCGAGCCCATCCACGATGTCGGATTTCGGGTTCCGGCAGACCCTTGAGGTTCGAACACTGGGGTGCGCGCGGAGATTTCCCCTCCTACCTTCCTGCACCCCTCCGCCGTGCTAGGATCTAAACTAAGGAAAGAACAACACAAGAGACACAGGGTTTATACTGGTTCGGGTCACCGTTGTGGTGTAATACCCTACTCCAATGTGTGGTGTGTGGATTGCCTCTTGGGCTGATGATGATGAACAATACAAGGAAGAACAGCCTCGCGAAGGTCCGTTCTTGGCTGAGGCGATGAACTGCTAGGAGGAGTTCAGCCACCTTTCTCTCTCTCTCTCTCTCTCTCTCTGCTCTCCCTTTTCCGACCCTTCTAACGAGCCTCTTCCTTCCTACCTCTTTTTCGTCCTCCTCTTCCTTCAGCTATGTGGGTGGCTGGTCCTATTTATAGAGGCCCTGGTCCTCTCCCCAAATATTGAGCGGGAAGGGAGCCAACAATGGTGGGCTAATTTGAAGGGGGACAGCAAGTATCAGCTATCCTGACAAAAGTAGTCTTCACATGCGCAAAGCTCTGGTGATGATGCTGTCTTGGGCTCCACGGTGACCTCCGTCTCGCAGTCCTCCTGGTCTTGGTCTCCTTGCACCGAAATGGCAACCTTTGCCTGATGCCTCGGTACTCCGCGGTTGCGCTTGCCCTCTTTGCACCAAAGAGGAAAGGAGGACGCTGCGCGGGCTGGCACCCACCTGGCGCCCTGAGTTGTCATGGCTTGCGTCATGGGCTCCTCGTGAGGTACCCTGCCTTGATATCTCCGCCTCCTCGTGAGCCAGCCTGACGAGGATGTGCCTGAGGAAGCTTCACGTCATCCGCCCCGCGAGGCTTGGCCCCTCGCGAGGGTCTTGGGTTTGTGTTGGTGAAGATGGGTCGTGCTGGGCCCCCCTTTGAGCCACGCCGCAGGCCGCAGGCAGGCAAGTCTGGGGACCCCATTCCCAGAACGCCGACAGTAGCCCCCGGGCCCAAGGCGTGCCCGGACTTGGCCGTGCAGGGAGGCGGAAGGGCAAGAGCGAAGCGCCGCGGGCCCTAACAGCCTGTGGCCTTGGGCGCCGTGTGGCAGTTGACTGGACGTGGGCGCCTCCACTTCCCACGACGCCTCAACAACTGCACGGATGGGACAAGTCCCTGCATGCAAAAACGGGTCATGATTACCTGCGGTCATGGAGGCCGGCTGTTGGCCTTCGCCGGCCATAAATACGGGACGGCACGCGCCCTTCCGGTCCACCCCTCCTTGCTTCTCCTTCTTCCCGATCCTTGCTCCGTCTTGCCGCGATGGCTTTGATCCACTGGTTCTCAATGGCAGAGAAGGGAAAGGCTCCCCGAGAGGGGCCAGACCCTCTCCCACCGAAGAAACGGCTCATCCCCCGTGGCCCTGACGAAGGGGCCCTTCAGGTGGTGCCGAGGCCTTGGGGCGAGCGGGCGCCGCCGGGGTTCCCGCTTCCATTGTGCGCCCACGTCGAGGGCCCCGAAGGAGCTGATGCTGACCGCCACGGGCAGCGCCGCCGTCGGAGCCGACAGGCCACGAAGGTGTGGGTCGTCCCCCCTGGGGTCCACACCGAGGGCTCCTCCCAAGAGTTCGTGCTCCACGTCGCCATTCCTCTTCAGTCTTGGATTCGCCTGCCTCCCTTCTTCGCCTCCATCATCCAGCAGGGGGAGCCCCTGGAGCTCTGGCTGCAGCATGCCGGCTGCAGCACCCTCGCGACCGAGGCAGAGGTCGCGATCGTAGCCCCGGGCGAGATCTACATGACCCGAGGCTGGAGGGAGATCGCTCGGGTTTGCAGGACAAGGGGAGTCTTCGCGATCCTCTTGGACTACGATGGTGCTTCGGTGATGCTCTTCAAGGTCTTCGATGTGAGCGGGCGCCGGCTGGAGTGCTGCCCCCGGGAAGGTGGCCAGGGCCCTGCTGTGACGAGGACTCGGCACGCCACCCACTCCCTTGGAGGCTCCTCAGGTGCTGGAGGCGTCGGAGGTTCCAGCGACTCCGGTGAGCTCTTCGTGACTCCGGAGACGAGTGACGACAGCTACGAGCCCCCGAGCCGGCGCCGCTCCTGGAGCAGGGCGGGCTCGTCAGGCCGCCGCCGACTCTGATCTGGATGGGGTTGGCGTCGGTGCTTGACGGCCCACTGTTGATGATGGCGTCTTTTGCAGGGACACGCGTAGTTTGTGTCCCTTTAGGATCTGTTCCCTGCGAGGAATCAAAAACGCATCCCGTAGGGGCTTGTAAGGTGCCTGTGATCCTGTCTTGTATATATAACACTTGTCGTAGAATTGCGCGAGTTTCTCATTCCATCTTAGCTCAGTCCTCCCTTTCGAACCTCACGAGGGCTTGGTGCTCTGCGCCGACAGGTCCCAGTCCCAAGGCGGCTTCAGCCGTCGCTGGTATGCCAGGTCGCGATGCCGTGGTCAAGGCCAGGAGGTGACCGACCCGGAGTCCGGTAAGAGCCCCTGAGTCGCGATGCTCAGGAGGTCCCCTTTGGCGCCCAAGCAGCTGTCGTTTGGTGAGAAAGGGGAGCGGCATCGCTAACAAGGGATAGCATTAGGTGCGGGGATGGTGCCACGGCAGCTGGCGCTTCCGGGCGATAACTTATCTCGAGGATCAGGGGCCGCTCTCTAGTGTGTGGTCGGGTCCGTGCGTCGGCAGGAGAGGGATCGCTTGGCGAGGTCCTCGTGTGTCTCCTCCCTCTCGCCTTAGCTCCCCTTTCTGCTCTACGTCCTCGAGTCCCGGCCCTCGAGCAAATCTCAGTCGTTGCTGGTATGCCAGGTCGCGATGCCGTGGTCAAGGCCAGAGGGTGAGGGCTGGAGAGCCAGTAGGAGCCCTGAGTCGTGATGCTCAGGCACCCCCCCTTTAACGTGCAAGTGGTTCACGCGGACGAAAGCGAAGGAAGCAGAACAAGAGCCTCGCCTGACGCAGCTCCTTCAGGAGGTCCTGCAGGTCCATCATAGAAAAAGCAAGGGGTTGCAATACAATTGACGGTCAGCCGTTGGTTGCTTCCGAGGGGTAGTGAGGCACTGAAGGCTTGACGAGGTGACGCTATGCGGGGCTGCCGCGGCCAGAGCTCGGCCATCCAGGTTTGTCGGCGTTGCAGGGATGGACCCATGTGCAAGCGTCGTGCCGTTCGGGAGCAGCTCTATTAGTTGGCGCCAGCTGAGCAGGCAACTAGGTAAAACACATTAGCCGCGAAGGAGTGGATTCGTTCAAATAGATGCTGGGAATGCGGAGATCACTGGGTCAGGCCCGAGCGATTTGGGGGTCATGCAGCCTGAGGGGCGCCCCCAACAAGGTAAGCTAACAACATGGAATAAAGGGATACATGCCGTAGGGACGGACCCACGCGGCCTGGGAATAATGCAGCCCTAGGGGCGCTCCAAGCTAGAAGTAAAACTCGGAAGATGTCACCTGATGATGTTGAGGACGAAGGGGTGTTGGTGTAGCAGGCTCGGGGGGCTGCGGGAGCTGATCCTCACGAGCCCCCAGGCCCAGGGGCCTCAGGAGGCTCCGGAGGCGCTGGCGGCTCCTCGCGGGCCATCTCCATCTCTGCCAGGGCTGTGGAACGCCTGGCCTCTCGTGCCTCCGTGATGCCCCTCATGAGGCACTGGTACGCATCAGCCGCGTTCGGTAAGTCGTAAGGCATGCGAACGTAGCTGTGGGGTGGACCTCTGCAGCACCCCACTCGCGAGGGCCAGAGGCGCTCCAGAGAGACGACTCTGTTGAGCCCTGGTATGTCGATGCAGACGCGCAGCCCACCATCCTTGCCTGGATGGGGGGCCACTGCTGGTAGGCGGCGGGCGCCTCTCATGACTCTTGACTCCTGTAGCTCCTGAATGGCCTTGCTGACGAACTCCTGTGGGTCTGGATCTCCTTGCCTTGCTCCTTCTTGAGGGAAACGTGGTTCAAAACACGCCTCCATGTGGTGCCCAAGCGCCTCCCTCGTGACCCTAGCTAGGTCGGTGGCCCTCCAAGGGAGAGCCCCCGAGCCCTGCCTGAGGAGGGCGCTGGGCGCGCTTTCCTATACGATGGAGGGAGGCTCCCCCTGGGCAGGCGCGGGCCCAGAGGGGCCTGCCTCCTGAGTGGTCGAGCCGGACGATGTCTTCTTCTTGGGGCGGTCTCGGGAAGCCTCCTGCTTCCGCGATCCGGGTCTTCCAGTGATGCGACCTGAAAGGCTCGTTCCAGGGAACACACCACGTCCTTCTCTTCACAGGGCACCGTGATGACTCCACCACTTCTTGGCATCTTGAGGACATTGTAGCCGTGGTGAGTTACGGCCATGAACTTGGCTAGCGCTGGGTACCCAAGGATGGCGTTGTACGGCAGGTGAATATGAGCGACGTCGAAGTCGATGAGCTCGGTGCGGTAGTTGTCGCGTGCCCCGAAGGTGACAGGGAGGCGGGCCTGCCTAATCGGGACCGTGGAGCCGTCAGTGATACCGGAGAAGGGCTTGGTTGGCTGAAGCTGGCTGTAGGGCACTTGGAGGTTGTTGAACGTCTCCACAGACAGGACGTTGAGCCCTGCCCCGCCATCGATGAGGGTCTTGGTGACCACCATGTTGCTGATGATTGGGGAACAAAGCATTGGGAGGACTCCAGCTGTTGCCGCAAACTTGAGCTGATCTTCTGAGTTGAACGTGATGGCGCACGCCGACCACCTGAGAGGGCATGTGGCTTCGAGTCTGGGGAGTACTGCGTTCACTTCGCGGGCGAACTGCTTGAAGATGCACTGGGAGGCTGGGGCTTCAGCTCCGCCCAGGATGTAGGCGATCGCGCGCGGCTCTTGGAAGCCCCCAGCCTCCTCGTCCTAATGGCGGTCCTCGTTTCTCCTTGGCTGCGGCGGCAGCAGTGGGAGGCCTCGTTGCCTAGCGGGCGATCCTCACGAGGCTGATCCCTCCATCCTCTCTCGCGAGGCGGGTCTTGCCAGCAATCCTCGCGAGGTTGGTCGCGCCACCCTTGGCACGGCCCACGGTCTTCCCAGCGTCCTGCGCTTCTTCCTCCTCCTCGACCGTAGCCCCGGTCACCACGGTCGGGGCGACGGCCGATCCTTCCTTCACGCACGGCTCGGAGTTCTTGGCATTCGTTGGTGTTGTGGGTGTGGAGGTCGTGGTACACGCAGTACCGGCTGCCCTTGGGAGGTTCGGGTTGATCTCTGCCCCACTTGGTGTCTGGTTCTGCCGCGAGCACTGCAGCCCCCTTGCGCTTCACATCCTTGGCCTTGAGCTTCTTCTCTTTTGGGTCTGCGGCATGCAGCTCGAGGAGGGAGAGACGCCCCTCCTCAGCCCTGGCGCACTTGTTTGCCAAGTTGAACAGCTCCAAGGAAGTGCACAGGTCTTCATGCATCGCCAGCTCCTCCTTCATCCGGACGTCGCGCACGCCGTCGGAGAAAGCTGAGATGATGGCCTCCTGAGTCACCTTGGGGATCTTGAGGCGTGCGTTGTTGAAGCGCTGGATGTACTTCTGCAGGGTCTCCCCGGGTTTTTGCTTGATGCGGCGCATGTCGCTCATGGTGGGTGGCCGGTCGCGAGTACCTTGGAAGTTGGCGATGAAGCGGGTGCGCATCTCTTCCCAGTAGGAGATTGTGCCTGGAGCCAGGTTCAGGAGCCAAGTGCGGGCCCCGTCCTTGAGCGCCATGGGAAACTAGTTATCCATGACCTTCTCGTCTCCGTTGGCAGCTTCGATGCCCAGCTCGTAGAGCTGGAGGAACTCCGCAGGGTCGGCCGTGCCGTCGTAGCGAGGAGGCAGGTCTGGTTTGAACTTGCCGGGCCACGCGACGCTGCGTAGTTCGGTGGTGTAGGCGCGACAGCCTGCTGTGGCCACGGGAGGCCTTAGGTGACAGAGAGCCTGGTCTTGCATGTCCCCACATGCTGGAGCAGGGGGATGGTAGCGACGTGCTGGAGCAGGGAGCGCCCGGGCAGCTTCTGGCGGGGGAGGGACTTCTTGGCAGCTCTGTTCTTGCTGCACTGGCACCTGGCGGAGGGGGTTCCACCTAGGGGCCATGCGCCTTAGAGCCATGGCGTCTTTTAGAGGAGGAGGAGGCTGGGGCGCCGCCGGAGCCTGTTCGCCCACTCGGGGCGGGTTGCGGTGCAGCGGAACGGACGGCGCAGAAGAGCCCCCTGAAGCGCGGACGAGCTCGGCGAAGCGGTCGAACCATTCTTCGTAGACGTCGTCGACGGGACAGTAGCGCAGGAGCTCGTTTGCCGCGATAAGTGCAACCCAAGCCTCCATGGGCGTGCGGAGCGCGCGGGACGAAGATCCAGCTGGGGCGTGCGAGGGAGTTGCGGTGCGGCCGTCTTGCCGCGCGGACGGATGCTGGGACGATGCTTGCCGCTCGTCCCCCGTTGGGCCGGTGGCGGCGTTGACGGCAGGTGACGGGGAACGGCGTGGATGCCCGCCGACAGGGGCCGCCTGGGCGACGCGGGAAGCGAGTGCGGCCCGGCGCTCGGCGCGGGCCCGATGAGCGTCAGACATGGGCGTGACGGTCGGAGGAGAACGGGGCGGTGGAAGACGAATTCCGGCGCACCCCTACCTGGCGCAGCAAATGTCGGATTTCAGGTTCCGGCAGACCCTTGAGGTTCGAACACTGGGTTGCGCACGGAGATTTCGCCTCCTACCTTCCTGCACCCCTCCGTCGTGCTAGGATCTAAACTAAGGAAAGAACAACACAAGAGACACAGGGTTTATACTGGTTCGGGCCACCATTGTGGTGTAATACCCTACTCTAGTGTGTGGTGTGTGGATTGCCTCTTGGGCTGATGATGATGAACAATACAAGGCAGAACAGCCTCGCGAGGGTCTGTTCTTGGCGAGGCGATGAACTGCTGGGAGGAGTTCAGCCACCTTTCTCTTTCTCTCTCTCTGCTCTCCCTTTTTCCGACCCTTCTAACGAGCCTCTTCCTTCCTACCTCTTTTTCGTCCTCCTCTTCCTTCAGCTATGTGGGTGGCTGGTCCTATTTATAGAGGCCCTGGTCCTCTCCCCAAATATTGAGCGGGAAGGGAGCCAACAATGGCGGGCTAATTTGAAGGGGGACAACAAGTATCAGCTATCCTGACAAAAGTAGTCTTCGCCTGCGCAAAGCTCTGGTGATGACGCCGTCTTGGGCTCCACGGTGACCTCCATCTCGTAGTCCTCCTGGTCTTGGTCTCGTTGCACTGAAATGGCAACCTTTTCCTGATGTCTCGGTACTCCGCGGCTGCGCTTGCCCCCTTTGCACCAAAGAGGAAAGGAGGACGCTGCGCGGGCTGGCACCCGTCTGGCACCCTGAGTTGACATGGCTTGCGTCATGGGCTCCTCGTGAGGTACCCCGCCTTGATCTCTCCGCCTCCTCGTGAGCCAGCCTGACGAGGCCGTGCCTGAGGAAGCTTCACGTCATCCTCCCCGCGAGGCTTGGCCCCTCGCGAGGGTCTTGGGTTTGTGTTGGTGAAGATGGGCCGTGCTGAGCCCCCCTTTGAGCCACGCCGCAGGCCGCAGGCAGGCAAGTCTGGGGACCCCCGTTCCCAGAACGCCGACACACGAGCCCGACGGCAGCGCCATGGACGAGGGCGAAAGAGAGAAAGGAAGAAGATGACGATGAAGCTCACCTCAAAGCTGCAGGCGTCACGGTGTGCGGCGGTCGCAAGAAGCAGAGGAAGGAAGAAGGTGCAGGGGAGCATGTGCGAGAATGACTTCCACCGCCCCTCCTACAATTTATAGCCCACAAGCCGAAACATGGGGAAGTGGGATCGTTTGCGCTCGCCCCTCCCACTTCCCCACAATAACTGCGCACGTATGCGTGCAGTAACTGCATCGAGAATGGCAACCGGCCCACGGACGCCGCAATAAATCCGCGCACGTGGGCCGAGGGTGCGCGGCCACGGGCCCCTAGTGCGTCGCCCCATCCTATCATGCGCGTGTCCTGTCAGGCCTCTATAGCTTCCGGGCGCCACGGGGCGTCCGCGCGAAGTTCTAAAGATCACCCCAAGATTCAACAGACTCTTCAGTTTCCCGCCCCTGCTGGGGTACCGCGATCCGGCTACTGGAAGCTGGCACACATTGGGTGTTGCTGGACCCGATGGCCGCGAAATTCACCTCCTCAAGGGGGGGGACTGCAAAGGCCCTTCCATTCGAAGACGGCGGCCCTTCACAGCTTCGGGGACTACTATCAGGGGGATGAACCCCGAGCAGGCAACGGAACCTGGATCCTTTTCAAAAACAACAGGGCCAGCAAGCCCCTCGAGCCGGCTCACGCATGGCCGGGTCACTCGACCCGACCAAGCCCCTCAACCCGGCCAAACTCCGCAACCCGTCCAGACTCCACAACCCGGCCCCAACCACCAACTCAAGATAGGCGAGCCTAGAACGTCAAGACTTCTCGAACAAGCCAGCTCCACCCTTGGCGCGTTCCTCAACCCGGCTACGGGTTAGCTCCCGTCCCATCCTAGCCATACGATGGGACGAGTCTCCACCTACCGATGACTGAGGCAATAGTGCCCCGCCCATGCCCTGGTCAGCGAGGGCGTGGCAATAGTGTCCCACCTACCTGCTGACCATGGCCGGCGTGGCAACCGTGCAACCATCGTCACCAATGCCGCCAGCAAGCGGCGACCTGACAGAGCGCCACTGTAGCCGACTCAACCCGGCCACTCCCTGACGATCGACAAGACGGCCAACAGTGCCCCCGTACCCAGTGGGCCCCACGCCCGGAGAACCCGGCGAGCCCGGACCCCCAGCGGGTCCCAGCGCTCGCTTCCCGAACAATGACAACCTGGCCCCATGACCTTGTAACATTACCATTGTACCCCTAGGGGTTGACCTATAAAACCGCCCGGGAGGCCTCCATGCACGGGGGGTGAGGAAATCTGATCAGTAGAATATGCACACGCGGATAGGGAGCAGCCTAAGCCTTGGCATGCCTTCCTTCTTCCCCGATACAGCTCAAGGAGCAACTCTGTACTGATACACATCAACCACACTCGGCAGGACTGGGGGTATTATATCTCCGTAGAGCCCCAAACCTTGGTATGTCTTGCGTTCCGCGCTCGTTCATGCCGACCTCGCCTCTGGAGCCCACCAGTGCCCTCGAGCCTCCTCCTATCTTTAGCCATCCCTTGGCATCTGCCGTGCGCCCACCACGACAGAGAGGCCTAGAATTTTTTAGAGAAGTCTTTAATAAACCTCCCATAGAAACCAACATGACCAAGCGAACTTCCTATACCTTCTATATCTTTAGGACACGACATCTTTTCAATAGCATCTACTTTAGCTTTATCAACTTCAATACCTCTTTCAGAAATTTTATGCCCCAAGACAATACCTTCATTAACCATAAAGTGACAATTCTCCCAGTTCAAGACAAGATTAGTTTCTTCACATCTCTGCAAAACTCGATCAAGGTTGCTTAAGCAATTGTCAAAAGAAGTTCCATAACGGGAGAAATCATCCATGAAAACCCCAACAATCTTTTCACAAAAGTAAGAGAATATAGCAGTCATACATCTTTGAAAGGTAGCAGGTGCATTACATAAACCAAAAGGCATACATCTATAAGCAAAGGTACCAAAAGGGCAAGTAAAAGTGGTTTTCTCTTGATCAACTTCTCACACTGGTATTTGAGAGAAACCAGAATAACCATCTAGAAAGCAAAAATGTGTATGCTTGGATAATATTTCTAGCATTTGATCAATAAAAGGTAGAGGGTAATGATATTTTCTAATAGCTTTATTTAATTTGTGAAAATAAATTACCATTCTATAACATGTAACAATTCTTTGTGGAATCAATTCATTCTTATCGTTAGGAACAATAGTAATACCTCCCTTCTTAGGGACACAATGGATAGGGCTTACCCATTGACTATCAGCAATAGGATAAATTATACCTGCCTCTAGAAGCTTGAGTAATTCATTTCTTACCACTTCTTTCATCTTAGGATTTAACCTTCGTTGATGATCAACAACTGGTTTAGCATCTTTCTCCAACTTTATTTTGTGCTGGCATAGAGTGGGACTAATGCCCTTAAGATCATCTAGAGTATATCCAATAGCGGCATGGTGCTTCTTGAGAGTTTTCAATAATTTGTTTTCTTCATGCTCTGAAAGGTTAGCAATAATAATAACAGGATATATCTTCTTTTCATCAAGAGAAGCATATTTCAGAGTATCGGGCAATTGTTTAAGCTCAAACACGGGATCACCCTTGGGTGGAGGAGGATCTCTGAGGATTTCAACATGCAAATTGTGTTTCGAAATAGGCCCTTGATTAAAGAATACTTCATCCATTTCCCTTCGTTCATTCATAAACATATCATTTTCATGGTCTAGAAAATTTTGTTCTAAAGGATCAGTAGGAGGCACGTCAATAGAAGCAAGACCAATAATTTCATCCTTACTAGGAAATTCTTTATCATGGGGTTGTCTATGAAATTTAGAGAAATTAAAATCATGAGACATATCCCCTAAACCAACAGTAACAATATCTTTCTCGCAGTCTATCTTAGCATTAACGGTGTTCAAGAAAGGTCTACCGAATATAATGGGACAAAAGTTATCTTGTGATGAACCAATAACAAGAAAATCAGTAGTGTATTTAATTTTTCCACACAAGACTTCAACATCTCTAACTATCCCAATTGGTGAAATAGTATCTCTATTGGCAAGCTTAATAGTAACATCAATATCTTCTATCTCAGCAGGTGCAATATCCATCATAATTTCCTCATACAAGGTATAAGGAATTGCACTCACACTAGCACCCACATCACATAAGCCATGATAACAATGATCTCCTATTTTAATAGAAACAACAGGCATGCCAACAACAGGTCTATGTTTATCTTTCATATCGGGTTTAGCAATTCTAGCAGCTTCATCATAGAAATAATAACATGTCCATCAATATTATCAACTAAGAGATTTTTAACCATAGAAATACTAGGTTCAACTTTAATTTGCTTAGGGGGTGTAGGTGTTCTAGTATAACTCTTACAAACCACAGTTGAAGCTTTAGCATGATCCTTTATTCTAATAGGAAAAGGTGGTTTCTTAATATAAGTAGTAAGAACAATAGGATCAACATTGTAAGTAATAGTTTCTTCTTCAACTCTAATAGGTTCTACTACTTTAACTTCAATGGGAGGATGATATTTAGACCACTTCTCCTTAGGGAGATCAACATGAGTAGCAAAATATTCACAAAAAGAAGCTACTATCTTGGAGTCAAGTCCATATTTATTGCTAAAATCACGAAAAGCATCGGTATTCATAAAAGATTTAACACAATCAAACTTAAGGTTTATACCTGAGTCTTTACCATTGTCGAGTTCCTATTCTTCAGAGTTGCGTTTAATTCTTTCCAATAAATCCCATTTGAATTCAATATCCTTCTTCATATAGGATCCAGTACAAGAAGTATCGAGCATGGATCGATCATTATGAGAAAGTCGAGCATAAAATTATTGAATAATAATTTCTCTTCAGAGCTCATGATTGGGGCATGAATATAACGTTGACTTAAGCCTTCCCCAAGCTTGAGCGATACTTTCTCCTTCACGAGGCCAAAAATTATATATATAATTCTGATGACGATGAACCAGATGCATAAGATAAAACTTCTGATGAAATTCCAATTTTAATCCATTGTAGTTCCATGATCCAATATCATCACATAGCCTATACCATGTCAATGCCTTTCCCTTCAAAGATAAAGTGAACTCCTTCTCCTTGACAACATCCTCAGGCATACCTAGGATAACCCACAAGTATAGGGGATCGCAACAGTTTTCGAGGGTAGAGTATTCAACCCAAATTTATAGATTCGACACAAGGGGAGCCAAAGAATATTTGAAGGTATTAGCAGCTGAGTTGTCAATTCAACCACAACTGGAGATTAATTATCTGCAGCAAAGTGATCAGTAGCAAACTTGTATGATAGTTTTGATAGTAGTGATAACAGTAATAGCAACGGTAACACTGATAGCAGTAATTTTGTAGCAAGTGTAACAGTGATGATAGCAGTAGTAACTTCGCAAGAACAATATAAGATAAATTCGTAGGCATTGGATTGGTGACTTGTTGGATGATATCCATCATGAGACAGTTATAACCTAGGGCGATACGACACTAGTTCCAGTTCGTCAATATAATGTAGGCATGTATTCCGTAAATAGTCATACGTGCTTATGGAAAGAACTGGCATGACATCTTTTGTCCTACCCTCCCGTGGCAGTGGGGTCCTATTGGAAACTAAGGGATATTAAGGCCTCCTTTTAATAGAGAACTGGAACAAAGCATGAACACATAGTGAATACATGAACTCCTCAAACTACAGTCATCACCGTGAGTGGTCCCGACTATTGTCACTCCGGGGTTGCCAGATCATAACACGTAGTAGGTGACTATAACTTGCAAGATCAGATCTAAAATATGGATATAATGGTGATAACATAAACAGTTCAGATCTGAAATCCTGGCACCCAGGCCTAAAGTGACAAGCATTTAGCATGCCAAAGTCATAGCAACATCAATCTTAGAACATAGTGGATACTAGGGATCAAGCCCTAACAAAACTAACTCGATTACATGATGAATCTTATCCAACTCATCACTGACCAGCGAGCCTACGAAGGAATTACTCACTCCCGGTGGGGAGCATCATATAATTGGCGATGGAGGAGGGTTGGTGATGACGAAGAACGAAGATCCTCCTCTCCGGAGCCCCAAACGGACTCCAGATCTGGCCTCCTCATGAAGAACAGGAGGTGACGGCGGCTCCGTCTCATGGATCGCGATAATTCTTTTTCCCTCATTTTTCTGGAAAAATAGGAGTTTTTAGTGTCGGTTTCAGGGTCTGCGGGGCCACCAGGTGGGGACAACCCACCTGGGCGAGCTAGGAGAGGGGGCGCGCCCTGGTGGGTTATGCCCACCCTGGTGCCCCTCTCCGGTAGGTCTTGGCTCCAGAAATTCTTATTTATTATATAAAAATTGCTCACAAATTTTCTTTCCATTCCAAAAACTTTTATTTTTGCACAAAAACAACACCATGGTAGTTCTGCTGAAAACAACGTCAGTTCGGGGTTAGTTTCATTCAAATCATGTCAATTAGAGTCCAAAACAATAGGAAAAGTGTTAGAAAAAATAGATACATTGGAGACATATCAACTCCCCCAAGCTTAAACCTTTGCTTTTCCTCAAGCAATTCAGTTGATAAACTGAAAGTGAAAAAGAAAAAAATTTACGAACTCTTTTGCTCTTGTTTGCATAAATAGGCTTAAACAACACCCAGGTTTTCAGCCAACATTATAACTAACCATGCCGACAATAACTCTTAAAGCTTATATTAACTCATATCAATGACATAATCAGCTAGGGAGCAATAATAAGGTATATCAAACGGCAACATGTTGTCAAAATAACCATGATATAATATGACAATAGTGGTATCTCGCTAGCCCTTACTGATGTCGCAAAACATAAATGCAGAGCACCTCCAAAGTTCAAGCAGCGACTAAACATTGTAATTCATGGTAGAAAAGATCCAGTCATGATGCACCCAACATTAGCTACACACAATGCATAAGTCATGACAGCAGTGCTCTCAGGTTCTGGCGCTTGTTTTAGAAGGTGATGACACAACATAAGAGTAAATAGATAGTCGCTTCGCAGAGGGAAGCAGCGATTTGCAGAAGTGCCAGAGCTCAAGTTTTTTAAAATAGAGGTAAATGATATTGTGAGATATGCACCCTTCTCATTTACTTCACGACCATCCGTTATCAATATCTTCCATGCTAAGCACGCTAGTGGCGGTTCCCAAGTGATAAAAGTAAAGGTTTACTCCCCCTCCACCAACAAACACATTCCACGGCTTGTCCGAAACAACGGGTGCCATCCAAACCAACAACAGTCCCAGGGGAGTTTTGTTTAATTATTTGCATTTTGAGTTTGGGACTGGGAATCCCTATTACCACCCTTTTCTCGTGCAATGGTGAGTGAATAAACACTCGACCTGAGAATAACCCTCTTAGCATGGAAGATACTGACCACCTCCTGTTGTTCCATGAACAATCCAGGCACACAAAAAGGATATTTATTTAGATGTTTTTAGAGGTGGCACATGCAAATTTACTTAGGACGGCAGGGTAATACCGCATATAGGTAGGTATGATGGACTCATCTGGAATAACTTTGGGTTCGAGGTTTTGATGTACAAGCAGAATTCCCACTTAGTATAGGCGAAGGCTAGCAATTAGATTGAGAAGCGGCCGGCTAGAGAGCAACAAGGGTCATAAACATGCATTATGCATAAGTAACATTGGACACTAGCATGAGTAGGATATGAACACCATGAACATAAATATCATAGAGGCTTTGTTGGTTTTGATTCAACTACATGCATAAACATGTGCCAAGTCAAGCCACTCGAACATTCAGAGGAGGATACCATATCATCATACTACATCACAATCATTTTAACGCAATGTTGATACCCAAGATAAATCATTATCCACTCCCGGCTACTTATGCATGGCATGAGAAAATATAATCTCTAATTGCCATTGCAAACATGTTTAATCATAATGGGCTAAATCATGGATACTAGGTTAAACATATTTACACAAACAGAACAAGTCGAGTTCATACCAGTTTTTCTCTGCCATAGCCAGTTCATCGAATATCGTCATTATTGCCTTTCACTGGCACGACCGTGAAAATAATAATGGTGCAAGAGTGTCGTGGACTAAGCTGGAACCTGCAAACATTTTATTCAATAGGAGAAGACAAGGTAAAATGGGTTCTTTATTAGTTCAACAATTATTCATATGAGAGCCACTCAACGTTTTCATCATGGTTTTCTCCTTAGTACAACTCAAATAAAAAGAAAAGAAATTCAGAGAAACACATTGAAATATTTTTGGAGTTTTTGGTTTTGTTGAACAAGCAAATAAAAAAAATAAAAAGCAAAAGCAAAAACGAGAAAAACTATTTACATGGGAAAGCTCCCAACAAGCAGAACAAGAACAAGGAAATCTTTTTGGGTTTTCTTTTTAGTACTACAACTAAGCATGCATAGAAAGTAAACTAACTACAATTAATTTTTTTGGTTTTTATAAAGTTTTTCAAACACACAAGAAGAAAGCAAGAAAAATGAAATTGAGCATGGATGATACAATGAAAAAGTGTGAACACCGACTAATGAAAATAAGTGGACATGAATGTAATGTCAGTGAGAAACACGTACTCCCCCAAGCTTAGGCTTTTGGCCTAACTTGGTAGTCGATCAGTAGCCTGGATAGTAGTTGGCGTGGTAGCTCACAGAGGCTCTTGGTGCGGATGCCTCGGCCTGCCATGCTGCCTCCACTGCTACGTTGTGAGCTCGGGCCTCGCTCTCAAGAACAAAATATCTTCCTTTGCTGTGATAGTCAAAAAGAACAGGCGCAGACAAATATGTGTGCACAACAGATTTTTGGTTAAACAATAGATTGTAAGTGAAGTTATCAATCTTTCCTTTAAAGATCTTATGATCTTTTAAGCTGTCAAAATCTAAGTACTGCGTGGGTAGGATAGGGTCAAAGGGCAAAGGTGCAACACCCAGCCCTTGTGCTAAACGCATGGTATAAATTCCACCATAGAACCAACCACTATTAACATTATGCTGCAGTCTGCATGCTACAATCACTGCAAGATTATAACTCCTTTCACCGGTGAGAGCGGTGCGTGTGAGGCTCAAGTCTAGAGCAGACAGTGTACTACAGTATTGCTTCCCTACTATACATTTCCTGTTAAATAATGCAAATTACTGAATTGTGGGAAAATGAATGCTTTTTATTCTACCTTGTGTCACTCCCCTCGTCTCACCGTAGCAAAGACTAGTCAAGAATGATTGGTACTCCGCCCTTGGCAGTTCATCAAGCGAACCCCAAAACAGGAGTTTGCAGTGGTAAGCAAAATTTTCTAGTGAGATGGTAAATGGATTATCATAAAGCATAAACGACACCCTAGACTCACGGGGATGGAATTCAAAGCCTTTGACAAATGATTTAGTGAGAATGTGGCGTTGTTCACACTTATCTAAAATGTAGAGACCGAGACCGGCATTGTGAACATATTGCTCAAATTCCTCCTTAATGCCAACACACATCATATACTCATCGCAAGGCCATAAGCATGTTTTGGTGGCGACATCTCATGTGGAGCTTTCACTTGGTTCAACATATGACGATGAGCGGAGGTGTCACTAGAAGATGTCCTCGAGGATCGCCTCCTCGAAGAACTCCTTCCAAAAAGGTTCATCATGTTCACGTACAATTTTCTAAAAAATTTTGAGTGACAAAAATTTATCAACAAAACTTAACAAAAATGATACCAACTACTCATAGGGATACATAGAGGCCATAGAAAGCATTCAAACTACTTATAACTCAAAATTCAACATGCAAGCTCATCTACAGCAGCACCAAGAGTAGCTAATTATTCAAAATATAAACCATTAAAACAAAAACTAATTGGACAAACAGTGGAGTCACATACCAAGCAACAATCCACTGAAACAGTTTCGGAAACGGAGCTTCGAGCAAAGAGATCGAAATCCGCAGGGTTGAGAGCAAGAACACGAGAGAGAGAGAGAGCAATGGAGAATTTTTTTCTGGAGGTGAGTGATCATGTGGTGTAAAGGGATAAGTGAGAGGGCCCACGTGGGGACCACAACCCACTAGTGCGCACCTGGGGGTCCTGACGCGCCCAGGCGGGTTGTGCCCACCTGGTGCACCTCCCTCTGATATTATTGCACCCGAAATTTGAAAAAAAAATCATATTAAATTTTCAGGGCATTCTGAGAACTTTTATTTTTTGGGTCATTTTTTATTGCATGGGAAATTAGAAAACAGGCAAACACATGGCAATTTATTTTATTTAACTAATAAAAACAGAAAACTAAAAGTAGGGACAGAAGGTAGTGCTTACTAAATTCATCAACTTCATACCGCTCAAAAATAATCCATTAATAAGGTTGATCAAGTCTTATTAACAACCACTTTCAATTAGCATGAAACTAAAGAACTATCGTAAATCACTAAGTTACCTCAATGGGGATATGAATTTCCCCAACAATAAGCATTTCATATTTCTTTTTGATAGTAGGTAGAGGTATTTGAAAGCTTCCAATAGTGATTGTCGGAGATTTTTCAATAACATTAATACCATTCACTTGGAATTTTTTCTTTGGAAAGTGCACCGTATGCTCATTACCATTGATACGAAAAGTGACCTTGCTTTTATTGCAATCAATAATAGCCCCTGCAGTATTCAAGAAGGGTCTACCTAGGATAATCAAAATGTTGCCATCCTCGGGCATCTCAAGTATAACAAAGTCAGTCAAAATAGTAACATTAGCAACAACAATGGGCACATCCTCAACAGGTGTGAGTTTATTCAAATCAAGTCTTTTATATAAAGAGAAAGGTATAACACTAACACCAGCTCCTAAATCACAAAAATCAATTTTCACATAATTCTTTTTGATGGAGCAAGGTATAGTTGGTATTCTCGGATCTCCATGTTTTTTAGGTACTCCATCCTTAAAAGTATAATTAGCAAGCATAGCGGAGATTTCAACTTTTGGTATTTTTCTTTTATTAGTGATGATGTCTTTCATATACTTTGCATAAGGAGGCATTTTCAAGATATCAGTCAAGCGAGTACGCAAAAAGACTGGCCTCAGCATTTCAGCAAAGCGTTCAAATTCATCATCATCTTTTTTAGTTGACTTAGGTGGAAAAGGCATTGGTTTTTGAACCCACGGTTCTCTTTCTTTGCCGTGTTATCTAGCCACAAAGTCATTTCTATCATACCTTTTATTCTTAGGTTGTGGGTTATCTAGATCGACTGGTGGTTCTATCTCAAAATCATTATCTGGTTCTTTATCATTATTAGTTTGAGAGTCTTCATGAACATCAGCATTATCTTTTTCATTATCACTAGGTGAGTGTTCATTACCAGACTGAGTTTCAGCATCAGAGATAGAAACTTCATTATCATTATCAGGAGGTTTTTCTACTTCAGGTTCACTAGAAGCATGCAAAGTCCTATCATTTTCATTTTTATTTTTATTTTCAGAAGAACTAAGTGCATCAGTGTTAACTCTTTGTGAATCTTGTTCAATTCTTTTAGGGTGTCCCATAGGATAAAGTGGTTCCTGAGTCATTTTACCAACTTAGTTGCAACTCTAACGGCAAAGTCATGTATATTATTATTATTATTCATTTCATCAAGCAACTCTCTTTGTGATTTAGCAACTTGTTCTAACTGGTTTTGTACCATAGAAGCATGCTTTCCAACACCTCTAACATCATTTGAGATTCTAAATAACAAGTCACTCAAGCGAGCAATCATATCAGAATTGTATTTCAGTTGTTTCATGACATTTGCATTAAAGTGATCTTGTTTTCTAATTTAATTTTCAAACTCATAAAGGCATTGGCTAGGACGCATATTGTGAGGATTGTCATTATCATTGAACTTCATAAGAGAATTTACCTCTACCTCCTTAGGTAGTGGTGGTGTATTAAGCACATGTATTTCTTCAATAGGAGGTAAATTTTTAACATCCTCAGCTTCAATACCTTTTTCCTTCATAGATTTCTCTGCCTCTTGCATATCTTCAGGACTAAGATATAATATACCCCTATTCTTCGGAGTGGGTTTAGACAGTGGTTTAGGAAGAGTCCAATCATCATAATTTTTCAATATGTTATTCAATAATTCTTCAGCTTGTCCAACAATCTGTTCCCTAAAAACACAACCGACACAACTATCTAGGAAATCCCCAGAAGCATCAGTTAGTCCATTATAGAAGATATCAAGTATTTCATTTTTCTTAAGAGGATGATCAGGAAAAGCATTAAGTAATTGTCAAAGCCTCCCCCAAGCTTGTGGGAGACTCTCTTCTTTAGTTTGAACAAAGTTAAATATTTCCTGCAAGGCAGCTTGTTTCTTATGAGCAGGGAAATATTTTTAGAGAAGTAATATATCATATCCCGGGGACTACACACACAACCAGGAGCAAGAGTATTGTACCAAGCTTTAGCATCACCCTTTAATGAGAAAGGAAATGATTTGAGAAGAAAGTAATAGGTAGTTTTCTCATCATGAGTAAAAATGGTGGCTATGTCATTCAACTTAGTAAGATGTGCCACAAAAGTTTCAGTTTCATAACCATGGAAAGGATCAGAATCAACCAAAGTAATTAACTCTGGGTCGACAGAGAATTCATAATCCTTATCATCAATAAAGATAGGTGAAGTACAAACTTAGGATCACATTTCATTCTAGCATTTAGAGATTTTTCTTTTTACTCGTGTAATAATTTCTCTAGATCATCTCTATACCTACAAGCAAGAATATCTCTAGTTGTCTCCTCATTCATAACATAACCTTATGGTACCTTAGGCAATTCATATCTAGGAAGGCTAGTCTAGCAGGTGTTTCAGGAGATTCAGTTTCAAGCTCATCATCAGATTCAACAACATCATGTTGTATTACTCTAGCAATTTGTTTATCAAGAAATTCACCAAGTGGCAATCATCATTATCAAGCAAGGTACTAGCATTATCATAAGCATTATCCATAGCAGAACTAGCATCATCAATAACTTGCGAAATATTAGAATTAATAGCTTGTGGTGGTGTTGCAAGTTTACTTATAACAGAAGGTGAATCTAAAGCAGAACTGGATGGCAGTTCATTACCTCCCCTCGTCTTTGAGGGAATAATCTTAGTCTTAGCATCCTTAAGATTATTCATAGTGATAAATTGATAATAATCCCAAGTGACTCAACAAATATAGCTATGCTCCCCGGCAACGGCGCCAGAAAAAGTTCTTGATTGCCCACAAGTATAGGGGATCGCAATAGTTTTCGAGGGTAGAGTATTCAACCCAACTTTATAGATTCGACACAAGGGGAGCCAAAGAATATTTGAAGGTATTAGCAGCTGAGTTATCAATTCAACCACACCTGGAGATTAATTATCTATAGCAAAGTGATCAGTAGCAAAGTTGTATGATAGTTTTGATAGTAGTGACAATAGCAATAGCAACAGTAACAGTGATAACAGTAATTTTGTAGCAAGTGTAACAGTGATGATAGAAGTAGTAACTTAGCAAGAGCAATATAAGATAAATTCGTAGGCATTGGATTGGTGACTTGTTGGATGATATTCATCATGAGACAGTTATAACCTAGGGTGATACGACACTAGTTCCAGTTCGTCAATATAATGTAGGCATGTATTCCGTAAATAGTCATACGTGCTTATGGAAAGAACTGGCATGACATCTTTTGTCCTACCCTCCCGTGGCAGTGGGGTCCTATTGGAAACTAAGGGATATTAAGGCCTCCTTTTAATATAGAACTGGAACAAAGCATAAACACATAGTGAATACATGAACTCCTCAAACTACGGTCATCACCGGGAGTGGTCCCGACTATTGTCGCTACGGGGTTGCCAGATCATAACACATAGTAGGTGATTATAACTTGCAAGATCGGATCTAAAACATGGATATAATGGTGATAACATAAACAGTTTAGATCTGAAATCATGGCACCCAGGCCTAAAGTGACAAGCATTAAGCATGCCAAAGTCATAGCAACATCAATATTAGAACATAGTGGATACTAGGGATCAAGCCCTGACAAAACTAACTTGATTACATGAGGAATCTCATGCAACTCCTCGTCGAGCAGTGAGCCTACGAAGGAATTACTCACTCCTGGTGGGGAGCATCATGGAATTGGTGATGGAGAAGGGTTGGTGATGACAAAGAATGAAGATCCCCCTCTACGGAGCCGCAAACGGACTCCATATCTGGCTCTCATGAAGAATATGAGGTGACGGCGGCTCTGTCTCGTGGATCGCAATAATTCTTTTGCCCTCATTTTTCTGGAAAAATAGGATTTTATACCGTCGGTTTCAGGGTCTGCGGGGCCACCTGGTGGGGACAACCCACCTGGGCGTGCCAGGAGAGGGGGGCGCACCCTGGTGGGTTGTGCCCACCCAGGTGCCCCTCTCTGGTAGGTCTTGGCTCTAGAAATTCGTATTTATTATATAAAAATTCCTCACAAAGTTTTATTCCATTCCGAGAACTTTTATTTCTACACAAAAACAACACCATGGTAGTTCTGCTAAAAACAGCATCAGTCCGGGGTTAGTTTCATTCAAACCATTCCAATTAGAGTCCAAAACAAGAGGAAAAGCGTTAGGAAAAGGCTATTTTTTTAAAAAATAATACATTTTTTAATTAATTTGCACAAATATTACGCCTGATAAATTATTTTCAAAAATAATACACCGTCGGCCCGCAGCTGGCCGACTGGACCTAGTCAGCCCACAACAGGCTGATTGATCCCCTATCGGCTCGCCGCTCGCCGAATGGCCTGTCAGCCACCAGTCCAGGTCCTGTCGGCCAGCTGTGGGCCGATTGGACTAATCAGCCTGCTGTAGGCCGATAGGCTCTAATTGGCCAGCCATAGGCTGACTAGTGCATGCCACCATTTTTCCCGTATGATCCCCGCTTATATCATGGGCCGCCATTTCCAGCCAAATTTTCCCACTCTCTACCTGCTGCCATATTTTCTCGCTTCGCTCTTTCCCGCCATTTTTTCCCGCTTTACTCGTTCCCCCCAAATTTTCCCACTCTCTACCTCCCGCCATATTTCCCCGCTTGGCTCGTTCCCGCCAAATTTTCCCGCTCTCTAACTCCCGCCATATTTTCCCGCTCTCTAGTTCCCGCAAGTATCTCCCGCCATATGTTCCCGCTGTCGGATGTGGGGTTCCGACAAACCCTTAAGGTTCGAACACTGGGGTGCACGTGAAGTCTTGCCCTCCTTCCGATCTACGCTCTAGCTCGCTAAGATCTTGCGGACGAACTCGACAAACTCACAACACAGAAAGACACGGGGTTTATACAAGTTCGGGCCACCGTTGTGGTGTAATACCCTACTCCAGTGTGGTGGTGGTGGATTGCCTCTTGGGCCGATGATGAACAGTACAAGGGGAAGAACAGCATCCTGAGGTTGAGGTGCTCTTGTGTGTATGAACTTGAGGTGTGTAGATTCCCTCAAGCTAAGATGAGATCCCCCTTAAGCTCAGATGAGCCACAAGCTCGGATGAGATGCCCCTAAGCTTAGATGAGATCCCCCTACTATGGTGGTGGCTAGTCCTATTTATAGAGGCCCTGGTCCTCTTCCCAAATATTGAGCAGGAAGGGAGCCAACAATGGCGGGCTAATTTGAAGGGGGACAGCTAGTACAAGCTATCCTGACAAAAGGTAGTCTGCGCCTGTGAAAAGCTCTGGGGTGACGCCGTCTTGGGCTCCAGGATGACCTCCGCCTGGTCTTGGTCTTGTTGCACCGAAATGGCAACCTTTGCCTGAGGCCTCGGTACTCCGCGGCTGCGCTTGCCTCCTCTGCACCAAAGGGGAAACAAGGACGTTGCGTGCGCTGGCGCCCGCCTGGCGCCCGCCTGGTGTCGATCGTCATGGCTCATGTCACGAGAGCCTCGTGGGTTTCGCCTCGCCTTGATATCTCCACTCCTCATGAGCCTTCCTAGCTAGGGCACTCCAGAGGAGGTCTTGTGTCGCCCGCCTCGCGAGGGTCTTGGATGCTTTGTTGGTGAAGATGGGCCGTACGGCCAACTGCTTGGCCACGCCGCGGTCCGCAGGCAGGCAAGTCTGGGGACCCCTGTTCCTAGAACGCCGACAGTAGCCCCCGGGCCCAAGGTGCGCTCAGGCTTCGCTTTGCGGCGAAGCTAAGGGTCAAGTTCGGAGCACCATGAGCCCCCAAAAGCATGTGGCCTCGGTCGACGCATGGCAGTTGATTGGACGTGGGCGTCTCCGCTTCCCATGTTGCCTCGGCAACTGCTTGACCTAACAAAAGGCTGGTGCGGGCGGCGCTTGCCTTCATTGCTTCTTCCTTGCCTCGCTCCAGATCCCCTTTCTCGCTCTTCGCCGCCGCTACCTATAGATCTGCTCTGGCCTTGCTCTGCATCTGCCACCCATGGCGCTGCGCAAGGTCAAGGCTTCCTTGGCTTCAGCTTGGTATGAGCCCTCTCTTGAGGCGCCCACTGTCATGGAGAAGAGCCTTGCCTTTGTGCGCCTGCTGACGGCGGGAGAGAGCAACGAGTGGGGGAAGACGGAGCTCCGGCTTGCCTCCAACGAGCCAGAGCCTGAGGGAAGCACCTTCTTTCCCTTCTTTTCGAGCAGCGTTGCCGTGAGGTTGGTTCCTCCCTTCTCTGATTTCTTTTATGAAGTCCTCGACCACTATGGGCTGCAAGTGTTGCATCTCCATCCCAACTCTGTCCTCATCCTGCCCATCTTCGCCTACTACTGTGAGGCATACCTGGGCATGATGCCGTCCGTGGAGCTCCTGCGCCATTTTTTCTTCATGTCAGCGAGGGTCACATCTCTGGATGCGCCAACTTCGTTGCGTCCAGCAAGGCCAACTCGATCTCGAGCACCGGGAAGAGGGCCGACAACATTCGATCCAAATGGGTTATGGTGGATGCCAAGCTCGCCCATCCGCACCTGGTGTTGCCGACGGAGACGCCCCAGCAAGGCAAGGAGTGGCCCAGGGCGGAGCTTGTCGACGAGCGGGCATCGTCAGTGTTGGGGCAGATGATGAATGACCTGAAGCCGGGCAATGCGAGGTCGGCCAAAATAACAGGAGCGATGCTCCTGAGGGAGTTCTTGACACTGTGGGTTGCCCCACTCCAGGCGCGTGCGCCCCTTCTGGGAGCTTGAAGGAGGGGAAAACAAGGCCCGCCTGAGGTCGGGGGACCTGCCTGACGACGAACTGGACGCCGTCCTGCGTCTCATAGTCGGAGACAACCAGGAGTACCTGCGTAGCGCCTTCATTCCCCTGTTCCAACGCAGGGCCCGGGTGGAATTCATCGCCTCCAGGCTGACATTTGATGCGCGCAGGCTGGTGCCGCCGGTGTTTTCGGGAGCTCCTACGGCGCTAAAACTGGTGGAGATGTCTTCTGGCGAGTCCCGCGGAGAGGGGGAAGAGGAGGTGGACTCGGAGGAGACACCGGAAGAGGTGGGGAAGACCTCCCCTCCGAGCAAGGCCAAGATTCTTCCCGCCCTTCCTGATGATGCTGAGGCCGACGTCTACCAGGGGGGAAGGAGCAACCCCTCGTCCCGACGAAGGGTAGGTCATCGCTGGTGGCCTGTGGTGCCGCCTCCACCCCAACACCTCCTAGGGCTGGATCTGGTTCTTCCTCCGCACCGCATGGCGCCGCCGGAGCCCGAACACCTGCCCCTCAGGTCCCAATGTTGTCAGGCCTCAAGCTTCACAAGTGGAGGGTGGAGTACCTCGCGGTGGACCGGTAGGTGTCTTGAGCTTCGCTTTATCTCTGCTGGCACTTGTTATTTCCTGCCGCTCGCCTTTGGTTGATCAGGCCGACATCTTCGGCGAAGAGGAGGAAGGAGGGTACGGCAGCTGTGCCTCCCTCCGCAGAGCAAGGAGGCAACATCGCCCATGTCTCCCCAGCCCGGTCGCCCTTGCGGGGCCAGGAGGAACATCGCCGCATGGAATCAGCCCCCATATCCCCGTTGGCTCCGGAAGTGTTGGTGCTTGGCGCGGCTCACGAGGTCCCAACTGCTCCGAGCCCGCGGTCTCCCAAGCCCTGGTGATGGTGTCGCTTCCTCCTACTGCTGCACCTCCACTCCTTGGTTCTTCTACTCCCGCTGCCTTCTTGGAGCATGCCCTTTCAGAGATGACCCAACTGTAGGCGGATCTCCTGAGCGCTGACCCGCGCCTGGTGGCCGGGTGCCTGGAGTTGGCCTCTGGCTGGCTTCATTCTGACCTAGCGGTACGCGCAGCGCTGGGCCAGGCCATTGCGGCTTCCGAGAGGGAGAAGCAAGGAGCCGTCGGTGCTGCAGCCGATCGTGAGGCGTCACTGAAAGACACCAAGGCCGCCCGTGACCGCTGCCAAGTGCTGGAGGGCGAGTTGCAAAGCCTGTGCGACAAGCACGCCGAAGAGGTATGCCGCCGCCAAGCAGAGGAGAAGGAGATGAAGGCCCGGGAGGAAGCCGTCAAGAACCGTGATGCTGAGCTGGCGGAGCTGGGGAAGAAGTAGGCTGCCGAGCGCAACCGGTTGGAAGAGTTGGAGCATAAGATGGGGTTGAGGGAGGCCAATCTTGTCGCCAAGGAGCGAGTCCTGGCCGAAGACCGTGTGGCCTTCGCCGATCTCGAGAAGAGATCTCGCAAGGCGCTGAGGACGCTCTACGAGCATGGCCTAGAGAAGCCACTGGACACTGACTAGGACGGCCCTGCCCAGCTACTTCCTCTCGTGGTGAAGGTGCTTGAGGAGGTTGTTGAGGGCCTCGGTCCCATGGTGGAGGCAGAAGCTCACGTTCTATCTTCAGCCGCACTGACTCGCGTCCTCAGCCATCTGCACCTCCACGAACCCAACGCCCGCCTTGATGAGCTGATGGAGCCTGTAGCTGAAGACCTCTACAAAGCCGCTGCCGTAGCTGTTCAAGGTCAAGTGGAGGCTTTGCTGGGGAAGTTCCGCGGCTTTGTCTCCGATCCTTTGTCTGGCGATGTCGTGGATCCTGCGGCTGGTGGGGAAGGTGAGAGCTTTGTCGCCCATGGGGGAGCACCTTCCGCAGGCGATGGCGACATCCAGGGGTGACCTATTCTTCTCGTTTCATTCCTGCGACATACATCAGGCCTCGTGGAGGCGTTTATACTTTTCATTTGGTATTGTGAGAACAATATGCTTGTAATATTTGCTTCGAGATTTCGCGTTTTCCTTCCTATTTGATTTGTTCTGCATCGGCATAGCCCAGCCCCGCGCATACCTGAACCGCCATTGGGCCGACCGGCGACCAGGATGGTCCAAGGAGTGAGGGGCTACGTGACCAGTTAGGCTCCTGAGTCACGATGCTCAGGAGTCCCCCTTGACGTGCGAACAACATATAGGGAGAGTTTGTGAGGATAGATTAATGTTCTATGTCGGCAGAGCCCGGCGCCGTGCATACCTCAACCGCCATTGGGCCGACCAGAGACCAGGACGAACCAAGGAGTGAGGGGCTACGTGACTAGTTAGGCTCCTGAGTCACGATGCTCAGGAGTCCCCCTTGACGTTCAATCAATTTCCATACCTGCCCTCGCCGAGGCCTCGGGAGGGGCGCGCGACACCCAGGTCCGGGGGGCCTCGTTGGGTGGTGTGCGCTTGGGCGTGACCCGAGCGCAGCCCTCGTGCCCAGCCCCCTCGCATGACTCTCCCGAGGGGAGGCATCGTGGAAAGGCTGGGCGCTGAGCTCTGGGCTCCCTGAGGTTGGCACGGCCGTGGGGTTGCCCTCAGTTGTTTATGACCAGTGTAGAGCATAGTACTTCCGCTTGTGCACGGGCATAGACGCTCCTCGGTAGTGTCAACAGCCAGCGCGGAGCATGGAGCTTCCACTTGGGCATGGGATGGGGGGCCCTCCGGGAGGAGCCCCCGGGGCGTGTGCAGCCCCGCCCTGACATGTGGCTTGCACGGCAGGGCCGCGAGGTGTATCTGGGCACTCGTGAGCCAGTGCGGGACTCACGAGGCCCTACCTCAAGACAGGTTGCGCTTGGTCTTGAGTCTTGGTGAATGTATGTCCCTGCAAGGCGGTTAGATGCAAGCACTCTATGTCCTCAGGTCCCGGCCCTCGAGCGAGCTCAACCGCTGCTGGTATGCCAGGTCGCGATGAAGTGGTCAAGGCCAGGGGGTGAGGGATGGAGAGCCAGTAAGAGCTCCTGAGTCGCGATGCTCAGGAGCCCCCTTTTAACGTGCAAGCGGGTTGCATGGGATAAACACACCCGCAGCGGGCGGCAACCGAGCAGGCGATAGCCGTCGGCAGGTTAAGCATGAAGAGCAGATCGACTTGGGTAAATGCAGAAAGATACATGCCACTGGGTCTGGCCCGAGCGGCTTAGGGATGATGCAGCCCGAGGGGCGCCCCCAGCAAGGTAAGCTAAAGACTTAAGCAAAAGGTATACATGCCACAGGGACGGACCCGTGTAGCTTGGGAAAAATGCAGCCCGAGGGGCGCTCCCAACTTAAATGAACTTGGAAGATGTCACCTGGTTCTGTAGACGAAGTAGAGTTGGTGCAGCTGAAGCCACGCATTGAAGGAATGGCTCCTCATGAACCACCGGGACCCTGAGCCTCGGGATGCTCTGGGGGCTCAGGAGGTTTCCTGAAGACTGTTCCCATCTCCTCCTGAACGGCGTGGAACCTGGCCTCCTAAGCCGTCAGGACTTGCCGCACGTTGCGCTAATAGGCCGACGCCATGCTCGGCAAGCTGAAGGGCATGCGAACGTAGTTGTGTGGTGGACCCTCATGATACGTCTCCAACGTATCTATAATTTTTGATTGCTCCATGCTATATTATCTACTATTTTGGACTATATTGGGCTTTATTTTCCACTTTTATATTATTTTTGGGACTAACCTATTAACCAGAGGCCCAACCCAGAATTGTTGTTTTTTGCCTATTTCAGTGTTTTGAAGAAACGGAATATCAAATGGAGTCCAAACGGAATAAAATCTTCGGGAACGTGATTTTCTCACCGAACATGATCTAGGAGACTTGGACCCTACTCCAAGGAGTCAAAGAGGCAGTCACGAGGGTGGGGGGCGCGCCCCCTGCCTCGTGGGCCCCTCGGTGCTCCTCCGACGTACTCCTTCCTCCTATATATACCTACGTATCCCAAAACGACCAGAACAGGAGCCAAAAACCTAATTCCACCACCGCAACTTTCTGTATCCACGAGATCCCATCTTGGGGCCTGTTTCGGAGCTCCGCCGGAGAGGGCCGTCATCACGGAGGGCTTCTACATCATCATAGCCTCTATGATGAAGTGTGAGTAGTTTACCTCAGACCTTCGGGTCCATAATTAGTAGCTAGATGGCTTCTTCTCTCTTTTTGGATCTCAATACAAAGTTCTCCCCCTCTCTTGTGGAGATCTATTCGATGTAATCTTATTTTTGTGGTGTGTTTGTTGAGATCGATGAATTGTGGGTTTATGATCAAGTCTATCTATGAATAATATTTGAATCTTCTTTGAATTCTTTTATGTATGATTGGTTATCTTTGCAAGTCTCGTCGAATTATTCATTTGGTTTGGCCAACTAGATTGGTAGTTCTTTCCATGGAAGAAGTGCTTAGCTTTGGGTTCGATCTTGTTGTGTCCTTTCCCGGTGACATAAGGGGCAGCAAGGCACGTATTGCACCGTTGCCATCGAGGATAACAAGATGGGGTTTATTTCATATTGCATGAATTTATCTCTCTACATCATGTCATCTTGCTTAAGGCGTTACTTTGTTTTTAACTTAATACTCTAGATGCATGCTGGATAGCGGTCCATGAGTGGAGTAATAGTAGTAGATGCAGAATCGTTTCGGTCTACTTGTCACGGACGTGATGCCTATATACATGATCATGCCTAGATATTCTCATAACTATGCTCAATTCTGTCAATTGCGCAACAATAATTTGTTCACCCACCGTAGAATACTTATGCTCTTGAGAGAAGCCACTAGTGAAACCTATGGCCCCCGGGTCTATTCTCATCATATCAATCTCCATCACTTTAATCTTGCTTTGCTTTTTTACTTTGCCTTTACTTTTTACTTTGCATCTTTATACCAAAAATACCAAAATTATTATATCTATCAAATCTCACTCTCGTAAGTGCCCGTGAAGGGATTGACAACCCCTAATCGCGTTGGTTGCGAGTAGCTATCGCTTTGTGCAAGTACAAGGGACTTGAGCGTGGCCTCCTACTGGATTGATACCTTGGTTCTCAAAAACTGAGGGAAATACTTACGCTACTCTGCTGCATCATCCCTTCCTCTTTGGGGAAAACCAACGCAAGCTCAAGACGTAGCAAGAAGGATTTGTGGCGCCGTTGCCGGGGATGTTCACGCAAGTCCAGATTTGACTCCTGACAACGAGCCATTTCTCGCGCCGTTGCCGGGGAGTCTATGCAAAAAGTCAACATACCAAGTACCCATCACAATCCCTATCTCTCACATTACATTATTTTCCATTTGCCTCTCGTTTTCCTCTCCCCCACTTCACCCTTGTCGTTTTATTCACCCTCTCTTTCTCCTTCTCCTTCTCTTCCTCCTTTCTTCGTTTGCCTTTTTCTCGCTTGCCTTTTGTTTGCTCGTATGGTTGGAATAGTTGTTTATTTATTACTAAACAGAGAACCTAAGATCTATGGATCCTCATCCGCTTGCTAATCTTTTTAAGAGATCCAGTTATGTTGAACCAATTGCTAGTGAGTTTTGTGCACTAGATTATCTTTATGAGGTTTTGCTTGAAATTCATGAATCTAAAAAGTGTGATGAAGTACTTTATGAAGTGATTCACGATAGATATTTGAATAAAAAGCATGATTGCAATGATATGCAAAACCCTAAGCTTGGGGATGCTAGTTTTGTTATGTCCTCTACTTGTTGCAATGGTCATGATTGGGGTGATTCTTCTTATGATCTTGAAAATTTATTTAAGCCCCATGATGAATATGAGATTGATTATAACGTTTGCAATAATATTGAAAGTGGGTTTGGAAGAATGTTAACTTTAGATCCCACATATTTGGAGAATGTTCAATCTTATGAAGTTTTTGATAAAAGTGCGCTTGGAAAGGTCATGACTTTAGTTAATGTTAATCCCACTATTTTGGAAGAGTGTCAACTTTGCATGGATGTGGACCGTGTTAAAAATACTCTATGTGATAGCTATTTTGTTGAATTATCTTATGATCCCGCATATAATTATTATGAGAGAGGAAAATATGGTTGTAGAAATTTTCATGTTACTAAATTACCTCTCGTTATGTTGAGATTGCTATTGTTTCTTTCCTCTTCCTTGCATATGCTAGTTTTTGCTTGCCTTGATAATTTGTTCGCCTATAAGATGCATATGCATAGGAAGTATGTTAGACTTATATGTGTTTGTCACATGCTTTATGATGCTCCTTTTGTGCTTCAATTCTTGTCTTTCATGCGAGCATCATTAAAATTCTCAATGCCTAGCTATAAGGCTTTAAAGAAAAGCGCTTGTTGGGAGACAACCCAATATTATTCCTTGCTGTTATTTAATAAATAAATTATTTAGCCTGTGTTTTGGTTGTGTTTTTTGTGTTTAATTAGTGTTTGTGCCAAGTAGAACCGTTGGGAAGACTTGGGGAACGTCTTGTTGAACTTGCTGTAAAAAACAGAAACTTTAGCGCTCACGAGAACTTCTGTCATTTTTATTTGAAGAGTGCTATTTAGTTAATTATTTTTTAAGATGATTAATAGATAAATTCCTCACGTCCAGAAATTTATTTTAGAATTTTTGGGAATCCAGATCTTGCGCTAGCTACAGATTACTACAAACTGTTCTGTTTTGGACAGATTCTGTTTTTCGTGTGTTGTTTGCTTATTTTGATGAATCTATGGTTAGGAAAATAGTTTATAATCCATAGATAAGTTGGAATACAGTAGGTTTAACACCAATATAAATAAAGAATGAGTTCATTACAGTACCTTGAAGTGGTCTTTTCTTTTTTTCCGCTAACGGAGCTCACGAGTTTTCTATTTTGAGTTTTGTGTTGTGAAGTTTTCAAGTTTAGGGTGAATTCTTTTGATGGATCATGGAACAAGGAGTGGAAAGAGCCTAAGCTTGGGGATGCCCATGGAACCCCCAATATAATCCAAGGACACCAAGAAGTCAAAGCTTGGGGATGCCCCGGAAGGCATCCCCTCTTTCGTCCACTTCCATCGGTAATTTACTTGGAGCTATATTTTTATTCACCAACATGATATGTGTTTTGCTTGGAGCGTCTTGTATAATTTGTGTCTTTGTGTATTAGTATGCCACAATCATCCTTGCTGTACACACATTTTGAGAGAGCCATACATGAATTAAAATTTAATAGAATACTCTATGTGCTTCACTTATATCTTTTGAGCTAAGTAGTTTTGCTCTATGTGCTTCACTTATATCTTTTGAGCGTTATAATTTTGCTCTATGTGCTTCACCTAGATCTTTTAGAGAACAGTGGTGGATTTGTTTTTAAGAAACTATTGATCTCTCATGCTTCACTTAAATTATTTTGAGAGTCTTAATAGCATGGTAATTTGCTTAATAATAATATGCTTGGTATTCAAGATTTGTGAAACTTTCTTTTGAGTGTGTTGAATACTAAGAAAAGATTGAAGCATGATAATTGTTTTGAGATATGGAGGTGATAATATTAAAGTCGTGCTAGTTGAGTAGTTGTGAATTTAAATAATACTTGTGTTAAAGTTTGTGATTCCCGTAGCATGCACGTATGGTGAACCGTTATGTGATGAAGTCGGAGCATGATTTATTTATTGATTGTCTTCCTTATGAGTGGCTGTCGGGGACGAGAAATGGTCTTTTCCTACCAATCTATCCCCCTAGAAGCATGCGCATATACTTTGCTTTGATAACTTCTAGATTTTTGCAATAAGTATATGAGTTCTTTATGACTAATGTTGAGTCCATGGATCATACGCACTCTCACCCTTCCACCTTTGCTAGCCTCTCTAATACCACGCACCTTTCGCCGGTATCATACACCTACCATATACCTTCCTCAAAACAGCCACCATACCTACCTATTATGGCATTTCCATAGCCATTCCGAGATATATTGCCAAGCAACTTTCCACCGTTCCGTTTATTATGACACACTCCACCATTGTCATATTGCATATCCCGGTACACCGCCGGAAGCATTCATATAGAGTCATATTTTGTTCTAAGTATTGAGTTGTAATTGTTGAGTTATAAGAAAAATAAAAGTGTGATGATCATCATTATTAGAGCATTGTCCCAAGTGAGGAAAGAATCATGGAGACTATGATTCCCCCATAAGTCGGGATGAGACTCCGGACGAAAAATAAAAAAATAAAAGAGGCCAAAGAAGCCCAAATAAAAAAGGCCATAAAAAAAGAGAACAGGCCCAAACAAAAAAATATATAAAAAATGAGAGAAAAAGAGAGAAGGGACAATGTTACTATCCTTTTACTACACTTGTGCTTCAAAGTAGCACCATGATCTTCATATTAGAGAGTCTTTCATGTTATCACTTTCATATACTAGTGGGAATTTTACATTATAGAACTTGGCTTGTATATTCCAATGATGGGCTTCCTCAAATTTCCCTAGGTCTTCATGAGCAAGCAAGTTGGATGCACAGCCACTTAGTTTCTTTTTGAGCTTTCATATACTTATAGCTCTAGTGCATCCGTTGCATGGCAATCCCTACTCACTCACATTGATATCTATTGATGGGCATCTTCATAGCCCATTGATACGCCTAGTTGATGTGAGACTATCTTCCCCTCCTTTTTGTCTTCTCCACAACCACCATTCTATTCCACCTATAGTGCTATATCCATGGCTCACGCTCATGTATTGCGTGAAGATTGAAAAAGTTTTGAAAAAGTTAGAGTATGAAACAATTGCTTGGCTTGTCATCGGGGTTGTGCATGATTTAAATACTTTGTGTGGTGAAGATAGAGCATAGCCAGACTATATGATTTTGTAGGGATAACTTTCTTTGGCCATGTTATTTTGAGAAGACATAAATGCTTTGTTAGTATGCTTGAAGTATTATTATTTTTATGTCAATATAAACTTTTGTCTTGAATCTTTTGAATCTGAATATTCATACCACAATTAAGAAGATTTGCATTGAAACTATGCCAAGTAGCACTCCGCATCAAAAATTCTCTTTTTATCATTTACCTACTCGAGGACGAACAGGAATTAAGCTTGGGGATGCCTGATACGTGTCCAACGTATCTATAATTTTTTATTGCTCCATGCTATATTATCTACTATTTTGGACTATATTGGGCTTTATTTTCCACTTTTATATTATTTTTGGGACTAACCTATTAACCGAAGGCCCAGCCCAGAATTGCTGTTTTTTTGCCTATTTCAGTGTTTCGAAGAAACGGAATATCAAACGGAGTCCAAACGGAATAAAATCTTCGGGAACGTGATTTTCTCACCGAACGTGATCCAGGAGACTTGGACCCTACTCCAAAGAGTCAAAGAGGCAGTCACGAGGGTGGGGGCGCGCCCCCTGCCTCGTGGGCCCCTCGGTGCTCCTCCGACGTACTCCTTCCTCCTATATATACCTACGTATCCCCAAACGATCAGAACAGGAGCCAAAAACCTAATTCCACCGCCACAACTTTCTGTATCCACGAGATCCCATCTTGGGGCCTGTTCCAGAGCTCCGCCGGAGAGGGCCGTCATCACGGAGGGCTTCTACATCATCATAGCCTCTCCGATGAAGTCTGAGTAGTTTACCTTCGGGTCCATAGTTAGTAGCTAGATGGCTTCTTCTCTCTTTTTGGATCTCAATACAAAGTTCTCCCCCTCTCTTGTGGAGATCTATTTGATGTAATCTTATTTTTGCGGTGTGTTTGTTGAGACCGATGAATTGTGGGTTTATGATCAAGTCTATCTATGAATAATATTTGAATCTTCTCTAAATTCTTTTATGTATGATTGGTTATCTTTGCAAGTCTCTTCGAATTATACGTTTGGTTTGGCCAACTAGATTGGTAGTTCTTTCCATGGGAGAAGTGCTTAGTTTTGGGTTCGATCTTGCGGTGTCCTTTCCCAGTGACAGAAGGGGTAGCAAGGCACATATTGCATCGTTGCCATTGAGGATAAAAATATGGGGTTTATTTCATATTGCATGAATTTATCTCTCTACATCATGTCATCTTGCTTAAGGCGTTACTCTGTTTTTAACTTAATACTCTAGATGCATGTTGGATAGCGGTCGATGAGTGGAGTAATAGTAGTAGATGCAGAATCGTTTCGGTCTACTTGTCACGGACGTGATGCCTATATACATGATCATGCCTAGATATTCTCATAACTATGCTCAATTCTGTCAATTGCTCAACAGTAATTTGTTCACCCACCGTAGAATACTTATGCTCTTGAGAGAAGCCACTAGTGAAACCTATGGCTCCCGGGTCTATTCTCATCATATCAATCTCCATCACTTTAATATTGCTTTGCTTTTTTACTTTGCCTTTACTTTTTACTTTGCATCTTTATACCAAAAATACCAAAAATATTATAACTATCAGATCTCACTCTCGTAAGTGACCATGAAGGGATTGACAACCCCTAATCGCGTTGGTTGCGAGTAGCTATCGCTTTGTGCAGGTACGAGGGACTTGAGCGTGGCCTCCTACTGGATTGATACCTTGGTTCTCAAAAACTAAGGGAAATACTTACGCTACTCTGCTGCATCATCCCTTCCTCTTCGGGGAAAACCAACGCAAGCTCAAGACGTAGCACCTCACAGCGGCCCACACGTGATGGCCAGAAGTGTTCCTGAGGTGCGGCCCTGTTGAGCCCTGGGATGTCGATGCAGATGCCCAGTTACACACCCTCGCCTAGATGGTGAGCCGCGCTTGGTGACCGGCTGTCGCCGTGCATGGCTCTCGCGTCTTGTAGCTCTTAGGTGGTCTTGGTGATGAACTCCTGGGTGGTGGGCACTCCTCACCCTATGCTCTCTTGAGGAAAGTGTGCCGTGAAGCATGCTTCCAAGTGGTGCCCAAGCACCTCCCTCGTGAGGTTGGCAAGGTCTGAGGCTCTCCATAAGAGAGCCCACGAGCCCTGCCCGAGGAGGGCGCCGGGCGTGCTTTCCTATGCGGTGGAGGGAGGCGCCCCTGGAGCGGGCGCTGATCCTGACGACGCTCCAGACGTGACGCCATCTTCTTGGGGTCCTACGTGGCGCGGCTTCTTCTTCTTGGGGGTGGTCTCCGGAGGGCCTTCACTTCTGCTGTCAGGGTTGTCGATTGCTGTGGCTTGGAAGGCGCGCTCAAGGGAGAAGGCGCGCTCAAGGAGCACACCGCATCCCTTTATTCACATGGGACCATGATGATTCCCCCGCTTCCTGGCATCTTGAGGACATTGTAGCCGTGGTGAGTGACTGCCATGAACTTGGCCAGGGCTAGATACCCGAGGATGGCATTGTACGGCAGGCGGATGTGCGCGACGTTGAAGTCGATGAGCTCGGTGCGGTAGTTCTTGCGCTCCCCGAAGGTGACAGGCAGGCAGACTTGCCCTATCGGTGTGGTGGAACCGTCAGTCACTCCTGAGAAAGGCTTGGTTGGCTGGAGCTGCTCATAGGGCACTTGGAGGTTGTTGAACGTGTCGACGGATAGGACGTTGAGCCCTGCGCCACTGTCGATGAGAGTCTTGGTGACTTGCACATTGCTGATGACTGGGGAGCACAGCATAGGGAGTGCGCCAGCGGTGGCTGCGCACTTGAGCTGGTCGGACGAGTTGAAGGTGATGGCGCATTGGGACCACCTGAGCGGGCGCGTGGCCTCGAGCTTGGGGAGAGCCGCGTTCACCTCGCAAGCAAACTGTTTGAAGATGCGCTGAGAGGTTGGGGCCTGAGCACCGCCCAAGATGCAAGCGATCACACACGGCTCCTGGAAGCCCCCAACCCCCTCGTCCTGGTGGTGGTCGTCGTTCCTTCTTGGTGGCGGCAAGGGGGGAAGACCGGTATTGCCTTGGGGGCATTCCTCATGAGGCGGGTCCCTCCAGGCGCCCTCACGAGGTTGGTCCTACCAGCGGTCCTCACGAGGCCGGTCGCGCCACTCCTGGCACGGGCCACAGTCGTCCTAGCGTCCGCCTCCGCGTCCTCCTCCGTGGCCATAGCCCCGGTCGTTGTGCTCGGGGCGTCGAACGAAGCGTCCTTACCGTATGGCTCTGAGCTCTTGACAGTCGCTGGTGTTGTGGGTGTTCAGGTTGTGGAAGGCGCAGAACAGACGCCGTTCTTGGACAACTCGGGCTGATCTCTGCCTCGCTTGGTGTCGGGCTCCGCTGCGAGCACCACTGCCTCTTTGCGCTTCATGTCCTTGGCCTTGGCTTTCTTCTCCTCCACTCCTGCAGCTGGCAGCTCAAGGAGAGAGAGGCACCCCTCCTTAGTTCTTGCGCACTTGGTCGCCAGGTTGAACAGCTCCTGAGATGTGCAAAGCTCCTCATGGATAGCCAGCTCTTCCTTCATCTTGATGTCGCAGACGCCGTCAGAAAACGCGGAGATGATGGCCTCGTCTGTGACCTTGGGGATCTTGAGGCGTGTGTTGTTGAAGCGCTGGATGTACTTCTGGAGGGTCTCTCCTGGCTGTTGCTTGATGCGGCGTAGATCGCCCGCGGCCGGTGGGCGGTCACGAGTGCCCTGGAAGTTGGCGACGAAGCGGTCGCGCATCTTGTCCCAGGAGGAGATTGAGTCGTGTTGCAGGTTCAGGAGCCAGGAGCGGGCCCCATCCTTGAGAGCCATGGGAAACCAGTTTGCCATGACTTTTTCATCGCCGTTGGCCGCTTCGATGCTCAACTCATAGAGCTGCTAGAACTCCGCGGGGTCGGCGGTGCCGTCGTATCGAGGAGGTAGATCTGGCTTGAACTTGCCTGGCCAGGCGATGCTACGCAGTTCGGGGGTGAAGGCACGGCAGCCCGCCATGGTCGCCGGGGCCCGCTTCGGAGGCGGAGCTTGGTCTTGGCGAGGTCCGCGCTGCGCCACAGCATGCGGCACGTGGTCTTGACGAGGTGGCCTGGGGAGTGTCGGTGCAGCTTCTCGCGGCCGCGGGATTTCTTGGCAGCTTATTTCTTCACGCGCGGGCGCCGGGCGCGGTGGATAACGCCGCGGAGGCGTGCGCCTTAGTGCCAAGGCACCGTCTTGGGGTCGAGGCGGTGGAGGCACGCCATGAGCCCCGTCGCCCGCGGCTGGTTAAGGGGGAGGCAGAGAGTGGGACGGCGTCAGAGAGCCCCCTGCGGCACGGACGAGCTCGGAGACACGGTCGAGCCACTCCTCATAGAGGTCGTCGACGGGGCGGCAATGCAGGAGCTCGTTCATCGTGATGAGCGCGACCCGTGCCTTCATGGGAGCGTGGTGCGCGTGAGACGAAGAACCGGCAGGGGTCAGTGATGGAGTAGCGGTGCAGCCGTCCTGCCGCACCGAAGGATGCTGCGAGGATGCCTGCTGCTCGTTCCCCAGCTGGCCGGTGGCAGCGTTGGCGGCGGGGAACGGAGAACGACGAGGTGGCCTGCCGAAGGGAGCCGTCTGAGTGATGCGGGCGGCGAGGGCAGCCCGACGCTCAGCTCGAGCACGGCGAGCATCCGACCTGTAGACGACGGAGCGACGGACTGACGGAAAGGAAGCTACGGCGCACCCCTACCCGGCGCGCCAAATGTCAGATGTGGGGTTCCGGCAAACCCTTAAGGTTCGAACACTGGGGTGCGCGCGAAGTCTTGCCCTCCTACAGATCTATGCTCTAGCTCGCTAAGATCTTGCGGACGAACTCGACAAACTCACAACACAGAAAGACACGGGGTTTATACTGGTTCGGACCACCGTTGTGGTCTAATACCCTACTCCATTGTGGTGGTGGTGGATTGCCTCTTGGGCTGATGATGAACAGTACAAGGGGAAGAACAGCCTCCTGCGGTTGAGGTGCTCTTGTGCGTATGAACTTGAGGTGTGTAGATTCCCTCAAGCTAAGATGAGATCCCCCTCAAGCTCAGATGAGCCCCAAGCTCGAATGAGATGCCCCTAAGCTTAGATGAGATCCCCCTACTATGGTGGTGGCTAGTCCTATTTATAGAGGCCCTGGTCCTCTTCCCAAATATTGAGCGCGAAGGGAGCCAACAATGGCGGGCTAATTTGAAGGGGCACAGCTAGTACAAGCTATCCTGACAAAAGGTAGTCTGCTCCTGTGAAAGGCTCTGGGGTGACGCCATCTTGGGATCCATGATGACCTCCGCCTTGCCGTCCGCCTGGTCTTGGTCTTGTTGCACCGAAATGGCAACCTTTGCCTGAGGCCTCAGTACACCGCGGCTGCGCTTGCCTCCTTTGCACCAAAGGGGAAACAAGGACGCTTCGTGCGCTGGTGCCCGCCTGGTGTCGATCGTCATGGCTCACGTCACGATAGCCTCGTGGGGTTCACCTCGCATTGATATCTCCGCTCCTCGTGAGCCTGCCTAGCTAGGCCACTCCAGAGGAGGTCTTGCGTCGCCCGCCTCGCGAGGCTTGGCCCCTCGCGAGGGTCTTGGATGCTTTGTTGGAGAAGATGGGTCGTACGGCCTGCTGCTTGGCCACGCCGCGGGCCGCAGGCAGGCAAGTCTGGGGATCCCTGTTCCCAGAACACCGACAGTAGCCCCCAGGCCCAAGGTGCGCTCGGTCTTGGCTTCACGGCGAAGCCAAGGGTCAAGTTCGGAGCACCGCGGGCCCCCAAAAGCCTGTGGCCTCGGTCGATGCGTGGCGGTTGATTGGACGTGGGCGTCTCCGCTTCCCACATTGCCTCGGCAACTGCTTGACCTGACAAAAGGCTGGCGCAGGCGGCGCTTGCCTTCATTGCTTCTTCCTTGCCTTGCTCCAGATCCCCATTCTCGCTGTTCGCCGCCGCTACCTACATATCTGCTCCGGCCTAGCTCTGCATCTGCCGCCCATGGTGCCGTGCAAGGTCAAGGCTTCCTTGGCTCCGGCTTGATACGAGCTCGCTCTTGAGGCGCCCACTGTCATGGAGAAGAGCCTTGCCTCTGTGCGCCTGCTGACGGCGGGAGAGAGCAACGAGTGGGGGAAGACGGAGCTCCGGCTTGCCTCCGACAAGCTGGAGCCTTAGGGGAGCACCTTCTTTCCCTTCTTTTCAAGCAGCGTTGTGTAGGATCGAAAGTATGTCTAGAGGGGGGTGATTAGACTACTTGACCAAATAAAAATCTAGCCTTTTCCCAATTTTAGTTCTTGGCGGATTTTAGCAACTTTGGACAAGTCAAGCAATCTTAACACAATTCAAGCAAGTATGCATAGAGTATATGAGCAGCGGAAAGCAAAGCATGTAACTTGCAAGAATGTAAAGGGAAGGGTTTGGAGGATTCAAACACAATTGGAGACACGGATGTTTTTGTCGTGGTTTTGATAGGTGGGGCTATCGTACATCCACGTTGATGGAGACTTCAACCCACGAAGGGTAACGGTTGCGCGAGTCCACGGAGGGCTGCACCCACGAAGGGTCCACGAAGAAGCAACCTTGTCTATCCCACAATGGCCATCTCCCACGAAGGACTTGCCTCACTAGCGGTAGATCTTCATGCAGTAGGCGATCTCCTTGCCCTTACAAACTCCTTCGTTCAACTCCACAATCTTGTCGGAGGCTCCCAAGTGACACCTAGCCAATCTAGGAGACACCACTCTCCAAGAAGTAACAAATGGTGTGTTGATGATGAACTCCTTGCTCTTTTGCTTCAAATGATAGTCTCCCCGACACTCAACTCTCTCTCACAGGATATGGATTTGGTGGAAAGAAGATTTCAGTGGAAAGCAACTTGGGGAAGGCTAGAGATCAAGATTCATATGGTAGGAATGGAATATCTTGGTCTCAACACAAGCATAGGTGGTTCTCTCTCAGAAAATATAGGTTGGAAGTGTAGGTTTGTTCTGATGGCTCTCTCCACGAATGAAGAGGTGGTGGAGGGGTATATATAGCCTCCACACAAAATCTAACTGTTACACATAACTTCCCGAACTCGGTGGGACCGAATGGTTAAACTCGGTTTGACCGATTTAGCAAAGCTAGTGACCGTTAGGGTTTTCGGTGGGATCGACATGAAACTCGGTAGGACTGATATGATTAGGGTTAGGGCATAACGTAATCTCGGTGAGACCGATTACACAAACTCGGTGAGACCGATTTTGGTAATAGGCTAACCAGAGAGTTGGTCAGGTAAACTCGGTGGGACCGATCGCTCATTCCGGTGAGACCGAAACGTTATGAAGGGAAAACAGAGAGTTTACATTGCAATCTCGGTGGGACCGATCGCTCATCTCGGTGAGACCGAAATGTTACGAAGGGAAACAGAGAGATTACAACCCCATCTCGGTGAGACCGAGATCCCTATCGGTGAGACCGATTTGCCTAGGGTTTGTGGCAGTGGCTATGACATTTGAAACTCGGTGGTGCCGGATAGGAAAAATCGGTGGGGCCGAGTTTGACTTTTGGTTTAGGTCATATGTAGATGTGAGAAAGTAGTTGAGGGTTTTGGAGCATATCACTAAGCATTTTGAGCAAGAACCTCATTAAGCAACACCTCATCCATCCTTGATAGTATTGGCTTTTCCTATAGACTCAATGTGATCTTGGATCACTAAAATGGAAAATGTAGAGTCTTGAGCTTTGAGCTTGAGCCAATCCTTTGTCCTTAGCATGTTGAGGGGTCCACTTTTCTCATTCATGCCATGCCAATCATTGAGCTTTCCTGAGATATTAATCTTGAAATAGCATTTGCTCAATGAGCTATATGTTGTTAGGAATTACCAAAACCACCTAGGGATAGTTGCACTTTCAATCTCCCCCTTTTTGGTAATTGATGACAACATATAGATCAAAGCTTCGACAAATGATAATAAGAGTGAAAAACATTGTCGCGTTGAGAAGTATGTGAAAAGCAAGAGCTCCCCCTAAATTTGTGCATAGTTTAATATTTGCTTTGGACTGCAAATGCACAAAGAGTTAGGATCATGGGTTACTTTTCCATGTCACATACATCTTGGTGGAGCGCTCAAAATGATAATAATTAAAATACATGCACTCATCACCAAGCAAAGTGAATGATCATATGGAATATAAAAATGATAATGTCATCCAACAAGCATTAAGGTAGCATATGATCAAACACATGATCATCCAAGCAAGCACAAAGTATCTCAACCAAGCAAATAAACGAAGTTTAACCACCAAACAAAAAGAGAGAATAAAAAGCAACGCTCTCTCTCGAAGCCTATGATCTATACATTTTCTCCCCCTTTGGCAACAAGTTGCCAAAAAGTTCATAAAAATGCATAGTGCTAGATCGACTCTCAGGCTTGGTCTTATGGTGGTGGTGTTTACAAAACTCCAAGAACGAAGGCATCAGTCGATGTAGATGGAGCTGGTGGAGTAGGTGCTGGAGCCGGTGGCACTGAAGCTGTAGTTGGTGTAGATGAAGTAGCTCTGGTGTCTGGAATAGGCACTGCAGCAGACCTTTGACCTCTGGGCACTCTAGCAAAAGCATCAGTGGTTGTCTTGCCCTTCTTCTCCTGCACTTCATCCTAAAGTTTCTCAACGACTATCTGGATCTCAGTGACCTTCACATCTAGGTCATAGGACTTCTGCTCCACGATCCTCTCCAAGCTCTCCTGGTTTTGAGTCAGGGTAGCCAATCCCTTCTCAATCCTCAGAGTGGAGGCAATCAAGTAGCCAAGCTGATCTTGCTTGCTCTTCAGAAGATACTGAGATGCTTCTTCAGTAGTTGGCATCCTTGCAGCCTTTTCAGCCTTTGTCTTCTCCTTCTTGGCTTGTGCGTGCACAGAAGATGGTTCATTTTCGTCCATCACCACAGTGTTGTCCTCAAAGTCTGGGTAGACGGGCAGGTGCTCCTTGTCCAGTAGATATGTGCCAGTGCCCATCTTGGAGTTAATCGGCTCCTGGATCTGTGGGGCATATCCACAACTCTTCTTCTAATCTGTAGTTGTCCTCTTTATGGTTTCACAATTAGGCTCATGACTTTGAACTTCTGTGGGACATCAAAGATGTGAAGCAAGTTAATTGCATGGCCTCTGATCATCTTGTGATCACCTGACTTTGGCAAGAGAGTGTGCCTGAGGATCTAGTTGATAGTTGGCAAGCCTGATAGAAGGTAATGTACAGATCCAAACTTGTGTGTCTCAAGAGCAGCATCTGGGATCTCCTTGTACATGTGTTCCATCGTGTTGTGATCCTTCTTATTCTTGGCATAGACATCCAAGTCATCTTCACTCTCTTCTGGGGAATTGATCAACTTAGCCCATTCTGCAACTGTGGACTGGTACCTAGTACCTTCAGACATCCAGACAATCCTTCCATTTGGGTAGAAGTGAGTTGTGGAGTAGAACTGCATGATGAGCTCATCATTCCATTTTGTGAGCTTCTGAGCCACAAACTCATCAACTCCACAAGCCTTGAGGCTGTCATATACACCAGGGAAGTGATCCTCGTTTTCCTTAATGAATGTCCAATCGACCCATCTCATGTCACACACTATGGGCTTCTTGTCAAGCAAGATAGTCTCATAGAAGTCCTGTTGTTCCTTTGTATGGAACCTGTAGTCCACAACAGTCCTTCTCCTGGTGGCATATGGATCAGACTCTCTCCATAGCCTTAGACCAGAGTCCATCCTGACTTTCATGTTCTCTGCAACTGGATGAGCATCATTGTGATCTGGAATTTTTGGCTTCAATTTCCTTAACATGACAGAATCATCTTCTTCAGTTGTAGCTTCAGGCACTGGGGCCTTGTTCTTCTCGGCTGCTGGGATGTTCCTGGTGTTCCTCTTGGGTGCAGTTTTGGGTTTTGGAGCAGCTGGCTTAGAAGATCCTTTGGGCTTAGATGGAGCAGCCCTAATCTTATGGCATCTCCCATAAGCTTCTGAGCTTTGGGTGCTGGTGCTCCATCCTCTTCCTCTTCCTCTTCTTCTGAGTCATTCATGATTGAAGATCTTCCAAGCACTCTAGCAGTGGTCTTCTTGACCCTTTCCTTCCTTTTCTTTTCTGCCACAACCTGCTCTTTGGGTGCAGGTCCCAAAGTCTCTTGAGTAGATGTTCTGACTTTTGACATTGGAGCTCTCTTGGCAGGAACCTTTTGCTTCATCCCTGGCTTGGTGGCAGCAGTTGTGCCATATTCCTTTTTCCGGACTTTCCTCTTTGAGGTGGCTTCTTCTTCCTCAGCCACATAGTCCTCATCCTCTGACTCTGAGGTTCTTTTCTTGCTGGCCCTAGTGGCAGCCTTTGGCAGATTGCTGGGTGTGCTCCTGCTTCCATCATCTGAGCTGCTAGAGGGACTAGTGCCCTCACTCATCTAAACCTGCTCCTCAGATTTGTTCTGACTGTCACTCTAATCTGACATGATGCAAACACTGCCAGAGAATGAATTAAAAAACTTAGTTTTAGTTTTCCACCTATCGAAAGTATGTCTAGAGGGGGGTAATTAGACTACTTGACCAAATAAAAATCTAGCCTTTCCCAATTTAAGTTCTTGGTAGATTTTAGCAACTTTGGACAAGTCAAGCAATCTTAACACAATTCAAGCAATCATGCATAGAGTATATGAGCAGCGGAAAGTAAAGCATGTAACTTGCAAGAATGTAAAGGGAAGGGTTTGGAGGATTCAAACGCAATTGGAGACATAGATGTTTTTGTCATGGTTCCGATAGGTGGTGCCATCGTACATCCACGTTGATGGAGACTTCAACCCACGAAGGGTAATGGTTGCACGAGTCCACGGAGGGCTCCACCCACGAAGGGTCCACGAAGAAGCAACATTGTCTATCCCACCATGGCCATCGCCCACGAAGGACTTGCCTCACTAGCGGTAGATCTTCATGAAGTAGGCGATCTCCTTGCCCTTACAAACTCCTTGGTTCAACTCCACAATCTTGTTAGAGGCTCCCAAGTGACACCTAGCCAATCTAGGAGACACCACTCTCCAAGAAGTAACAAATGGTGTGTTGATGATGAACTCCTTGCTCTTGTGCTTCAAATGATAGTCTCCCAAACACTCAACTCTCTCTCACAAGATATGGATTTGGTGGAAAGAAGATTTGAGTGGAAAGCAACTTGGGAAGGCTAGAGATCAAGATTCATATGGTAGGAATGGAATATCTTGGTCTCAACACAAGCGTAGGTGGTTTTCTCTCAGAAAATGTAGGTTGGAAGTGTAGGTTTGTTCTGATGGCTCTCTCCACGAATGAATAGGTGGTGGAGGGGTATATATAGCCTCCACACAAAATCTAACCGTTACACATAACTTCTCAAACTCGGTGGACCGATTTAGCAAAGCTAGTGACCGTTAGGGTTTTCGGTGGGACCGACATGCAACTCGGTAGGACCGATATGATTAGGGTTAGGGCATAACTTAATATTGGTGAGACCGATTTTGGTAATAAGCTAACCGGAGAGTTGGTCAGGTAAACTCGGTGGGACCGATCGCTAATTTCAGCGAGACCAAAACGTTACGAAGGGAAAACAGAGAGTTTACATTGCAATCTCGGTGGGACCGAATGCTCATCTCGGTGAGACCGAAATGTTACGAAGGGAAACAGAGAGATTACAACCCCATCTCGGTGAGACCGAGATCCCTATCGGTGAGACCGATTTGCCTAGGGTTTGTGGCTGTGGCTATGACATTTGAAACTCGGTGGCGCCGGATAGGAAAAATCGGTGGGGCCGAGTTTGACTTTTGGTTTAGGTCATATGTAGATGTGAGAAAGTAGTTGAGGGTTTTGGAGCATATCACTAAGCATTTTGAGCAAGAACCTCATTAAGCAACACCTCATCCCTCCTTGATAGCATTGGCTTTTCCTATAGACTCAATGTGATCTTGGATCACTAAAATGGAAAATGTAGAATCTTGAGCTTTGAGCTTGAGCCAATCCTTTGTCCTTCGCATTTTGAGGGATCCACTTCTCTCATCCATGCCATGTCAATCATTGAGCTTTCCTAAGATATTAATCTTGAAATAGCATTAGATAAATGAGCTATATGTTGTTAGGAATTACCAAAATCACCTAGGGATAGTTGCACTTTCACGTTGCCGTCGGGTTGGTCCTCCCTTCTCTGATTTCTTTTATGAAGTCCTCGACCACTATGGGCTGCAAGCGTTGCATCTCCATCCCAACTTTGTCCTCCTCATGTCCATCTTCGCCTACTACTATGAGGCGTACCTTTGTGTGATACCGTCTGTGGCGCTCCTGCGCCATTTCTTCTTCCTTCGTGTCAGTGAGGGTCACATCTCTAGATGCGCCAACTTCATTGCGTCTGGCAAGGCCAACTCGATCTCGAGCACCAAGAAGAGGGCCAACAACATTCGATTCAAATGGTTTTTGGTGGATGCCAAGCTCGCCCATCCGCGTCTAGTGTTGCCGACGGAGGCGCCCCGGCAAGGCAAGGAGTGGCCCAGAGCGGAGCTTGTTGACGAGCGGGCATCGTCAGTGTTGGGGCAGATGATGAATGACCTGAAGCCGGGCAATGCGAGGGCGGCCAAAATAACGGGAGTGATGCTCCTGAGGGAGTTCTTGACGCTGCGGGTTACCCCACTCCAGGCGCGCGCGCCCCTTCTAGGAGCTTGAAGGAGGGGGAAACAAGGCCCGCCTGAGGCCGGGGGACCTGCCTGACGACGAACTGGACGCCGTCCTACGTCTCATAATCGGAGACAACTAGGAGTACCCGCCTAGCGCCTTCATTCCCCTGTTCCAACGCAGGAACCAGGAGGAATTCGTCGCCTCCTGGACGACTTTTGATGCATGCGGTCAGGTGCCGCCGGTGTTTCGGGAGCTCCTACGGCACTGAAACTGGTGGAGGTGTCTTCTGGCGAGTCCCGTGGAGAGGGGGAGAGGAGGTGGACTCGGAGGAGACCCCTGAAGAGGTGGGGGAGACCTCCCCTCCGAGCAAGGCCGAGATTATTTGCGCCCTTCCTGATGATGCCGAGGCTGACGCCTACCAGGGGGGAAGGAGCAACCCCTCGTCCCGACAAAGGGTAGGTCATCGCTGGTGGCCCTTGGTGCCGCCTCCACCCCAACACCTCCTGGGGTTGGATCCGGTTCTTCCTCCGCACCGCATGGCACCGCCGGAGCCCGAACGCCTGCCCCTCAGGTCCCAATGTTGTCAGGCCTCAAGCTTCACAAGCAGAGGGTGGAGTACCTCGCGGTGGGCCGGTAGGTGTCTCGAGCTTCACTTTATCGCTGCTGGTACTTGTTATTTCCTGACGCTCGCCTTTGGTTGATCAGGCTAACATCTTCGGGGAAGAGGAGGAAGGAGGGTATGGCGGCTGTGCCTCCCTCCGCAGAGCAAGGAGGCCACATCGCCCATGTCTCCCTCCATCGTAGTTTTCACAGTCGTATGTCCGAACGTCTGTTGTGTTTAGCCACTGATTTCAGGGTTGACAACATATTAGTTCCGTGGGAAGAACTCATTAGTAGTGACACCCTACTGAATGAGCGGGCTCACGCATTAAGTAGGTGCGTGTGGCCTTCCAGGACCTTTGAGGAGATACAGAAAGAACTTCCGAGGCTGCATGGTAGATGTCGTCATCCTGGGAACGGGGGTCCCCAGACTTGCCTGCCTGTGGCCCGCGGCGTGGCTGAGCCAGCAGGCCGTACGGCCCATCTTCACCAACAAAGCACCCAAGACCCTCGCGAGGGGCCAAGCCTCGCGAGGCGGACGATGCAAGACCTGCTCTGGAGTGGCCTAGCTAGGCAGGCTCACGAGGAGCAGAGATATCAAGGCGAGGCGAACCTCACGAGGCTCTCGTGATGTGAGCCATGACGAACGACACCAGGCGGGCGCCAGCACACACATCGTCCTTGTTTCCTCTTTGGCGCAAAGGGGGCAAGCGCAGTCGCGGAGTACCAAGGCCTTAGGAAAAGGTTGTCATTTCGGTGCAACAAGACCAAGACCATGGACTGCAAGACGGAGGTCATCGTGGAGCCCAGAACAGCGTCACCACCAGAACTTTGTGCAGGCGAAGACTACTTTTGTCAGGATAGCTTGTACTAGCTGTCCCCCTTCAAATTAGCCCGCCATTGTTGGCTCCCTTCCCGCTCGATATTTGGGAAGAGGACCAGGGCCTCTATAAATAGGACTAGCCACCATAGTGGAGGGAGAGATCGGAGCTGAGGGGGCGAGAGGGGACTGATCTTAGCCCGAGAGAGACCACCTCACACACAAGCTCACCAAGCACAAGAACTCCTTAACCTCAGGAGGCCGTTCCACCCTTGTATTGTTCATCATCAGCCAAAGAGGCAATCCACCACCGCCACACTGGAGTAGGGTATTACACCACAACGGTGGCCCGAACCAGTATAAATCCTGTGTCCTTCTGTGTTGTGAGTTCATCGAGTTCGTCCGCAAGATCTTAGCGAGCTAGAGCGTAGATCGGTTGGAGGGAAAGGCTTCATGCGCACCCCAGTGTTTGAACCTTAAGGGGTTTACCGGAACCCCATACCCCGACATTTGGCACGCCAGGTAGGGGTGTGCCAGAGCCTTTTCTCTGCCAATCAACTCTTCGACGTTCACCGGCTATGATGCCTGGCGACCCAAGAACCGGATCCAACCGCTCGGCAGCCTGGCCGGCCAGGACGGCGCCGCCTACCCATGAAGATCTCGACCCCGCACCCCAGGCGGCGCGGGCATCACCGAGCTCTGCCGAGTGTGGATAGCGCGGCCAGGCATAATCCACCCTCACCCCGCGGCAAGCACGAGCCGCAGCGAGAGCAGCAAGTCACGCCGCTGCAACGGCGCCGCACTCACGGCGGGAGCAAGCAAACATGCGGGCGGCACTCACAGTGGCAAGGGAACTGCAGTGATGCAGGCTGATGGAGTGCGGCCGGAACACGCTGCTTGAGCGTGTTGCTGAGCTCCTGGACGCAGCGGCATCAGGAGCGCCACCCTTCAGCTATCGACTTCCCCCCAGGACAATGCAAGGTCACGCAGCGAGCCTCACCACATCTGCGCGCCGTCAACTACGCCCAGGGGCTTCGCCAACGTCAGCACGGCCGGCGACGTAGGGGGCTCCAATCCCCCCATGCCGCCCTCGAGAAGCACGAGCACAAGCGTCACCCCCATGGTCCAAGCCGGATGCCATATTATCATCCCTAGGATGCCATCATGGGCGGAGCAACATGGAGTGTGGGGCACCACGACGAGGTGTATGGGGTGACGGCCCCGGAAGCCTACGTGCGCCGCATGATGGACCAAGGGTATGCACCAGAGGACGACATCGGCTCGTTCGTTGGAGAAGATTGGGGAGAGGGGGCACTAGGAGCCGAAGCCTTCCAAGAGCCAGCGGAGAACCACAGCGATCACGCCGGCGACGGCTACTATAGGGTACCGCTAACCTCTCAGGAACATGCTTATGCTAACCATGGGCTACAGATGAATTAGGTTGCAGCACCGATCGACGACCCCGGCACGGCGGCACCCGTCTCAACAAGGGAGACACGTTGGGGGCCGCCGAGAGGGAGCTAGGAGCAAGGCCCCTCCCCAAGGCACGCGAAACCAGGGGACACCTAGAGGTAGGCCCTCTGCCGGGGTGGCTTCAACGACCCTTCCGTCGGCAGAGGATCCATGGTCGCCGAGGGAACCGCTGGTGTCCTCTTTCCCTCCTTTGTGCCGTCCTGGTCTCCGGCCGGCTCAAAGGAGGTCAAGAGTGGCGCAAGGCGGGCCTCTCGTCTGGCGATATGAAGCAAGGCCAGTACCTGTGAAGAAGGCCCGGTGCCTGTGAAGCTCGCCGCCCGTGACACTCTCACGTAATAATGAGTTGGGGCTGTACACGCCCCGGAGTCTCAGGAGCGCTGGCCTCAGGCCCTGGGGCTCCCTCCCACGCCTAGTGGACAGCACTTAGCTCCGCGCTGGTGAGAAGACTTGAAGACCCAAAGATTAGACTAGGTGCCGGACGTGGCATTTTGCTTTGGATCTCTCTTTCTGTGGCTTTGCTTTCTGATTCTGGACTTAAGTTGAAGCTGAATTTTTATCGTTGTGCGCGGGGGGTGCCTTTTCTCGTTCGAGTCGTTTCTCGCCTTCTGGATCTTGTTTGGTTTGGGACTCGTGTCCGTCGCCTCTCCCTCGCAAAGCTCCCCGCGAGCCGGACCGCACAGAGCATGCGCTAGCACTACGCCTGGTGCTCACCCTTCCCGGGGCCCCCTTCAAACAGGGCGGCAAGCCCCACAAGATTCTCCAGAACTCGTCGCCTCACGACCTAGCCCTAAACATGCGCTGACTAAGGTAATCCACGTCGGGAAACTCACCGACAGCTTCACAAGCTCACGAGGACACATAACCACATCGCGTAGGAAAGTAAAAACTGCGATTCATTTACATGAGGGGCTCCCCCTCTCAAAATGCTCTCACAAGTTTTCCTAGGGCCACACCCGAGTTTTGCGTGCAGAATAAAACAACAGTAGAATATGGCAACGTCATCATCTTCGTCAGAATATCGCTCGCTGCGTCATCCAGGGATGTGTCGCTCGCATCGTCATCATCTTCGTCAGAATCGTCGCTGCCATCGGCAACGCCCCCATCGCCGTCATTGACCACGCCACCTTCGTCTGCGACGACTACCACCCCATCGTTCTCCGAGGTGAAGGCCCTGACCAACGCGTCGACATGATCCTCTACCCAACGCGCCAAGTCGCCCCGAACGGCAATGGGCACAGGAGTAATGGCAGCATCAAAGTCAAAGTTGGGGTTGGTGTTCAGGAGGTGGCTGAAGACACGGGAGAAGGCGTGCTGAAGCAGGCCACGACCCCTCTCCTCCACAAGCTGCCGAGCTCTGGTAGATTGAGCCTCCAGGCGCGTCACCACCTCGGTGAAGAAGGTCAGGTGGCTGGCGTAGTCACTCGAGTGAGGGGTCGGGGCATTCTCGTCGCAGATATAGCCCAGGATGGTGTTGGTCTTGTTTCGAAGGTCTTGAAGCATAGGGCCATGCACGCGCTCCAGCGTTCGGTGTTGGAGCACTTCTTCTCTTTTTGCCGAGCGACAGCCTCAGCATCGTCAATTAGCCTTCGGAGGGAAAGCAGCCCGGCGCGGGCGGTTGCCAGGTCCGCCTGCGCCATAACCAGGGCGGCGGTTGTGGCCTCAGCACGCCTCTCGGCCTCGTCCAACCTGGGCCTGAGGGCGGTGGCCCTGCCCGCACCCTCTTGCCCAGCAAGCTCCAGCCTCAAGCCGTACCTGCCCTCTAGATCGGCACGAACCACGGCTACCCGGCGATTGATCTCTTTTTCGACTCCGACCTCGTGGGCCCCGACGGCATCTTCAGCTTGAGCGACTTGACACTCCCTCGTCTCCAGCCGCTCGAGCTCCAGGCTGCGCTCCACGGCCTCAAGGGCCAGCGCCTCCTCACGCCGCCGGATCTCCTCTTCCTCCGCAGGCGTCCCCCTCATCGACGCAAGGGCGTCCCCACGCGCCTCGACTTGCTCCTCAAGGGACGCGCTCCAGGCCCGGAGCTCCCACGCGCGCTCCTCCGCTGCCTCGCGGCGGCGATCGGCCTCGCGAGCTTCCTCCAAACCTCGCGAGCGGGCCTCATTGGCAATCTTGAGGGACGCCTCGGCCTTCACGTTCTCGAGGTCGCGATGATAACGGCCAAGGTTGATGGCCACTAGCAGCTTGCGCCGCTCTTCCACCAACCGAAGACCTTCGGCCTCAAGACACGAGTCGGCGCCAGCAAGCTCTTCACCAAGGTAGTTCATCGCGCACATCGCCTCTTGGAAGACCTCGTGGCGGACCATGTTGCGCCCGCTCTCGAGCTCGAATGCTCGCCCCATCTCGTCCTCCGCCATGGGGGCTGCGGGTGGAGCATCAAGTGGCGCGCCATCTCCTGGTTGGGGGCTGGGGGCTTGTCGGTGTTCTGGGAACGGGGTCCCCAGACTTGCCTGCCTGCGGCCTGCGGCGTGGCTCAAAGGGGGGCCCAGTACAGCCCATCTTCATCAACACAGACCCAAGACCCTCACGAGGGGCCAAGCCTCGCGGGGCGGACGACACGGAGCTTCCTCAGGCACGGCCTCATCAGGCTGGCTCGCGAGGAGGCGGAGAGATCAAGGCGGGGTACCTCACAAGGTGCCCGTGATGCAAGCCATGACGACCAAGGGCGCCAGGCGGGCGCCAGCCCGCGCAGTGTCCTCCTTTCCTCTTTGGTGCAAAGGGAGCAAGCACAGGCAAGAGCATCAAGCAAAGGCACCTGTTTTGGTGCAACGAGACCAAGACCAGTCCAACGGCAGGGAGGAAGTCATTGTGGAGCCCAAGCCAGCGTCACCACCAAAGCCTTTGGCAGGCGAGGACCAACTTTAGTCAGGATAAGTGTACCAGATGTTCCCCTCCAAAATGGCCAATTGTTGGCGCCCTTCCCGCTCAATATTTGGGAAGAGGCCCAGGGCCTTTGCCTATAGATAGGACTAGCCACCCACAGGGTAGGAGGATCGAAATCAGAGAGAGAGAGAGAGAGGGGTGACTGAACTCCTCCTAGGAGTTCATCCCCTCAGCCAAGAATAGACCCTCGCGAGGCTGTTCTTCCTTGTATTGCTCATCTTCATCAGCCCAAGAGGCAATCCACCACACCACACACTGGAGTAGGGTATTACACCACAACGGTGGCCCGAACCAGTATAAACCCTGTGTCTCTTGTGTTGTTCTTTCCATAGCTTAGATCTTAGCGTGGCGGTGGGGCGCAGGTAGGTAGAAGGCGAAATCTCCGTGCGCACCCCAGTGTTCGAACCTCAAGGGTCTGCCGGAACCCAAAATCCGACATTTGGCGCGCTAGGTAGGGGTGCGCCGGAATTCGTCTTCCACCACCCCGTTCTCCTCCGACCATCGCGTCCATGTCTGACACTCATCGGGCCCGCGCCGAGTGCCGGGCCGCTCTCGCTTCCCGCGTCGCCCAGACGGCTCCTGTTGGCGGGCGTCCTCGCTGTTCCCCGCCACCTGCCATCAACGCCACCATCGTCCCGGCGGGGCACGAGCAGCAAGCGTCGTCTCAGCATCCGTCTGTGCGGCAAGACGGCCGCACCGCTACTCCCTCGCTCACCCCAGCTGGTTCTTCGTCCCGCGCGCTCCGCGCACCCATGGAGGCTCGAGCTGCGCTCATTATGGAAAACGAGCTCCTGTGCTACCGTCCTGTCGACGACGTCTACGAAGAATGGCTCGACTGCGTCGCCGAGCTCGTCCGCGCCGCAGGGGGCTCTCCTGCGCCGTCCGTTCCGCTGCACCGCACCCCGCCCCACGCGGGCGACGAAGCTCCGGCGGCGCCCCGGCCGCCTCCTCCTCAAGAAGGCGCCATGGATCCAAGGCGCGTGGCCCCTGAGCGGAACCCGCTCCGTCAGGTGCCAGCGCGGCAAGAGCAAAGCTGCCAAGAAGTCCCTCGCCCGCAAGAAGCTGCAGGGCGCTCCCTGCTCCAGCACGTCGCGACCATGCTCCTGCTCCCGCGCGTCAAGACCCCGCGCTGCTCCCAGCTACAGCGCGTGGGGACATGCAAGACCAAGCTCTCCGTCACCCAAGGCCTCCCATGGCCACAGCAGGCTGCCGCGCCTTCACCACCGAGCTACGCAGCGTCGCGTGGCCCGGCAAGTTCAAGCCAGACCTGCCTCCTTTTTACAACGGCACGGCCGACCCTGCGGAGTTCCTCCAGCTCTATGAGCTGGGCATCGAAGCTGCCAACGGAGACGAGAAGGTCATGGCGAACTGGTTTCCCATGGCGCTCAAGGACAGGGCCCGCACCTGGCTCCTGAACCTGGCTCCAGGCACGATCTCCTCCTGGGACGAGATGCGCACCCGCTTCATCGCCAACTTCCAAGGTACTCGCGACCGGCCACCCGTCGTGAGCGACATGCGCCGCATCAAGCAACAACCCGGAGAGACCCTGCAGAAGTACATCCAGCACTTCAACAATGCACGCCTCAAGATTCCCAAGGTGACCGAGGAGGCCATCATCTCAGCCTTCTCCGATGGCGTGCGCGATGTCAAGATGAAGGAGGAGCTGGCGATGCATGAAGACCTGTGCACTTCCTTGGAGTTGTTCAACTTGGCAACCAAGTGCGCCAGGGCTGAGGAAGGGCGTCTCTCCCTCCCCGAGCTGCCTGCCGCAGACCCAGAAGAGAAGAAGCCCAAGGCCAAGGATGTGAAGCGCAAGGGGGCTGCCGTGCTCGCGGCAGAACTAGACACCAAGCGGGGCAGAGATCAGCCCGAACCTTCCAAGGGCAGTCGGTACTGTGTGTACCACGACCTCCACACCCACAACACCAACGAATGTCAAGAGCTCCGAGCCGTGCGAGAAGGAAGGATCGGCCGTCGCCCCGACCGCGGTGACCGGGGCTGCGGTCGAGGAGGAGGAAGGAATGCAGGACGCTGGGAAGACCGCTGCCCGCGCCAAGGGTGGCGCGATCAACCTCGCGAGGATCGCTGGCAAGACCCGCCTCGTGAAGGAGACTGGAAGGATCAGCCTCGCGAGGATCGCCCGCAAGGCAACGCAGGCCTCCCTCCGTTGCCGCCGCAGCCAAGGAGAAACGAGGACCGCCATCAGGACGAGGGGGCTGGGGGCTTCGAGGAGCCACATGCGATCGCCTGCATCCTGGGCGGGGCTCAAGCCCCAGCCTCTCAACGCATCTTCAAGCAGTTCGCCCGCGAAGTGAATGCAGTCCTCCCCAAGCTGGAAGCCACGCGCCCTCTCAGGTGGTCGGCATGCGCCATCACGTTCAGCTCAGCAGATTAGCTCAAGTGTGCGGCCACAGCTGGAGTCCTCTCGATGCTTTGTTCCCCAATCATCAGCAACGTGGTGGTCACCAGGACCCTCATCGATGGCGGGGCAGGGCTCAACGTCTTGTCCGTGGAAACATTCAACAATCTCCAAGTGCCCTACAACCAGCTTCAGCCAACCAAGCCTTTCTCCGGAGTCACCGACGGCTCCACGGTCCCGATTGGGCAGGTCCGCCTCCCTGTCACCTTTGGGGCACGCGACAACTACCGCACCGAGCTCATCGACTTCGACGTCGCTCACATTCGCCTGCCGTACAACGCCATCCTTGGGTACCCAGTGCTGGCCAAGTTCATGGCCGTAACTCACCACGGCTACAACATCCTCAAGATGCCAGGAAGTGGCGGAGTCATCATGGTGCCCTGTGAAGAGAAGGACGCGGTGTGTTCCCTGGAACGAGCCTTTCAGGCCGCATCACTGGAAGACCCGGATGGCTTCACGAGACCGCCCCCAAGAAGAAGAAGACATCGTCCGGCCTGGCCCCTCAGGAGGCAGGCCCCTCAGGGCCCGCGCCTGCCCAGGGGGAACCTCCTTCCATCGCATAGGAAAGCGCGCCCGGTGCCCTCCTCAGGCAGGGCTTGGGGGCTCTCCCCTGGAGGGCCACCGACCTGGCTAAGGTCACGAGGGAGGCGCTTGGGCACCACATGGAGGCGTGTTTCAAAGCACTTTTCCCTCAAGAAGGAGTAAGGCAAGGAGGGCCAGACCCTCAGGAGTTCGTCAGCAAGGCCATTCAGGAGCTACAGGAGTCAAGAGTCATGAGAGGCGGCCACCGCCTACCAGCTATGGCTCCCCATCCAGGCGAGGATGGTGGGTTGCGCGTCTGCATCGACATACCAGGGCTCAATCGACTCACCTCTCTGGAGCGCCTCTGGCCCTCGCGAGTGTGGCACTGCGAAGGTCCACCCCACAACTACGTTCGCATGCCTTACGGCTTGCCGAACGCGGCTGCCACATACCAGCGCCTCATGAGGGGCATCATGGAGGCTCAAGAGGCCAGGCGTTCCACAGCCCTGGCGGAGATGGAGATGGTCCGCGAGGAGCCACCAGCGCCTCCGGAGCCTCCCGAGGCCCCTGGGCCTGGGGGCTCGTGAGGATCGGCTTCCGCAGCCCACCGAGTCAGCTACACCAACACTCCTTCGTCCTCAACATCATCAGGTGACATCTTTCAAGTTTCATTTCTAGCTGGGAGCGCCCCCAGGGCT